>NC_133657.1:148887458-149260436 GCF_009905375.1 Apium graveolens | reverse complement strand
TAATGGTTGCTTGCAACCCGGATCTGAATGCTTATCCGGGTTGTTCTTTGCTCTTTTGCTTTACATAATTGTTGTTTTCAACCCGGATTCGAATTGTAATCCGGGTTGGTGTTTGCTTTTTTGCTTTATGTACTTGGAGGTTTACCGAAGTACATAATGGTTGTTTGCAACCCGGATTTGAATGCTTATCCGGGTTGTTTTTTTCTTTTAACTTTGCTTTCAATCCGGGTATGTCTAATCCGAATTGGTGATTGCTCCATTTACTTAGAAATTTTCTAAGCAAATAATGGTTGCCTTTGGTTTTTGCTTCCAACCCGGGTATGAGAATGTACCCGGGTTTGAGAACGTACCCGGGTTGTTTTTCGCTTCCATAACTGGTAATTTAAAAGTAATAACTTTCTAAGAAAGGAAAATTCTTTTCATTGATTTGCAAATTTTTTCATACAAAATGCATTATCATAGATTGGTTGCTTGCCATAGGCTACAAGTTCTGGTTGCTTTTGGTTGCTTTTTCTACTGGTAAAACTTTCTGAGCCTGAGTCCATGCCATGTATTTGGTACTTCAGACTCATCCATGTTTATGAGCTTGTATATTCCTGGCCTTAGAACTTCCTTGATTTTGTATGGGCCTTCCCACTTTGGCATTAGCTTTCCAGTGTTGGTGGGGTCTGAAGCTTCCGTATCTCGAAGGACCAGGTTTCCAACTTGAAAGTTTTTTACCCGGGACTTCTTGCTGAAGTGCTCTCTTGTTTTCTGTTTATACTTTTCCATTCTTTCCACTGTCTGGTCTCGGACTTCATCAATTAGCTCAATATTCGTTCTGAGCCCCTCCTCATTTGCTATCTCATCAAAGTTGATTGCTCGATGGGAGGGGGATCCTACTTCAATTGGTAGCATGACTTCAGTTCCATAAGCCAATTTGAAGGGGGTTTCTCCTGTGCTTGTTCGGGGGCTTGTCCTATATGCCCAAAGTACGTTAGGCAATTCTTCCGGCCATTTTGTTTTGCTTTCCCTGAGCCTTTTCTCGATCCCCCAGAGAAGTATTCAATTGGTTACTTCAACTTCGCCATTCCCTTGAGGGTAGGCTACAGATGACTTCTTGTGCCGGATACCCCGTTCTTGAAGGTAGGATTCAAATTCTGAACCAACGAATTGCGGACCATTATCTGAGACCAGTACTCTCGGGATCCCGAACCTCATCAGAATGTTATCCATGAATTTAATGCAATGTTGCTGGTTTATTGTTCTCATGGCCTTTGCTTCTACCCATTTTGTCATATAGTCAATTGAGACTAGTAAGTACCTGAGGTCTCCTCGGGCTCTTGGGAATGGTCCCATGATATCAATACCCCATACGATAAATGGGATTGGTGACAAGACTGAGGAGGGTAGGACTGGGCTCATCCGGCTGACATTGCTGAATAACTGACATTCCTTGCATTTTTTCACAAAGTCTACTGAATCCTGGTGTATAGTAGGCCAGTAGTACCCTTGTCTTATGATTTTGTGAGCTAGGGCTTTTGCGGACATGTGGTCCCCACAGATTCCTTCGTGAACTTCCATGAGACAGTACTGTGCCTCTCCTGGGCCTATGCACTTGAGGATCGGGGAGGAGAAGGTCCGGCGATAGAGTATACCCTCTTCGATGAAGAATTTTGAAGCTTTTGCCTTTAACCTTTGAGCCTTCCCTTTATCCTCCGGGAGCTCTCCCTTCTCTAGGTAGTTAATAAATGGAGTCATCCAATTCGGGCCGTTGTCTATTTCCATGACTTCTTCATATTATGTGCTCGGTTTCTGCAATTCTTCGAAGTAGACGGAGCAATCCAGGTCTGATGAATTTTGAACAAGTTTAGATAGTGCATCAACTTCTGAATTCTCCTCTCTGCAGATTTGGATGACTTGGATTTTTGGTATGGAGGCGAGGTAGCTTTGGACCAGAGCCTGGTACTTGGCTAGAACTGGATCCTTGGCTATGTACTCGCCATTTGTTTGCTTTACGACGATCTGGGAGTCGCTGTAGATTTTAAGATTCTGTATCCTGAGTGTTCTTGCTAGCTTCAACCCTGCAATCAAGGCCTCATACTCTGCCTGGTTGTTTGTTGCTGAGAAGCCGAAGGAGATTGCTGTTTGGATTGTGAATCCTTCTGGGCTCTTTAGTATGAGGTCGGCTCCTGATCTTTCATTGGTTGAAGAACCATCAACTTTGAGAGCCCGGGCTTCTGTTTCTTGATCTGTGTTCATCTCAGGGTCAATGCTCATGGGCTCGGGCTCTTCTTCTGGGAAATTGCATTCTATGATGAAATCAGCTAGAGCCTGGGCTTTGATTGCCGTTCGAGGAATGAAACTCAGATTGAACTGACTTAGCTCAACTGCCCAATTTACCAACCTCCTGAGACATCTGGCTTGTGTATTATCTTTCTTAAGGATTGATTGGTTACAACTCGTATCTTCCTTCCCTGGAAGTAGTGTCTGAGCTTCCTGGATGCTGTGACCAAGGCAAAAGCAAACTTTTCTAGCCTTGGGTATCGTGTCTCTGCATCTTTTAGCACTTGGCTCACATAATAGACTGGTTGATGTTTGCCATTCTCTTCCCTGATCAAGGCTGCCCCTACTGCCAGGGCCCCTGCTGACAGGTAAAGGGATAGGGGCTCCCCGTTGAGCTTTGGTTAACACAGGGGGTTGAGTAAGGTACCTTTTGATTTCTTCGAATGCGCTCTGGCACTCTGGGCTCCAATTAACTTCTCTCTTGTTGGTTGCTCCTTTTAACAGGTCAAAGAAGGGTAGGCATCTTGCAGCTAGCTTGGAGATGAATCTTCTGAGTGCAGCTAGTGGTCCTGCTAGCTTCTGCACATCTTTTTGTGTTCTGGGAGCCTTCATCTCTTGGATTGCCTTTATCTTTTCTGGGTTGGCTTCAATTCCTCGGTTGCTTATCATGAATCCGAGAAATTTTCCTGCCCGTACTCCGAATGTGCATTTTTCTGGATTGAGCCTGAGTGAGTATTTTCTCAAGTTGTCGAAGCATTCTCTCAGGTCTCCTATGTGCCCGGGGATGCTTGTAGACTTCACAATCATGTCATCGACATATGATTCCAGGTTCCTTCCAATCTGGTCCTTAAAGATTTTATTCATTGTCCTTTGATATATTGTTCCCGCATTAGTCAATCTGAAAGGCAGCATCACATAGGCGTCGACCGCCCTGTGGGTTATGAAGGCTGTCTTTAGGATGTCTCTGGGATTCATCTTGATCTGGTTGTACCCCGAGTAGGCGTCTATGAAACTTAGCATCACGTGCCCAGAAGTTGCGTCGATTAATTGATCAATATTTGGCAAGGGGTAGGGGTCTTTGGGGCATGCACTGTTCAGGTCTGTGTAATCGATACACATTCTCCATTTTCCGTTTGCTTTTTTCACCATCACTACATTTGCCAGCCATTCTGGGTACTTGACTTCGCATATTATTCCGGCTTTCAGTAGTTTCTCAATTTCTTCATCGATTGCTTTCTGCCTTTCTGGGGCAAAATTTCTTCTCTTTTTCCTGACTAGCTTCCTCTCTGGGTTGACGTCCAAGCTATGCATCGCTATGGATTCATCCAACCCGGGCATGTCTTTTGGGGTCCAAGCGAATATGTCAGAGTACCCTTGGAGTAGTGATACCAGGTCATTTCTGAAATTAGCCTCGAGCCCGGATCCTATCTTTATCTTTTTGGAAGGATAGCTTGTATTGATCAGAATTGTTTCTGTTTCAACAGCTGCCTCTATCTTTGATTGATCCATGTTTGATACCATCTGCTGGATCCGAGCCTATGTATTCTTTTTCATATAAATCTGAGCCTGGGCTGTCATCTCTTTATTATTTCTTTCTTCAATAATTTCTGGGTTGGTTGCTTGTACAGTAGGGTTGGTTTGGCCAAGGCCTAGGCCCAATTCAATCCCTTCTGTGACTTGGTTGCTTTTTTGCTCTTCTGAGCTTTGTTTGGTTGCTTTTGGGTCTGAGAGGGACTCTATGATCTGAACTTATTTTCTCGTATCATTCCTTGTGTGTGGGCGATGTTTCTTAATACTTTGCTATTTCCGGAGCACCACAGCCTTTCTCTTGTTGTCTTGATGAGTTTCAGCCATTACCAGAGCCTGGCTATAACATCTTTCAGCTACCTCATAGTCTCCCTTGATTTCTCCTATCCCGGTTGGAGTTGGGAATTTGATTTTCAAGTCTGATATGGATGTGATTGCTTGGATCCTGGTCAGGGCTGAGCGCCCGATTATGCCATTGTAGGATGAAGGAGTATTGATCACGCAGAACTTTATCACATGGGTAACTTGGTTTGGGCCCGATCCAAATATGACTGATAAGTATAAGGTACCCTGGATCGGGGTCAAGTTGTTCCCGAACCGATACAGAGGGTCCTCTTGGCATTCATTGGAGTGTACGCTCCCAAGCCTCATCCTGTCTACAATATGCTTGAAGAGTATGTTCACTGAAGATCCGTTATCAATCTGCATCCTTCTCACTTCGTTGTCAAAGATATCAAGTGTTACCACCAAGGCTTCGTTGTGATTCGGGTTGACCCCTTCATAATCCTTGCTGCTGAATGAGATCATCATCTCCGGGTAGGATTGAATGGAGAGCACTTCATCCTGAGCCCGGGCTCCTAGGGGGGAGTGTGAACCTCCTAGGACCACATTTACCACATTCTTACCTTTTCTTTGCCTTTCTTCTCTCTGGTTTTTCTCCCTTGAGATGTATTGATTGAGGTTGCCTTTCTTGACTTGGTCTTCAATGAAGTATTTTAAAGAGAGACAATTTTCAGTCTTGTGCCCATGGGTTTCATGATAGTCGCACTGTCTGTTGTAAGGCCTGCTCTCCGGGGGAGTCTGCATTGACTTCGGAGGGTAGTAGAATGGCTTTCTCATGATCTCCTTCAGTATCTCTTCCCGGGTCCTGTTTAGTGGTGTCCACTCTGGCTCTTGCCTAGGCTCCCTTGCCTGCCTAGGTGGACCGGGATCACTTTTGGATTCTGTTTTAGGACCCAATCTTTGGAATATTGGGGTGTTTTGTACCACATTTGTTTGCTGGGTTTGGTTGCTTTGTTTGAACTTTTTTTCCTGATGGTAACCCCCTTTCGGTCGGTCATCAGAAGATTTGTTCCTGTTTCCACCATTCCGAGTTATTCTCATCGCCTGGAGAACATCTGTTTCTTTTATGAACCGGGCTGCCATAGAATAAGCCGCGGCCAGGCTTTGGGGCTCTTTGTTTATCAACTCCACAATATACCTCTCATTGTGTTCTGGATCCAGGTTTCTTCGAAATATGCTTAGAGCCTCCCTTTCATCGAGATTCAAAACTTTGTTGATGGCTTCCTGGAACCTCCGCATATAGGCTGAGAGTGCTTCGTTATCATACTGGCGGATTGTCTCCAGGTGGCACATGTGCATTTCATGTGTTTTATTGGCTCTGAATATTCTAAGGAAGGCTCCTCTGAATTCTTTCCAGGAGTGGATGCTTCTTGATGGGATTCTGCTGAACCATCTTTGAGCCCCCCCTTTGAGGGTCGAGTCGAAGAATCTGGATTTCGTCAAGTCATTGTAATAGTATATCTGAGCTATCTGTTCGAAGTAGTTGAGGTGCTCTTCCGGATCCCCCAGTCCATCGAAAGAGTCGAAGTTGTAGTGTTTGAGATTTTTCTGTCGAGGGATGGCTTCTAGGGAGTGGCTGAAGGGCGTGAGGGTCTCCCCAACTTCCAACCCGGAATCTCTCTCCATCTTTCTCTGGAGCTCATAAATCATGTCTTTAAGATCCTTCTGGCCCTCCTCTTCGTCATCAGAAATGAGTCCGGGGGTAGGGTCCCTCCGAGTTCTTTTGCCTCTTGTTTTAGTTAGGAGCCTCTCCTTCTCCTGCTGCATTCTTTTCTGAATTTTTTGCTCCAGCTTTTCCTCTTCTTCCTTTCTTATCTTTTCTCTGATTTCTTCTAACTTTTTCTTTCTAGTTGCTTCTGTCTCCTTCTTACTAGGCTCTTTTTGATTCTTTTTTTCCTTAGCCCCAATTTGGTCGAAGACAGATCTCCTGGATTGCTGAGAGTCCCCGGACTCTTCTTGCTCATCATCTTGTTCAAATTCCATCTGAGCCCGGGCTTGTTCATCTCTATAGAGCCTGATTGCTTCAGCAAGTTCGTGGCTTGTTAAGTTAGCCATATGTTCCTCTGCAACTGGAACATTGGTGTACTTGTACTGATTGAGCTCTATGACATTTCTAGCATCCCTTACCGGGGTATGTTGCGTCAGTGGTTGCTCCTGGAAGGTCTCCCTGTCTCCTCCAGGTTCTTGGACTTGAGAGGGGTCTTGATCCTAAATGTGGGTACTGGCGGAGGGCCTACCAGCTGTACTTTTTCCTGCTCTTGCCATTACCACAATTGTACAAACAACTGACCAAGATTTGAGGCTACAAATGTGGATCTGAGGTTGCTTTTTTGAAGATTACAAAAAATTTCCAGAATAACAGCAAGCAAACTTTCTGGGTTTTGCTAACAATAATACTAAAAAAGAACAGCAGGCTCTTGAACACAAAAGAAAATATGCAAGCTAAAACAGTTCTGAGTTTTAAAATTACCAAGACTATAAAACCCCAGGCTTCAAAACTATCAAGATTATTAAACCCTAAACAACCAAAACTTAACAAACAAGAGCGGGCTCACACAAACGTGGCCTAAAGTAACGAGCTCACACAAACGTCGCTAAAATGAACATTCATATTCAAGAAAGGGTTTGGTTGCTTGTGTTCTTACAGGTTTAAAAGTGGACTCTCTCAAGAGTTTGCTGATGAAGATGAATCCAGGGGCACCGAGACCCAAGGATGGAGCGCCCCTCCTTCTAGCGCCAAATGATAACTCCGGTGAGCGGGCGGCTCCGTCCTACACCGTTCCTGGACCTTCAGGGTATGAATGAGGTGTAGCTGCTGGTTGGGCGCCTGGAAAACAACACCGGAAGGGGTGTTTGGCTCCCACGACGCCTCCGGTGTAAGAATAAGAACATGGTCTTGGAGAAGACGAAGGTAAGTAAATGTAATATAGAGGCTGCTGTGTGTGTATGGATATGTATATATGATGGCTGCAAAACCCCCTACGGTATTATTTTGCAAAAGCCCCACAATAGCTAGATCGAAAGGAGCAGGCCCCACACCAAAATTATCATTTTTCATCTTCGTCCCGAATATAATAGGTTAGGAGTGTACGTTTCCTTTTCTTCTCTTTGCTTGAATATAATAGGTCAGGAGTCCGTTTTCTTGTATTCTCTTTGCTTAAAACATGTATATTATGACATATTTGTTTGTATGAATTTCTTATCACAAATTCTTGTGCTGATATTTCCATGAGTTACGAATGTTTCACTAAACAAGTTTGATATGATATGTACATTTATGTGATGACTCGGAAAATTGTCAAAACTCAGAAGATTAGATTTAAGAAATTGGAGACGATTTAGGTTTACATAAATACAGTTTTACGATATTTTTTAAGTTTACATGGGTAGAATTTGGAATATACATTGATTGTAATCACGAAATTTTCATCTGTTATTCCGAATAATGGGATGTTATTTCTCAATATAATAAATTGTTCTAAATTTTTATTATAAATGTAATTTCTCCGGCTATATTGTTATAATATTTGAGTTTGCAATGTTTGCACGCACCATTTTGTTTTCTTTTATATACATTTTTAATTAAATATTTATGTGTATTTCATAATTGCACCTTTTCTACAAGAATAACCTTAGATCTTCAAAAAATTTCTTCGAACAATTTCTCAAAAATGAGTTGTCATTTTTTTCATTGATTGCTTCTTTGTATATGTAATTGGAGGTTGAATTGAATATTAATAATAATTTTATTAAATATTAAGAAAGAAAACCAAGATAATGCAACCCCTTGTTAATCAAAGTCGAAAATGATTTGGTTAAAGTTAATTACAGTTAACAAACTCTAACCATTGAAATTTTCATTGGGAATTCATGTTAATTTTATTGATATTTTAAAATTTACAGGTCAGCCTGCTGATATCAAAACTGAACAACCTCAAGGTCTTAGAAGAGATAACTGGAAAAGAAATACAAAAATTATACCATCATATGGGAAAGTTCATACTGTTTACACAAACTTGATGAATCGTTAGATAAGATAATAACTTTGTTGAATGAACCTATGCTGGAACAGAAGAATTCCCAAAAGAATATGGCTATTTTTTTTGGCCAAGCAGAATATGGCTTATTACTTATTAGCCATTTTGAAGTTAAAAAATTAAATATCTCACAGGGTGGACTACTAAAAGAGCAAGATTAACAATGTTTTTAGTCATTTCTAGGATAAAAGCCACTTACAGTCATTCCGCCATCAACACAAATTATCTGGCCTGTGATGTAAGATGATGCAGGTAAGCAAAGGAAAGCCACAAGCGCTGAGACCTCTAATGGATCCCCTAGACGCCCAAGTGGAGTACACGAAAGAACTTCTTCCATATATTCCTTGTTATCAAGAACCTGTGCGACTCGAAAATGAAAACCACGAGGATTGAAAAAACATAAACAGATAATAATGTTATACGCTCTCTCCCTCTATGAATGTATACTTGTACACTTATGCCGGAAAGAAATGATTTGGTTAACTGTAGGTATATAATATATATGCATGTTCTACAGTTCTTTAAGAGCAAGTCTAATGCACAGTTACATTTGGTTCTATACTTTACCCATAATATAGAACCAAAACTACAGACACACTTCTCCAATGCATTGCCAAAGTTGAATAGACAGTAACATAGATGGATAATTGTTTCTAAAAGTAGCAAGATTTGTCTCAAGTTAGCAATTTTGAATACTTTTATAACCAACTTTTGCAAAAATACAGAACAAACTAAAAGCGACAAAGCCATCTGCAGCACTGGAGCAATTAAGGAGAAAGGCAAAACCAAATTTACCAGAATAATTTTAATATTTTGCAGAACACCACCTCTGGTGTTATGATGGTAATGAAATTGCAAGTTGAGGCAACTTACTGACTATAATCACACAAGAATAGAACAAAAGGAACTTACTTGCTCCACCATAGATGTTTTGATATACCAAGGAGCAACAGCATTACTTCTGATATTGTCCTTGGCCCACTCACAAGCCAAATTTTTTGTAAGTTGGTTGATTGCCCCTGAGATTCCATATAAAGCAAAAAACAGACATCACATTGAATGAATGGTCAAAGTATTGCAAGAGGATGTTCCAGACTTGGATCACATTGCCAAGTTACCTTTAGTTGCTCCTTGTACAGACATAGATTTCAGTGAGACAAAACCAGAGACCGAGGAAGTAAATACAATATTTCCTGCTTTTGACGCCTTTAGAAGAGGATATGCAAGTTGACTCAAATGAAAAACAGATTCAAAATTTGTTGCCATCAGGGTAGAAAAATCTTCAGAGGTGATCTCTGCTACAGGTTTACGAATGTTTGTTCCAACATTATTTACCTACTGGTTCAAACCCATACATACGTCTTAGAACGTCACCCCATATAGAATCAACAAGATATTTCCATTTTGAAATCTGGAATAGTATTGTACTCTATGTTTCAAAAAATGCTGAAACTAAAATAAGGCATCTCATTAAACAACAATACTCTTAAACTTCCTGCATATTACAGAAATCAGATCCTCCTTGCACCTCCATCATTATATAAAGTAATTTAGTATATTAGAAGTAGGGAATGGAAAAGGAAAGGCAGGCAAAGTAAACAGAGGTCCATAACCATATTCATTCATATAAATCCACTGCAATTTCGAAGTGTCAGTGTCAGTCATATGAATCCACTGCAATATCCAAGTAAGTTAGAACTGGTGATTAAAAATATTTGGATAAGTTATCACATATGTATTATCAAATACACATCTTTACATATTTATATAGTTCTAGAGTTTTCTTCTATCATTGTAGAATCCTAATTTTATCTGTTATGTGGTCTTTAAGTAGGTCAAAATATCTAAATTTCAGTAAAAGGAATACGAGCCTAGTACTAGTGTCTAGGGGCAGGATAAGGGTACAGTGTACCCAAAACCAAAGAGTCTCAAGTACAATAGAATACATCTCATGTAAGATCTAGTTAGTAAGATCATTACAACCTAATACAATTAAAACTAGCAAACATTAACTATGTAGTAAAATTTTATTAATCTATCAAGGCAAAATTAGTTAAAATTACTACATTGTCAGATTAAATGGGAAACTTCGCCCACACTGTACCTAGCAGAAAACACACCAATTCTTATCTACTTTAATATAAAAACGTATCCATTATCTACTGTCCCTAAAACTCATCTTGACTAGCAATTACTAACATCATCCCCAAAATTTGATAGCATTAACACCGAACGGACCGTGCAAATTATCGAAACAAAAAACAAACACATTACACAATACCAACAAAAAACAAGACTTACAAGAATATCAAGACATCCATCAAAAGCAGCTGATACATTATCAAATAGCCTACAACGATCAACCCGATTCGACACATCACAAACCGAACCCACGACTCGAAACCCCTCATCTTCCCAACCCATCAAACACTTATTTAATTCGACTTCATTTCGAGCACATGTATACACTTTCGCTCCCAATCCAGCCAATTCCTCAACAATTGCATGCCTATAAACAATACCCACATTCCACATTTTAATAAAAACATGCCATTAACCATCAATCTGACAGAGCATAAAAAAAAATGTGTGTATAGGTTATAGAGTGTACCCAATTCCTCTGGTGCCACCGGTAACAAGAGCTGTTTTTCCTTGAAGAGACCATCTATCTGGTTGATTCTTGTGCTTGCAATTTATTGAAGTTTTAATAGAAACAGAGCTTTTGGTGAGTTTAAGATGACGAATCTTTGCATTGTTGGTGTAAATGAGTTGGGGTTTGAGAGTAATGCGTGCTTTCAAGTGGCAACCCATTTTTGCAAGAGTGCGAAAATTACGATATCGGGGGTAAAGTTTTTCGACTTATGGTCATTTTTAGATTATCTGAAATTTACGTGAAATTATTTAATAATAATAATAATAACAATATATAATAAAAATTACAATTTTATATTATCTAATATATATTATTCGAATACTATGTAATAATTTATATTATTAAATTGATATTTTTTAGTTAATTTCTTACATATATTAACAAATATATTGTTATTATTGGATGGGTACGGTTAATTTACGAGTATTACAAATTGGGTCCGGAATAATAAATATATAAATATATACCAGGGCTACTATAATGAGACCAATATTAGAATTAGAACTTAATACACGCTTAAAATAAGTCCAATATAAAAAATATGCGATCTAATAGCATTGAAACTCTTATCGTCAGCTATAATTTTTAAACCTCATCGTTACGGCACGTAATCACGGGCAAATTGTGACGGCATCAACCCCCAGGGTCAGGATTTGACGTCACTAACAATATCAAACTGCAATTATAATACAGTCAACTCATTCTTATTTCAATATAAACACAACCTCTTCAAAAGATCTTTTACATGTTCAAGTATGATTTAGGTTACACACTTAATGTAACGCCCCCAAATCCGGGGCAGTAATCTGGGTCGTCACGCAATCCTTCAATCATGTGTAACCCGCATTAACCCAATAATCCAATAATTCCATATCACAGACCCCCAATCTCACACACTCAAAAGTTATAGCTTTAGAAACGACGTACAACAAGTATCATCTGTTATTAAAACTCAAATGTACTTTACAGGATCTCAAACAATTATTCATAACCTCTACATGAAGTTACAATAATTACGACTGATATCTTATACCTATCTGATACTCTAGCCCACTTGAGACAAAACTGTCAGGGATTCTCCCCAAGACTGCAAGCGACTAAGTCCCACACCGGTATACTAGTTATCTGTTGTGTTGTGTCAGTTAAAAGAAAGCAAGAGTGAACTATAATGCCCAGCATAATAATGTAGAGAATGAAATGACTGTATGATAAACTCAAGTAAAACGTCATATATGATAAATATGTTTTATTCAAAAATAGTTTTCCTTGATTATACATACCTTCTTTTGAAAATAATTCTTTGGTGGATTTATTATCCTGCGAATACCTTAATGGTAAACCCAGCACCTATGTTTGGGTTACGGTATTGCATCACAATTTCAATTGGAAGAATAGGACATTCGTTGGAGCCACCGCATACGATGATCAGTCGTACTACGTGTCCCATTTTGGGTATACACATACTTCACAAGTTCCTGGGTACACAGAGTACCTTCGCCTGCGGTACCTTTTGTAATATCCGGGATATATCGTGTAATTATTTTTGATAATATAATGCGTGCCCAATATCTATTCTGTGAGTTAATTGTTAAGTGTTTTCTGTACTTGAATATTCAAAAATAATATTAATTGAGTATTTTAATTTTTATATGTCCAAAATAAAATATAGATAATTGTTATATCTTCCTAATTATTTTTATGTTGATTTATGGATTTATAAGCATCATATGAAATTTCTAAAATCTTTTTTCGGGTAATTAAAATCTATTTTATAAAAACGGGAACCAACTGATGTCAACCGTTGTTACGTTTTTGGAACCCGAAACTCTTCCGAGAACTCCTTCCTAACCTAATTGTAATATTCCGAGCATTTTCCATGTTTCGACTTTTTCGATCCGGCGTACGGTTTGTCCTACGCGGGTCCCGGCGCAACATTTTTGATACAATATTCGTTTCGGTAAATCAATAAAACCCGTATTCTCGATAAACGAGAGCTTTTTATTAAACTATCACAATTATCACTTCGTAATACGTAACCAGGCACTGAGACCAAGACCGCAGTACAAATTGTACTGATTTGGATAATTATCCCGAAAACCGATACCGTTTGGATCAGTTTTTACAAATAAACGTACCGTTTTATATCCGGAATGATCCAAAGGGATACTAATTTTCCATAATTATAAATAGCCTTTTACCGTATTTTATTTCGTATCAAAATCATTTGCAGACAGATAATTATATAATTTTCAGAGAAAAACCCTAATTTCCTAAAACTGTTCTAAGAATCAAACAAGCATTTGGAGGTGTTATTGAATTCGGTTTGGAAAGCTCGAGTAACCAATCTGAAGGTCTTGAAGAGCTCTACCAGATTCTGTAATCCATACACCTGCAGAAATCAAGGTTATTTTTCTAAAAAATTATTTATTTTCGAACTTATTTTATTAAAAATATGAATTTTTGTTCGGATGATTGTTTGTATGATTTGATGATTGCATGTTGTAGAGCTTGTTTTCCTGATGATTTTCATATGTCATACGTCTGATTTGGAGTTTAATAACATGTTCAAATTTGAGTTTGATTTTCGAATTTTAAAATTAGGGTTTATAACCCGTATGAATGTTCTTAATTGAAATTTGGGGATTTCTTATTCTGTGATAGATTGATGTTGTGTTATAGTGGGTTGTGTTCTCTATGAAATTTGCAATCTAGTCGTATAAGTCTCATGAACCAACGAGGTCTGTAGAGAAGGGAGTTGTGTTTTGAAGTTTTCCGATGTTCGCCGGAAACTGGAAAATTTCACGGCCAAATTCCGGCCAACTCAGGGATTGTTAGGTTGTTTTGATTGCATGGTTGTGTTCCTGGTAACCTGTAGATGTGATCTGGAGGTGTTGGTGGGGTGAGGACGCCGGGAACGTGTTCTCCGGCCACCCCCGACTTTTTCCGGCGAATGGACTGCAAAATTGCAGTTTGGTCCCTGCAGTTTTGAAAACGATGCAGTTTGGTCCCTGTAGTTTCCAGACTTTGCAAAAATTGGATTTCTGTTTTAAAAAATCATATTTCCTATTTATTTTTATTATAAAAATTCGTTTTTAATTTCTGAAAATTCTAAAAATTATTATTTTAATTCCGAAAATTATTTTTTATTCACAAATAAATCTGAATTAATTAGTTAATTAATTTCAGTTAATTTTTAATTGATTAATTAGTCAATTAATTCGAAAATTAATTGATTAATTAATTTAATTAATTATTAATTGATTTTTAATTAATTATTTAATTAGATTTAATTATTTAAAAATGATTTAAAAATTCCGAAAAATAGTTTCGAGCTTTAAAATGTTATTCTAAATTATTTCCAAGGCTCGATAATTATTCTAAAATTGTTTCGGGGCCAGAATTGGCCAACCGAACCCTGTTTATTATTCCGAAATTGATCCAACGACCCGTTTTAATTCCGAAAAATGTTTTAAAAATCATTTTAAATACCCGAAAGCATATTTATGACCCGAGACTTCTTTATAAATGATATGTCATTGATTACGTGATGTATTATGTGTTATACGTGACCTGTTGTTTGACTATCGGTCTATATATTCGGTGTTTACTTGGTTATTGCATAGATTTCAATCAGTTAATCGGATTTGGGTAAAACGAAGGGTAGATAGAAGTATGTGTTGAATAGAATCCTGTGAGTTGATGATTGATAGATGCTTATGATATGTGAGCAGAAGAGGCAAGGCGTAGGAAAGGGAAACATGTAGTTGAGGAGTAAGACGATTGTGATTGAAAGCAAGTGCAGGATAGTAAGCTAATATCAGGCAAGTGTTCTGAACTTTCTCGAGATATTGTAATTCTTGATAGTCTTGTTGACATTGCAAGTGCTTTGAAGCACGAAAACCTAATTCCTGATTTCAGTTATTGTTCTTGAGCTATGAACCATATTCTTTCTAATCCATTGATTATTGTATACCCAAACAAGAACCACAAATCTACGATACTACTCCACAAATACATACAAACTAAATACCAGACATTGAACTGAATTATTATATACTCAATCCATGATATCTTATGCTTTGAAAGACCAAATCCTTGAAACCCTGAAACGTTATTTCCTTTGTTATCCAATTCTTTCATTACCCAGCATTCAAGCTTTGAAAGTACCTTGTTGATCCTTACAAGGATTTAAACCCTTTCATTGTTAAACATTTATTGTTGTTAATGATTTCGGTTATTGTTTATTATTGCATATTCTGTTATTATGTTAGAATTGGATTGTTTTTATAAAATTGTGGACCAGATGCGTGGTCATACCATATAATGGTCAAGTTAGGCCAATGTGTGCCTTGGATCCAGTAGTTAGAGCTATGCTGTGTGCCTTGCTCGGGGTTAGTGCGTGACTGATCAGCAGCCTAACCTTGGTTTTTAAATTAAAAGTATAATATCCAATTCTAAATCATAATCCATTGTTCACTTGATATCATAAACATATTCACCTAATGATCATTATTCTCAGTTTTGTCATTGTGACTTGCTGAGCTAGTTAGCTCATTTGTGCGATGTTGTTTATATTCTTTCCAGTTAAAAAGGAACCAGTTGGTAAAGAGGATCCCCAGTCCAGCGCGAGAGCTAGGGGTTCAGGTTGAGAAAGCTGAGCTAGTAGGCTTCTTTTGGAATAATTTAAGTTTGTAAAAGTTTGTAATAATGTTTAATACTCAGTTTGAATTTGAAATAGTTGGGATTTGAACGGTTTGTAATATATTAGTGTGTTTGGCTTGTGTGCATACTTTAACCTGTTGCGGTCCGTGGTGATTGGTAAGTAGGGTCATTGCATATATTATTATTATCTTTATTATTGTTATAAGCAGGTTATAATTAAGGTGTTTGTGTGGACCCCAAACTTCTGACCCGGGTTTGGAGGGCGCCACAGGTTTGGTATCAGAGCTACAAGTTATAAGTCACTGACACAAGCCTAGGTTAACGGGAATGGGTAGAGGGTTAGGATTAGAAGTAAGGCATAGGATGATAGAACGTTGAGAGGTTGAGTGTTTCGGTATATCAGGTATTAGTGTAATTTGCGTTATGGTACGAGATTCTTATATTGCGATATGATTTCAGATAACAGTGATGGCCGACTCTTTTGTTCCCGTATCAGCTGATCACTCAGAGCCTTCAGTTAGAGTGCCGTTTTCAGATCCACGTCCTGTTGTTCCACCAGCATTGGCTATTCTACCTCCACCTGTGTTGCAGCCCGTACCACTGCAGGCTATTCCACCTCCAGGCATGAGGCCACCTATTAGAGGACCCCCATCAGCTGATTCAGATTCCACTGGGCATTCAGTTGCGAGTGCTCCATTCCAGTCTACATTGCCCCCAGTTCCTTATTACCGGTATGAGGCTCTTCTATTGGAGCGTGATTCCTTGTTGGCTCAGATCAGAGAGTTACAGCATATCATCAGGACTACAGATGTTGATCGTGGTGTGAGGGAGCTTCGAGAGGAGATTCATGTGACACGGAGGGTTCTTGAGGCTAGGCTACATGGAGCTACACTACCTGGCAGAGGCCCTGATGCACTGATGGGCTGGGCTACTGAGGTGATGGAGGACTTTGAGAGGCTGGCAGGACCAGAGTTTCCTTGGAGCTGAGTTAGAGATTCAGAGATGGAGATGCTGAGCAGTGTTGTTATGGTTATGTAGTATGGACAGTAGTGTGTAGTGTGTATCAGAAGACTTTTGAGTTGTATTTATAGACTAGCGATGCTGACTAGTGAGTAGGTTGTTGTACCCTTTTTGCTTTTACTTTCGAAGCGTCTTTACGCTTGTACTACCCTAAAACTTTTGATCTATATATATCAGTACCTTTTTCCTTTCCAGCACTGTCATTTATTTTATTGTACCTGTTTTACCTTACCTTATTTATTGCACCAGTTATACCCTGTGATACCATGTGCCCTGTTTTCCATAACTGTTTATATTCTGTAAAGAAGCATGCAATTTACTTAGTTACAACTGTTTTCAAAAAGAGATATTTCTATTTCACAAAATTTTTCTTTTATACAAAGATTTGATTCAAAAGCTAAATAAATTGATTGATTCTTTACAGAAAATGCCTCCCAGAAGAAATACCCGCACCAACACCCAGAGTGAAGAAACCAACAACAATAATAACCAAGATGATACAACCCAGAATGTGAACCCAGGACCCATGGACCCAGCAATAGCCCAGATTCTTCAAATCTTGGCCCAACAAACAGTTCACCTGGCACAACAACAACAAAGACAGACCAATCCCCAGGTAACTTTCAAAACTTTTCAGGCAATAAACCCACCAGAATTCAAGGGTTCCTTAGAGCCAATTGAAGCAAATGTTTGGTTAAAAGAAATAGAAAAGGCATTTGCCTTAGTGAAAGTGAAAGATGAACAGAAGGTTGAGTTTGCAAGTTACTATCTGAAGAATGAGGCCACCTATTGGTGGGAAATGGTGAAGACATTGGAAGGCACAGATGTTATTAGTTGGGAAAGGTTCAAGGAATTGTTTTTAGAAAAGTATTTTCCTCAGTTTGTTCAGGATCAAATGGAGCTGAAGTTTTTAGAGTTAAAGCAAGGAAAAATGTCGGTAACAAATTATGAGGGTAAATTTGAGGAATTGTCAAGGTATGTGCTGTCGTATGTTGATACTGATAGGAAGAAAGCTAAAAGATTCCAACAAGGTTTGAAACCATGGATCAGAGGGAAGGTAGCCATTTTTGAATTGGATACCTATGCAGGAGTGGTACAGAAGGCTATGATCGCAGAGACGGAGAGTGAGATGTTCCAGAAGGAAAAGGAAAGCAAGAAAAGGAAATCTGAAGGAAGTGAGGGTTAGTCACAAACAGGGAAGTTTTTAAACTTTAAGAAGGGCAAGTTCCAGCCAGGGAGAAATTTTAATTTCAGAAGACAAAATGCAGGAGACGGAGGCCAGGGCAACCGTCCAGCTAATGTGAATCAGCCGAATCAGTTGAGATTAACTTTTCCAGATTGTCAAGTTTGTGGAAAGAAGCATGGAGGAGTTTGTAACAAGTTGAATGTGGTATGTTTTAAATGCAACCAGAAAGGGCACTATTCAAGGGAGTGCCGAAATCAGCCAGCAAGAGAGCCAGCGAATAAGGATCAGCCTATCCGGAATCCAGCAGTGAAGGTTCCAGCCATTGGATTTACATGCTTTAAATGTGGGAAGCCAGGACATATGGCCAGGGATTGCAAGACACCAGCCCCAGTCAGTAATGCATTGAGAATTATGGGATCTACCCCAGCAATAAATGAGACTCCAAGGGCTAGAGTTTTCGACATGTCAGTGAAGGATGCTATCCAGGATACGGATGTCGTGGCAGGTACGCTTAATGTGAATTCTTTATGTGCCAAAGTGTTAATAGATTCGGGAGCAACTCGATCGTTTGTTTCACAAGATTTTGTTAGTAAATTAAATTGTCCAGTTGAGTGCTTAAATGAAATAATGACTATGGAGTTAGCAAATCAAGAACGTGTAACTGTGAATCAAGTTTGTGAGAATTGTGAGGTTGAGATTTCTGGTAGTAAGTTTTGTGTAGATTTGATACCATTTAAGTTAGGAGAATTTGATGTGATATTAGGGATGGATTGGTTATCTAAGCATGATGCTTAGATAGATTGTCGAAATAAGAAAGTAATGGTGAAAACGCCAGACGAAAGAATAGTAACGTTCAAGGGAAAAGCAGGTAAAGAAGTTCTTAACGATGATTCAAGCCAAGAAGTTACTACGGCAAGGATGCGAGCATTTCGTAGCATACGTGATTGACAAAAGTCAGGAGCCAGCAAAACTTGAAGATATCCCAGTAGTGAATGAATTTCCAGACGTATTTCCCGACGAATTGCCAGGACTTCCTCCAGATAGAGAAATTAAATTTGCGATCGACTTAGCACCTGGAACAGAACCAGTATCCAAGGCCCCGTACAGAATGGCGCATGTTGAGATGAAAGAGCTAGCAAAGCAATTGCAGGAATTGTTAGAGAAAGGAGTAATCAAACCCAGCGTATCCCCGTGGGGAGCCCCGATATTATTTGTCAAGAAGAAAGATGGAAGCATGAGACTGTGCATCGACTATAGGGAGCTCAACAAGCTGACAATCAAGAACAAGTATCCGTTACCCAGAATCGATGATCTGTTTGACCAATTGAAGGGAGCCAAGTACTTCTCCAAAATTGATTTAAGATCGGGATATCATCAACTAAAGATCAAGCCAGAAGATATACCAAAGACAGCTTTCAGAACAAGGTATGGACATTACGAGTTTTTAGTGATGTCTTTTGGATTGACCAATGCCCCGACAGCGTTTATGGACCTGATGAATAGAATTTTCAAAGAGTATTTGGATAAGTTTGTTATTGTGTTTATAGACGATATTTTAATCTATTCAAAGACGGAAGAGGATCATGCGGAACATGTGAGAACGGCTTTGGAGATTTTAAGGAAAAAGAAGTTATATGCTAAATTCTCGAAGTGTGAGTTTTGGCTACAAGAAGATCAGTTCTTAGGACACATAGTCAGTAACGAAGGGATCAAAGTGGACCCGACAAAAATCGAAGCAATTACGAATTGGGAGAGACCGAGAACACCCACTGAGGTAAGAAGTTTCTTGGGATTGGCAGGATATTATCGACGATTCGTTCAGAATTTCTCAAGGATTGCCACACCATTA
This sequence comes from Apium graveolens, assembly GCF_009905375.1. Taxonomy (NCBI): domain Eukaryota; kingdom Viridiplantae; phylum Streptophyta; class Magnoliopsida; order Apiales; family Apiaceae; genus Apium; species Apium graveolens. Next base: position 149,240,895 of record NC_133657.1, on the reverse strand, counting down.
ACAAAGCTTACACGAAAGAATGAAAAGTTTATATGGAACGACAAGTGCGAAGAAAGTTTCCAGGAGTTAAAGCGGAGATTAATCACGGCACCTGTTTTGTCACTTACAGACGATCAAGAGAATTTCGTAATTTATAGCGATGCTTCTCATAAAGGATTAGGATGTGTTTTAATGCAGCACGAAAAGGTGATTGCGTATGCGTCAAGACAATTGAAACCACACGAACAAAAGTATCCTACTCATGACTTAGAGCTAGCAGCTATAGTTTTTGCTTTGAAGATTTGGAGACATTATTTGTATGGAGAAAAGTGAGAGATTTTCACGGATCACAAAAGTTTGAAATATATATTTACCCAGAAGGAACTTAATATGAGGCAAAGGAGATGGTTAGAATTGATCAAGGATTATGATTGCTCGATTAATTATCATCCCGGTAAGGCGAACGTGGTGGCAGACGCGTTAAGTCGGAAGGAAAAGTTAAATGAGTTATCAGTACCTGAAGATATATATAAGGAATTTCAGAAATTGGAATTGGAAATTAGAGTTTGCGAACCTGAGGAAGCGAAAGTGTACAGTATGACTTTCCAGCCGGAGTTGTTGGAGAAAATAAAGAAATGTCAGAAAGATGTAATGGATCAAGATATAAATCGTTTGGTAGGTGAAGAATTATGCACGCAGAAGGATGATCAAGGCATTTTGAGATTTTCCTCTAGAATCTGGATTCCACCAGTGACGGAGTTAAAGAATGAAATTTTACAAGAAGCACATAGTTCAAGATATTCCATCCATCCAGGAAGTACCAAAATGTACAGAGATTTAAAGAAGAATTATTGGTGGCCAGATATGAAGAGGGAAATTGCGGAATGGGTTAGCAAATGTTATACCTGTCAGAGAGTTAAAGCAGAGCATCAAAGACCAAGCGGATTGCTACAGCCATTGGAGATTCCAGAGTGGAAGTGGGAACATATTACCATGGATTTCATAGTTGGATTACCAAGGACAAGGGCTAATCATGATGCCATTTGGGTTATAGTGGATAGACTTACCAAGTCAGCTCATTTTCTGCCTATAAATGAAAGATTTTCGCTCGACAAGTTGGTCCATATGTACCTAAAAGAAATTGTAGTTCGTCATGGAGTTCCAGTGTCTATCGTATCTGATCGAGATCCAAGGTTTAATTCAAGATTCTGGAAGAGTTTTCAAGAATGTTTGGGAACAAGACTGAATATGAGTACAGCTTATCACCCCCAAACGGATGGCCAAAGTGAAAGAACGATCCAGACAATCGAGGATATGTTACGTGTTTGTGCTATTGATTTCAAAGGAAGTTGGGACAAACATTTACCCCTGGTAGAGTTTGCTTACAACAACAGTTATCATGCCAGCATTGGAATGCCACCCTATGAAGCCCTTTATGGACGCAAATGTAGATCTCCAATATATTGGGACGAAGTAGGAGAACGCAAGATACTTGGACCTGAACTGGTACAGCAGACAAAGGAAGTTGTTGAACTTATCCAGAAAAGATTAATAGCCGCTCAAAATCGTCAGAGGAAATATGCAGACCAATCAAGGAAAGACATGGAATTTGAAGAAGGAAGCTTGGTATTACTGAAAGTATCACCATGGAAAGGACTAACGAGGTTTGGAAAGAAAGGGAAGCTAAGCCCAAGATATGTCGGACCTTTTGAGATCCTAAAGCGTGTTGGCAAAGTAGCTTAAGAATTGGCGTTACCTCCGCACATGGAACACATTCACAATGTTTTTCATGTATCGATGCTCAAGAAATATAATCCAGACTCCAGGCATGTAATAGAATATGAGCCAATAGAGCTTCAGGCAGATTTATCATATGTAGAGAGTCCGATAGAGATTCTAGAGGCAAGAGAGAAAGTATTGAGAAATAAAGTGGTAAAGTTAGTAAGAGTATTGTGGAGAAACCCAAAGGTTGAAGAGTCAACCTGGGAATTAGAAAGTGATATGAGAGAAAAGTACCCTCATTTGTTTTCTTAGGAGATTCTAAGGACAGAATCCTTTTAAGGGGGGAAGGATGTAATATCCGGGATATATCGTGTAATTATTTTTGATATTATTATGTGTGCCCAGTATCTATTCTGTGAGTTAATTGTTAAGTGTTATCTGTACTTGAATATTCAAAAATAATATTAATTGAGTATTTTAATTTTTATATGTCCAAAATAAAATATAGATAATTGTTATATCTTCCTAATTATTTTTATGTTGATTTATGAATTTATAAGAATCATATGAAATTTCTAAAATCTTTTTCCGGGTAATTAAAATCTATTTTATAAAAACGGGAACCAACCGACGTCAACCGTTGTTACGTTTTTGGAACCCGAAACTCTTCCAAGAACTCCTTCCTAACCTAATTATAATATTCCGAGCATTTTCCATGTTTGGACTTTTTCGATCCGGCGTACGGTTTGTCCTGCGCGGGTCCCGGCGCAACATTTTCGATACAATATTCGTTTCGATAAATCAATAAAACCCGTATTCTCGATAAACGGGAGCTTTTTATTAAACTATCACAATTATCACTTCGTAATACGTAACCAGGCGCTGAGACCAAGACCGCAGTACAAATTGTACTGATTTGGATAATTATCCCGAAAACCGATACCGTTTGGATCAGTTTTTACAAATAAACGTACCGTTTTATATCCGGAATGATCCAACGGGATACTAATTTTCCATAATTATAAATAGACTTTTACCGTATTTTATTTCTGTTCTAAGAATCAAACAACCATTTGGAGGTGTTATTGAATTCAGTTTGGAAAGCTCGAGTAACCAATCTGAAGGTCTTGAAGAGCTCTACCAGTTTCTGTAATCCATACACCTGCAGAAATCAAGGTTATTTTTCTAAAAATTTATTTATTTTCGAATTTATTTTATTAAAAATATGAATTTTTGTTCGGATGATTGTTTGTATGATTTGATGATTGCATGTTGTAGAGCTTGTTTTCCTGATGATTTTCATATGTCATACGTGTGATTTGGAGTTCAATAACATGTTCAAATTTGAGTTTGATTTTCGAATTTTAAAATTAGGGTTTATAACCCGTATGAATGTTCTTAATTGAAATTTGGGGGTTTCTTATTCTGTGATAGATTGATGTTGTGTTATAGTGGGTTGTGTTCTCTGTGAAATTTGCAATCTAGTCGTATAAGTCTCATGAACCAACGAGGTCTGTAGAGAAGGGAGTTGTGTTTTGAAGTTTTCCGATGTTCGCCAGAAATTGGAAAATTTCACGGCCAAATTCCGGCCAACTCAGGGATTGTTAGGTTGTTTTGATTGCATGGTTGTGTTCCTGGTAACCTGTAGATGTGATCTGGAGGTGTTGGTAGGGTGAGGACGCCGGGAACGTGTTCTCCGGCCACCCCCGACTTTTTCCGGCGACTGGACTACAAAATTGCAGTTTGGTCCTTGCAGTTTTGAAAACGATGCAGTTTGGTCCCTGTAGTTTCCAGACTTTGCAAAAATTGGATTTCTATTTTAAAAAATCATATTTCCTATTTATTTTTATTATAAAAATTCGTTTTTAATTTCTGAAAATTCTAAAAATTATTATTTTAATTCCGAAAATTATTTTTTATTCACAAATAAATCTGAATTAATTAGTTAATTAATTTCAGTTAATTTTTAATTGATTAATTAGTCAATTAATTCGAAAATTAATTGATTAATTGATTTAATTAATTATTAATTGATTTTTAATTAATTATTTAATTAGATTTAATTATTTAAAAATGATTTAAAAATTCCGAAAAATAGTTTCGAACTTTAAAATATTATTCTAAATTATTTCCAAGGCTCGATAATTATTCTAAAATTGTTTCGGAGCCAGAATTGGCCAACCGAACCCTGTTTATTATTCCGAAATTGATCCAACGAGCCGTTTTAATTCCGAAAAATGTTTTAAAAATCATTTTAAATACCCGAAAGCATATTTATGACCCGAGACTTCTTTATAAATGATATGTCATTGATTACGTGATGTATTATGTGTTATACGTGACCTGTTGTTTGACTATCGGTCTATATATTCGGTGTTTACTTGGTTATTGCATAGATTTCAATCCGTTAATCGGATTTGGGTAAAACGAAGGGTAGATAGAAGTATGTGTTGAATAGAATCCTGTGAGTTGATGATTGATAGATGCTTATGATATGTGAGCAGAAGAGGCAAGGCGTAGGAAAGGGAAACAGGTAGTTGAGGAGTAAGACGATTGTGATTGAAAGCAAGTGCAGGATAGTAAGCTAATATCAGGCAAGTGTTCTGAACTTTCTTGAGATATTGTAATTCTTGATAGTCTTGTTGACATTGCAAGTGCTTTGAAGCACAGAAACCTAAATCCTGATTTCAGTTAATGTTCTTGAGCTATGAACCATATTCTTTCTAATCCATTGATTATTGTATACCCAAACAAGAACCACAAATCTACGATACTACTCCACAAATACATACAAACTAAATACCAGACACTGAACTGAATTATTATATACTCAATCCATGATATCTTATGCTTTGAAAGATCAAATCCTTGAAACCCTGAAACGTTGTTTCCTTTGTTATCCAATTCTTTCATTACCCAGCATTCAAGCTTTGAAAGTACCTTGTTGATCCTTACAAGGATTTAAACCCTTTCATTGTTAAATATTTATTGTTGTTAATGATTTCGGTTATTGTTTATTATTGCATATTCTGTTATTATGTTAGAATTGGATTCCAAATTCGTGGTCAGACCATATAATGGTCAAGTTAGGCCAATGTGTGCCTTGGATCCAGTAGTTAGAGCAATGCTGTGTGCCTTGCTCGGGGTTAGTGCGTGACTGATCAGCAGCCTAACCTTGGTTTTTAAATTAAAAGTATAATATCCAATTCTAAATCATAATCCATTGTTCACTTAATATCATAAACATATTCACCTGATGATCATTATTCTCAGTTTTGTCATTGTGACTTGCTGAGCTAGTTAGCTCATTTGTGCGATGTTGTTTATATTCTTTCCAGTTAAAAAGAAACCAGTTGGTAAAGAGGATCCCCAGTCCAGCGCGAGAGCTAGGGGTTCAGGTTGAGAAAGCTGAGCTAGTAGGCTTCTTTTGGAATAATTTAAGTTTATAATAGTTTGTAATAATGTTTAATACTCAGTTTGAATTTGAAATAGTTGGGATTTGAACAGTTTGTAATATATTAGTGTGTTTGGCTTGTGTGCATACTTTAACCTATTGCGGTCCGTGGTGATTGGTAAGTAGGGTCATTGCATATATTATTATTATCTTTATTATTGTTATAAGCAGGTTATAATTAAGGTGTTTGTGTGGACCCCAAACTTCTGACCCGGGTTTGGAGGGCGCCACACCTTTGGTAGTCCATCTAGCACATATAGTACCAGAGTCTACCCCTCCCTTGTCCTTTAAAAGAATTCTGTCATATCTCGAGAACTCGGAACACATCGAAGTTCCCACAAGCGTTTCGCTTGTTGATAGAAACAACTTGTTTTATTAGCGCATATATCTATGTATATGTATACGTATTTCTGAATTTTTTGGAGGAAGTACTAAGGATGTGAGTTGACCGTTGTCAACAGATAATTAATTAAGGGGGAGTTTCTTTTGAAACTATATTCAAAATATTTATAATAAGTCGAGATAATATTCTTCGACGATCTGAAATTATTCGAATGATTTTTCCGAAAATCAGAAAGTATTATAAATCGGGTTTTATGATTTTTAAATCATAAATAAATCCTTTAATAAATAATTAATAATTAAATATCAATCTTTAAATAATTAAACCTCGAATAATTATATTTTAAAAGAATATTGAAATAATATTCCTCAACTAATTTATATTTAAGTAATTTAAAGTAATCTTTAATAATACATTTAATAATTGGTTTTAAAATAAAATAAACGTTGGAGAATACTTCTCCCTTTTTAAATGAAGATCTGAAATAATATTCATTGTTCGGGTAATTAAATAGAGTTGAGGGAATACGATTTTTAGAAATCATTTTTAAATAAAATTCAATTTAGTTTAGTATTTCGCAAGAGGACATCGAGTCCCTTGAAATAAAATAAATACAAACTTTTGATCGTCCAAAATATCACCAGGATGATTCCCGGGTTTTTACTATAATATACATACCGACCGACTCTCGTCTACAATATACATGTCACGCTACTTTCTAGCGTTAACATTTATCAAATATAACAACTCTGGAATAATTCCGGGTTTTTATAAATTTACACCGACCAATCCTCGGTCTAAATATATCGTTTCAAATCCGGTACTTTTATTATACCAAATCATCATATCTTATGATTCAATATATAATAATTTGTAAATCACCATAAAACATTTATCATGCATATATAGTAGTATTTAAAAGCAATCACAACACAACAGTTCTAAAGAGGTAGGGTTTGAAAACTTGCCTGGAGTCCAAGACACGTTTCCCCGACTTCCTCTCGTTCCGGGTTTTCTAATCAACAAACATCATAATCTTAATCAGTATTCCTACTCTCATCACCAACTTATATTTCTAGTAAGTTCAATACTTCATAACTTTCATTATTCGAAAGACTCGAAATAAGTATCACTCCTTGGTCGAAACGGACGGTCAAAGTGGTCTTCTAGAATTGACTTTACCGAATATTACTATTACGCGACTCGCACTCTATCATTTTTAATAAATCGTAAAATTAATATTTTAAGACGAAACCACCTCGAGGAGATTTTTGAGTGCTTGTAATATTTATCCTAAAAGTTTCATTTTGATAAAATGAATCTAATTAGGTGAAAAGCATTTCAAAGATTCGGTCAACTACGGAGTTTTACTATTCAAACCGTTTTCACTAAAACGTTGATATCTCTCAAACCGTTAACTCAATTGATGCACCGTTTTCACGTGCGCGATCTAGACAAAATTTAAAACACATTATTTTAAAAATGGTTTTCTAGTAAAAGGATGAAAATCCCGAAGTGACAGTTTCCTAACAGGGGGTTGTTTTCGACATTCGTACTCCGCGCGACCTCGGCTCCGATATTTTTATAAAATTGAAAAATCAAAATTTTTACTTGAAATTTTTATGGAAGCTAAAAAACTCTATTTCTTACTCTTTTTAAAAATTTCATGATTTTTAAATATTTGTAAGTCGATCATTTATATTTACAAAGTTCGCAATTTGTAGCAATTTTGTCGCGTAAATCCCTTTTACTAAAACGGTCATAACTTTTGATCCGTAAATCGGAATCAAGCGATTCAAGTGCCTAAACGATTCTCATAACATTTTCTATCATAATCAAGTATCACTTTTCAGGAAACTACAGTTTATATATTTGGAAACGTCTGCGGAAACTTAAGTTATGTTTTGTTCGTTTTAACGAGATTACGATTACGATCCGAGTTTCGTTTACTTCTTAAATTATTATACCACCGTCAACAACCATCAAATCATCATCTCAACACTAACTCCTCTTAAGAACATCATGTTCTTGGGGTAACAATCATCAACCTTAAAACTAATTAACTAATTATCAAGATAATATGAAATTAATCATCAAAACCATACTTATATCCAAGATCCTTACTTTTCTTGAAACTTAAAACTTAAACAAAGTTTGGATGAATGTTTATACCTTCCTTGAAGCTTTTTAATACTTATTAAAGTCCTAAGATCCTTGATGAAGCCTTGGTCTAGCTTTAGGAGCCTTAAACTTTCATGAAAAATCAAGAAAACAAGTTAGTGATTTTCGGAGTTACTATTCACCCTCAACTTCAAACATTTTTATAAAATTTAGAACTTCATGGATGGGCATGAAATTTGGTGCGTGACTTACCCATTATATGAGAGAGGTTTATTAAAAATTTGGTGATTTTTGAATGAGTAGAACATGAGATATGAATTTTTCTCTCCATGGTGTTCTTGAAAATCAGCATGGTGTTTTGTGTGAGAGAGAGAGAGAGAGAGTTTGTTGCTTCTTGAATGCTTTTCTTGTAAGATTGCTTGTGTTTAATTGTTTATTCTCTAGTATATGTCCTAGGATAGATTTATGTTGGCAAATATTTGGACAATTCTAGCTAGCATTCCTAGATTACAAGCTAACCTAGTTGGCCTTTTAGGTTTTAGCTCACTATTCTTAGCCTTGAATGATCATTCCTACATCTCTAGCTTACTATTTGATAAAGTAACCATGGTTACTTTTCTACCATGGTTAGTTAGTGCGATACGTTTATTTAATCGTTTACGCGTTTGTTCAATCATTTAAACGTTTTCGTAATAATTTCTCGTAAACGGTTCGCGGCGTAAATCCTTTCGTATTTATTTTTTATGTTTTGAAGTATCGTCCTTGGATATAAATCCGTAGGGTTAAAATTATGTTGTGATTCCCGTAATCCTTGATGGTTCGTAGATACGGTCATTTTTCAAAGTTCGTTTTCTTCGAAAACTAATAGCGTTTACATACACTCATTTGGTATGTATAATCACAATATCAACTCGGAATCTTAAATTAAAAACTCGTATATGGTGTGGTCGCAAAAGTTTTTATTAAACCGCAAGGTTACTATTCATAAGGTCTTTTACCGATGTCAAAAATTTGGGTTTTTACAGTCTTCCCCCCTTAAAAGGATTCTGTCCCGGAATCAGTCTAGAAACAGGGAGGGATATGCTTCTCACATGACAACCTCGAGTTCTCACATTGACTTTGCAGTATTGAATCTCTTCATAGAATTTTCAGTCATCCGTTAAATATTTTTCAGAGTACTTTTTATTGTAGATCTATAATCTCTACACGTTGTTCCACATACCCTAAGTATGGCTACAAGTTTATTAGGTCATTTTCAATCGTATGTCTGGCTTTGACGGTTAAATTTCCTAACCTCGATTTGTGGTACTCGTTATAAACTTGGCGACCGTTCGACGATGGTGCTAATTTATAAGTCAACTTTCTTAGTCCTTTAATTCTTCAACCGGTCCAATAAATCTTGGGTTCAACATTTCTTTCCCTTTCGAATCCCATCACTCCCTCCTCGGGAGGTACTTTCAACAATACTTGGTTTATTACTTCGTACTTTCTGTCTTTATAGTTCTGGTCCGCATATCTTTATTGTTCATCCTGGGCTGCCACTAGCCGGGTTCTGATAAGTTCTAGGAATTTCTTTGGTCTGTCGACTCAACTATGGTCCAGTATCCTCCGCTTACCAATTTCTTCCCAACCTAAGAGAGTGCATTTTTTTTCTGTACAAAGCTTTGTAGCCGTTCCAATGCACGCTTGATAACTCGTTATTGTCGGTAATTCGATTAACGTCAACTGGTCGCTTTATTTCCCTTAAAAATGTTATAATATGGATGATTATCGCATCTTCAAGTGTTTAGAATTATCCTTCAACTTATTCGTTTCCCCCTCCATCGCTCCTACTAGTGCTAGAGTTTCGTTCCTTAATGTTTTCCCATTTTGGCGCATCATCTCTGTCGATTATTTTATGTAAGAAGTTCTTGTCACATTTCTACACGCTCGTCTCATGTTACACGCTTAACGTTAGTTTTAACATTTCTTCTCTTAGTAACGTAAGGCACGTCGGGTCATGTTGCCATCTTGAAGGAAGCACCATTTCATATGCAATTGATTGATACACCTTTAGAGTCGTGGAACGCTCAGCTTCCGTTATCGGTAGGACTTCTTTAGTCATTCCCCGTATAATATCTATAATACTACGATTCCTTCTGGGTCATACTTGTTATTCTCGCTAGCGCCTTAGACTTATTCGCGTTTATTGGTACCTGCTACCAGTGGTCTTTATAGGGCGTGTATGATCTTTCTTGACTTCAGTCAGTTCTAACCATAACATTCTTCATTCTGCCACGTTGTCCTTCGTGAGGGATATCGGCGTCTATTTTCCGTATGCTCGCGTGGTAAGTATATCTATACGAATTTTCTGTCAATGATAGGCGATTCTCCTAACCGTTCCAAATAAAAGGCAAGCCGATAGACGTATCTTCAATGGTCTGGATAGTCCTTCCATTCTACTTGTTGATTTGAGAACTCTAAGTCATGCCTCTGTTCGTCCCTTCTCGCGGAATATCTTGGGTCCTTGTATGGAGCGATATCACGGGGTCTCTTTATCACCAGTTATCTCTTCCGCGTTCATAGCAATTTTATAGAGTGGAGATCTATTATTTGTATAGTAAGATAAGCGGTCTTTTTTTTAACCTATTACTAAAAATCCTAAAATTGCACGACGGCTTACTTGGTCCTTGATAATCCTCCTCCAAAATTTATAATAAACTTTTACTCCCATTTGGGTCATTTACAAGCCGTAATCGTCAAAATTTTAATCCTCACCTTTCCGTTTTCACTTTCAACCATGTCGAGTACTTACTTGCCTAATTAATGACATCGCTTTCATATTTGGTCATGACCAATATCCTTTTACGTGTTTAGGCATCTTTAAGTCTTCTTGTTAAGTAATAAAGGTTTCTCTTCATGCGATCCTTCTCATCAGTTGTTCTGAGAGTTGTCATCCTCAATATATCTTTTCCAACTTAAAGTGTTGGCCACCGCATTGGCCTTTCCTTGATGATAATAGATTTCTCAATCACGGTCCTTGATCAATTTGACCAAAACTTCTACGCCGTGTCCAGCGTAAGTAAAAAAAAATTCCAAATTTTCCTCATATGTTAAACTCTTTGTCCCTTCCAATGCGAACCTTATCGCAATTTTTCTAGATCATTATTAGGACACCTTATGTCACGGTCCTAAAGCTGCGTAGATGTATCATTATATTTCATACAAAATCCTGTTTTTATCGCCGAGTATTTCTAACAAGAGGTTAGTACTAATCTTACCTTCACTTTTTGAAAATCTTATTCCTCGAATTGATACATGATCGGTCTTTACCGAATTAATTAGTTCTTATCTCGATAGTGTTTCACAGAAGCGTACCTCATTAATCACGTTATATCTCTATTATCGTTCTTCTATAACCATGTTAAAGATCCTTATGATAATAACTAAGCATGGTATTCCCCTTTTTAAAACAACTTACTCATCACGATGCTCCGATTGCACCATCATAGCACTAAGCTTTCAGTCTCATATTACAACAATCGGTTCTCAACTATGCCTCTCTTTGTTCGGAAGGCAATTAGCCTTGGAAAAATTATTTTCACGATATCGATGAAATTTAGACAATCTTAACAAGATTTCAAAATCTAACATCTGAACAAATAATGAGCTCTGAATAAAAGAGTCGCGACACTCAGAAGATTTATAACTTGGAAGGAAGAATACAACAAGGATTATCCTTCAATGTCCTTAGAATTTTATATTGTGATATTATAGAGAATATACATTGAAAGCAATGATTGCTGAATAATAGCATCATATGAATGATACTTGTAAGATTTTTCCATTGAAAGAATATTTTTCTTTTCGAATAATAGAAGAAATATTGAATAACATCCTCAACCAAAGGTTAACCATTGAGGTTTTAGAGAGATGCTATTTTGAAAGAAGGAATTTCATTCAATGATTAACAAATAAGGAAGTTGTTAGGTCACACACACACACACTGTAGAGGGGGTGAATACAGTGTATAGTACAATCAAATCAAACTTTAATAACTCAAGTAACAGAAAATAAACTTTATTGAAATAATAAACTCTGTTACAGTATGGAACTGTTACCTCTCAGTGATGAACAAATATCACGAGAGCTGCTAGGGTTACAATGAATAATCTTCTCGAATATGATAACACTTATAATGTAAACCCTATGTCTGTGTTTATATATTACACAGTTACAAGATAATCGCTAATTGATATGGAATATAATTCTGCTTCCTAAAATATATCAATCAGATATCTTTTCTTCAAAGTATTATATTTTTCATAGAATTCCTTCTTCATGCATATCTCTACTTATGTTTATCTCGATTTTCTTTCCTTTAATTAGCTGTTGTCCTTATCTGAACGTCCTTCACTACTTAAGTTCTGATATCCATCTTCTGATAATTATCTCCTGATAATATAAGTACTGATATCCTTAAGTCCTGACTTCCAGTAAGTACTGATTTATCCTGTTTAAGTAAGATCTGAAAACTAAACATAAATCATATTAGCCATGACATTATCAAATATATCTAACAATCTCCCCCAACTTGTAAATTAGCATAATATACAAGTTTAACAGATATTTGATGATGTAAAAAACATTAAGTACAAATGCATGAGAACTAGACTAGATAACTACAAGTTACAGTCCTTAAAGCTTTACCAGTCTTTAACTTCTGATAACAACTTCAGTCTGTATTCATATCAGAATTTAAGCAGTTGTAGATCTTGACTTGGCTTCATCTTCTGATCTCTCTGATGTCAGGAGTTATTCTGAGATAGTTCTTCAACAAACATCTCTCAGCATATTTGAGTTCATCAATCATCCTCCTTTTAGCATCTTTAAGTTTTGCAGTATCTTCACCAATTTGAAAGATTGCAGCCCTGAGATCATTAATTCTAGCTTTTCTTATATCCTGATCCAGTCTGATCAAATATGCCTTATCAGACTCAAGATTGAATTCCACAGCCCTGTAACCCAGAAAGGTAGTTATAATCTTAGCAGTGTTGGGCTTCATTTCAACTATATCACCCTTGTGATCTCTGTACTTTGGAAGATATGTGCTGTCAGACTTAACATAATAAAGCCTTTTCTGTCTCTGAATCTGATTCTTCAAATAGTTTGCAGCACTTTCTGTTATTTTGTCATTCACTTGAAGTAAGAATAATACATGCTCCAGTTCTTCAAAATACTTCAATGGAATGGCATTTTCCCTTATATGATAAACCCTACCATCTTTCATGAAGTATAACAAGATGTGTTCTTTCAAGTAGGTATGGTAAACCATTTGTACAGATTCCAGTTGATTCAATCTCTCAGGAGTTGCTCCAATACCTGGTTCACTTAAGGAAGTTGGATCATTGGTAGTGTTCTGTATTCTTCTTTCATCAGCACTTCCCAATCCAGTTTTATCTCTTGCTTCCTTTCCAGTAACCACTCTTGCTTCAAAACCACTTGCAACAGTCTTCAAATGTTGAGTCTGTTTTGCTTTAGTGAATCCTGGTAGGAGTGTCTTTGATTTATCTTCTGATATCAAGTTAACTTGATCTATGTCAGAGGTTACTTGCTTCTTTGAAATATCAGAACTTACTATCTCTTGACTCTGAACAACTTGAGCCATGTGAGAGGTTGTCTTAAAAATTTTCTTGAAGTCAGAGCAAGATCATCATCTTCATCAGTAATTTCTTCATTCACAGGAGGCACATAAACCTTGATAGGTTCACCAACTTTCTTTTTGCCCTTGGACCTTGGATCTATCTGCAGTTGTGATTTAGCCATGGTTGCTTTAGGATTTATCCTTTCTTTTATCACAATGCCTTTGAGTTTTGAATGTGTCTTTTTACCAGAAGCTTCAGATTTAGATTTGACTTTTCCTGATTTAAGTCTGGCTTCTTCTTCCATTAAACTCTCCAAGTCCATTCCTGGATTTTCCTAAAGAAATAACTGTCTTGACATCTCTTCATCAAGATCTAAAAGTTCATCAGAACTTATCCTTTTACCAGTAGCAAAAGTAATTCTTTTTCCAGTATCAGAACTTGTCCTGTGACTTGTGATTTCAGCTTTTCTTGATGAGAAACCTCTACCTTGACTATGACCTCTACCCATTCCAGAGTTTCCATGGTCATCTTTTTCATCATCCTTCCCCTTTAGTGTCTTATCAGTTTTGCATTTGGACTTATTACTTTCTCCCCCTTTTTGGCATCAGCAGGTAAGAGAAGAGAGACAAGCAATTCCACTGAGGCTTGGATTTCATTAAGTTGAGATTGCTGAGAAGCTTGATTTTTCAAAATATCATCAATCTGAGATTGTTGTTTCTCTTGAGTCTTCTCAATATAAGCAACTCTGTCAAAGGTAGGTTGGAAGAATTTTTTCTTATCAATCTTCTGAACTTGTTCTTACTTCATTAATTCTTCTTGAATTTTATGTATCTCTGCATGAGTAGTTGAATGAAGACCTTGTAAATGTTTAGTACTCAATGCAGTGACTCAAAGCTGTGTTTTGAAATCATCAGTAATTAACATCTCATCAGCTTTTGTCAAGTGCTCAGCAAGATTCTTTGTAGATGGAACACAGGTAACTGAGTTCCATTCCTTAGTCCACTCCTGTCCTGCAGGAGTTTCATTCCAAGGCACTGGTGCTTCTCTGATGACAAACTTCTTAAGTAGTTCAGATTTAAGAATAGTTTGATGAGGTGCATGTCCTGAAGGACCTGCTTCATCAGCATCTGTATTTGGAGCAACATCACTAGTATCTCCAGCATTTGCAGCATCAGAACTTACAGAATCAGTATCTTATGATAAAACAACAGTATGAGAAGCAATTGAGACTTCAACATCATCCTCTAATTGCTGATCTGGTTCCAAGTTCTGATCAATAGCCATATCCTGATGCGCACCTAAATTCTGATCATCATCATCTAGATGCAGAGAAGGTGTAGTAGATAATTCTGGAGGTTGAGCAACATCAGTAACAGGTATTGTTGATGGATTAGTTGCTGTTGGAGCTTCTAAGTAAAGCACTTCAGGCACAACCAAGTTCTGGATATCCATTTCAGCACTTATGCCTGGATCAACAGGAGATACAGTCTTGTGAACAGGAGACACAGATGGTGTGTTAGCCATTTCAGTAGCTGCTTTATTAGTTAGAGTTAATGGAGAAGCAGGGGCTTGAGCAGATTCCTTTTCTTGTGAGATCAGAGATTCCTGATCTCCTTTCTTAGGTGTTGCTTCCTCATCATCTGAAACTGGCCTTTTTGCTCTCTGTTTCTTGTATCTCTTTGAAGATGGGGATTCCTTGGGAGGTTCAGCAGAAGTCATTCTTCTAAGCCATTTGAGAAGCTTAGATCCCCCAATTCCAGAATCCTTCTGAGAAGGAACCTTCTCAGCTTCTTTAACAACAGGTTCTGAAGTAGAAACCTGTTCCTCACTATCAGACTCATCTCTCAAAATAATCCTCCTTCTCTTCTGAGGTGTTTGAGGAACAATCTTTGTCCTCTTAGGCTTGGAAGATGAAGGCTTCACAGTAGGTGCTGAGGATGAAGGTTGAGCTGTCTGTGAAGTGGAGATATATGATTTGAGATATGTTCAGAGGGATGGTTGAGTAGTATGAGTGGTATGTTCTGATGGTTGTTGTGGTGTTTGGGATATGGTGGTAGGTTTGACATCAAAATAAACAGATCTTTAGGTTTCAGGATCAGCATTTACCAAGATCTGTTTTACAAACTGAGGAATCTGTAAAGGTCTAACCACCCTTTTCTTAAGATCAGCATTTACCAAGTCATTAAAGGCTCGTTTTGCAATTTTAAATGATGGAGTTATGGTACTGGCAGGTTGGGGTTCATCAGTACAACAAAAAGTATATATAAGCTGACAGAATCTAGCAAAGTAGACAACATTCCTATCCTCTGTCATCCTAACCCCAATAAAACCTATCACAGCAGTTGCAAAATCAAAATGAGCTTGGTTAATGATAGCATACCCGATGTGCTGACTCATTATAGGGATGGCATCAAAGTTGGAACACTTATTCCCAAAAGCTTTAGTGATGCAGTCAAAGAAGAAGCTCCATTCCTTTCTGATATGAGCCCGTTTCAACTGTCCAAGCTTAGCCAAACTCTGCTCATACCCCAAACTGGCCATTAACTCCTGAAGAGCTGATTCCTCTGGGGTTGAAAAAGTACATCCTTCTGGTAAATGTAGGGCCTTGCGAATTGTACCAGGAGTTACCACATGTATAGAATCATCCATTTCGAAAACAATACTGGGAGTACCATGTGTAGCACCATTATCAAAGTGCCCAGTCCGCCAAGACGTCAGAACTTGTTGGCTCGAAAAGACTGAAGACTGGGTCAATGCATACCCAATTTCACTGTGTGCAAGAAGATCTTGCACAAAATGCAACTCAGACGGAGCTTCAGCATGATCGAGAATTGCAGCATAGTTATTTGGAACGAACTTAGCCCCATCAATGATTAAATCCTTAGGTGCCATGAGAAAAATTGAGATTTAAGAGTGCCTGTTAGGTGTTTGATAAAATGTCTATATGAAAAACCAACGTCAGGAGATGAAAGAGAGTAAAAGCAAAGAAAGAGAGATAAAGTGTAAAAGTAAATAAAAGATTCTATAATCTTCTCTCTCTCTTACTTATACTTGGTAAAAAAAAATATAACCGTTGGACACTTGTCAGACATACAGCAATAATGAATAGTTAATGGGCACGGTAAAACAGTAATCATGACTTACCCACTCGCAGTTTTTCAAGGAAAAACCGTTCCACTTACCCAGTAATTCCATTAATCGAGGTAAATCAGTTTTAATTCAAAATTTAAACTGTTCCCACTTATTCAATTATTTTTCACTGCAACACCAATATTCTGAAAAAAAATTCGAGTGAGAATGACCAAAATAAATCAAGTAAACAAGTACTGATATTGTAAGATCAGAACTTAATTTAAATCAAAATAGATATGGTCATCGGAATATGAATATTTATCAGGATTTATCAATGCATTACAAAACATCTCAGAGACAAGAACTTGCAAAAAAATAGAAATTTCATTAATATATTAAGAGAATACATTCATGAAATTTAAATTACATCAGAACTTTACAAGATTGTACTAAGCTGCTAAACCTAACATCAACAGCCTTTGTCCTAGCTCAAGAAGCAGGGCAAGGATGACAATGAAGAAAAACAGAAAGAAGAAAATAAGTTATTTCTTCTTCCTATCTCGATGAACAGAATAATGAGTCTGATGATTCGCTCTTGCTGGCGGAGAGCTTCCAGCCTTTCTTCCTCCAATCGCTCCAGATGGCGATGGTAGTCTATGTAGAAGAACAGGAGGTGGGTGAGTACCTCCTGGGGAACTGAATCCCATATCTCATCAGGAATGGCAGTGACGTGCCATTCCTGCTGCCATGCTTCATAGCTTAACTCCATGTTGAAGGTCTCATAGTTTAAAAACATATTGTAGTTAACCATGATGTTGTGTATATGAGGGAAAAATGAGTAAGTGTTTGAGGAAAGAATTGATGTATAGGCTGATGTGAAGTGTTCGTTTATATAGGCAAGAGAATGCCTGGAGACGCAAAGAAATTTAATGTTGACAGTTAGAATTAATTCTACCTCGTCTCCCTAGACTGGGAAGACGAAAAACAGTCATTGGAAGTGTAAGTCAGGGTTTAATGCGCACAAGTAACAAGTAAAAAATTACTGTACATGTACATGTTTTACTAACTCTAATTAGATTGACTGTTAATATTCTACGCAAACATATTCTGATTTAAAATAAGACTATTTTTAGATTTTATCCATAAATAAGTCAAGTAAAGGATCAGAGTTTAATATCAGAACTCAGACTTATATCAGAACTTAACAGTTATCAGAACATGATTTCTTAACTCGAAAATGAATGCCTATTTTTGTAATTCTTCACACAAATTCTGATGTAGATTCTTCATAAATTAGTCATCAGAACATTCAACAGAACTTGTCCTCAGAATTTGTATAATGTGACACAGAAACTATTCATCTAAAATAACATAGATCACCACAGTAATTTTCATCATTTATATGGAGTGTTTAGTGTGTGCATTAAGCTAAATATCAGACAAAGAGTAAAGTCTGATTCACTTCAGTACATCTTAGAAATAAGGAATAACTAAAACTTTACTAAAAACCTGTCATTATTCTGAAGCCTACTATTGAATGAGTTCATACTTGAGTCCACCTCAACTATTTTATGCTAATTTTGTGCATCTTTTTAAATTCCATTGTACAGTGGCTTCTCAGTGTAAGTGAGTCACGACTGCTTATCAGAATTTATGCTATTATCAGAGTATTTCTCCAGTAATCATAGAGTGTGAAAAGTCACCAAGAAAATATTTTACTTTTCTGATGCATATTTACTTAATACCAGCAATGCACTTGGGTCGTCCCTTCCACATTTTTACTCTAGATCTCAAAGGAGTACCTGATTTTAATCCTTGATTCTTTTTCTTTTGATAAGTGAGGTTTATCAGCACTTAGTACATTCAACAGATTTACTAGCATCAGAACTTAACAAATGAGAAGCAGTTTTCTAGTTTGTGACTTAGTAATAAGATAGACAAAGTAAACTCAACTAAGCTCAATATCAGAATTCGCTTCTGTCAATAGATTTCCACATAAATAATTACTTCTAACATGGGATTTCTAGTGTATTGAAGACTACTAGGTCAGCATCTAGCACAGATATCCTCATAGGATTGAATAGTTACATAAACAGTCATATCACTATTAGAGTTTAGAAAGTCACATCAGACAACATTCAGTACTTAAGCAATTTTCAATTAAGCACAGAATACACAAAGAGAGTAATTTCTGTAAATACTGATCATAAAGTCTGATGCATCAGAACAAAACTAAGCAGATTTAGAAAAAGAACCTGAAACCATTCCAAGTTCATTTACCAATCTTGTAAAAGTAGCATCACACAATGGTTTTGTGAAGATATCTGCTAGTTGTTGATCTGTTGGAACAAAGTGCAATTCCACTGTACCTTCATCCACATGTTCTCATATGAAGTGGTACCTGATGCTGATGTGCTTTGTCATTGAGTGTTGAACTGGATTACCTGTCATAACAATAGCACTTTGATTATCACAGTAAATAGGGATTTTGAAATATGTTAACCCATAATCCAGTAACTGATTCTTCATCCAAAGAATCTGTGCACAACAGCTTCCTGCAGTAATGTACTCTGCTTCTGCAGTTTATGTGGAAATTGACTTTTGTTTCTTGCTAAACCAAGAAACCAATCTGCCTCCAAGAAATTGGCAGCTTCCACTTGTGCTTTTCCTGTCAATTTTGCAACCTGCAAAATCTGCATCTGAGTAACCTTTTAGTTTAAAATCTGATTCTCTGGGATACCACAATCCCAGATCAGCTGTTCCTTTAAGATACTTGAATATTCTTTTCACAGCTGTTAAGTGAGGTTCTCTTGGATCTGCTTGAAATCTTGCACAAAGACAGGTAGCATACATGATATCAGGTCTACTAGCAGTTAGATAGAGTAGTGAGCCAATCATACCTCTGTAATTAGTAATATCTACTAATTTCCCAGTATCCTTGTCCAGTTTTGTTGCAGTGGCCATGAGAGTGGATGCACTTGAACAATCTTGCATTCCAAATTTCTTCAGCAAGTTTCTAGTGTACTTAGTTTGACAAATAAAAGTGGCTTCTTCATTCTGCTTGACTTGAAGGCCCAGAAAATAGCTAAGTTCCCCCATCATACTCATTTGATATCTTGACTGCATCAGTTTGGCAAACTTCTTGCAAAGTCCGTCATTTGTAGAACCAAAAATGATATCATCAACATAAATCTGGACCAGAAGTAAGTCCTTTCCATGGTTGAGGTAGAACAGTGTTTTGTCTATAGTTCCTCTGTTAAATCCACTTTCCAGAAGAAACTGAGCTAAAGTCTCATACCATGCTCTTGGAGCTTGCTTAAGTCCATAAAGTGCTTTATCAAGCCTGTAGACATAATCTGGATATTTGGAATCTACAAAGCCTGGAGGTTGTTCAACATATACTTCTTCCTCCAATTCTCCATTGAGAAAAGCACTTTTTACATCCATTTGAAAGACAATAAACTTTTTGTGAGCAGCATAAGCCAAAAATATCCTTATGGCTTCCAATCTAGCAACTGGTGCAAATGTTTCATCATAATCAATTCCCTCCTGTTGAGAATATCCTTTTTCAACCAGCCTTGCCTTATTCCTTGTAATTATGCCATCACTATCAGTTTTATTTCTGAATACCCATTTTGTACCAACAACAGATCTGTTCTTTGGTCTTGGTACTAGGGTCCAGACTTTGTTTCTTTCAAATTCATTTAACTATTCCTGTATTGCTTGCACCCAATCAGCATCTTGAAGAGCTTCTTCCACTTTCTCTGGCTCAGTCTGAGAAAGAAACTAATTGTAAAGACATTCACTTGAAGTAGTTGTTCTAGTTCTGACACCTGTATCAGGATTTCCAATTATCAAATCATGTTTATGTGATTTAGTCCACTTCCTTGCAGATGGAAGGTTTTCTCTAGAACTGGATGCTCCCCCATGATCCATGCTATCTTCATTTTCATTTTCTGATGCTCCCCCTGAAACTATGCTCTCTGAGTTGGATTCTTCAGAATTTAGATTTTCAGAACTATCAGAATTTGGCTTATCAGAACTTGACGAATCAGAACTTGACGAATCAGAACTTGACGAATCAGAACTTGAAGAGCCAGATGTATGTTCTGATGCTTCTTGAGATGTGGTAAGATCTTGAGTATGCTCCCCTTGCATAGGTGCATCTTCCTTTGGCGTAGTCACCACAGTTTCAATAACATCAGGGTTTAATCCATCAGAGTTTGCAGTATCAGGACTTAGATTGTCAGGATTATCAGTATCAGAATTTGAGTCTTCATTTTCAAATCTCAGCTGATCATGATCAATAAAATCTTCAAGTCCAGTAATCTTCTTGTCATCAAAAGAGACATTGATAGATTCCATGACCACTCTTGTTCTCAAGTTATAGACTCTGAAGGCTTTTGTGGAAAGTGGATATCCAACAAAGATTCCTTCATCAGCTTTTAGTTCAAATTTGGATAGTTGTTCAGGATGAGTCTTAAGAACAAAACACTTGCATCCAAATACATGAAAATACTTCAGATTTGGCTTCTTTTTCTTCACCGTCTCATATGGTGTCTTTCCTTGCTTGTTGATGAGTGTTGCATTCTGAGTAAAATAAGCAGTCTGCACAGGTTCAGCCCAGAAATAGGTTGGAAGCTTTGCTTCATCAAGCATTGTACGTGCAGCTTCAATGAGAGTTCTATTCTTCCTTTCAACAACTCCATTTTGCTGTGGAGTTCCAGGAGCAGAAAGTTCCTGCTTGATTCCATGGTTTTTGCAGAACTCTTCCATTATCAAATTCTTGAACTCAGTACCATTATCACTCCTTATTATCTTTACTGAATCTTTTACCAATTTATCCAGTTGCCTGACATGATCAATCAAGATAGATGCGGTTTCACTTTTTGTGTGCAAGAAATACACCCATGTGTATCTGGTGAACTCATCCACTATGACCAACGCATATTTCTTCTTTGCAATAGACATGACATTTACTGGACCAAATAGATCAACATGTAGTAGGTGATAAGGCTCAAGAATTGATGATTCAGTCTTGCTCTTGAATGTGGATTTTCTTTGTTTAGCCTTCTGATAAGAATCACAAAGGCCATCAGGAGCAAATACTGACTTTGGAAGTCCTCTCACAAGATCTTTCTTGACTAGTTCATTTATATTATTGAAATTTAAATGAGAGAGTTTCTTGTGCCAATTCCAGCTTTCTTCAATTGATGCTCTACTCATCAGACAGATTGCAGAACCATCAGTACTTATTGAAAGCTTAGCTTCATAAATGTTACCACGTCTGTATCCTTTCAGAACAACTTTGCCTTTAGATTTACTTACAACTTCACAGTGTTCTTCAAAGAAATCAACATGATAACCTCTGTCACAGATTTAACTTACACTTAGCAGATTGTGTTTAAGTCCTGAGACCAGAGCTACTTCTTTAATGATGACATTCCCAAGATTGATATTGCCATATCCCAATATTTTTCCAATGTTGCCATCTCCATAAGAAACACTTGGGCCAGCTTTCTCCACAAAGTCTGATAGCAGGGCTTTATTTCCAGTCATATGTCCTGAACATCCACTGTCCAGAACTAGGATATTTTTCCTGTTGCCCTGCAATCACAAAGACCACTAATTATTAGTTTTAAGGACCCAGGCTTGCTTGGATCCGTTGGCCTTATTAAGTTTGTTAACATTTACAGCGGATTTAGCATCAGAGTTTATGTTAACATTTTTCTTATCAGAATTTACACTATCAGACTTTAAATCAGAACTTACACTAGAAGGAACAATGGAAACTTTCTTTAAAGAAGGTTTTATTTGATAATAATCATAGTACAAACTATGATATTCCTTACAAGTATAAATGGAATGCCATAAACTACCACAATGAAAACAAGGATTTTGTGGCTTATATCTAACAAACTGACTCTTAACTCCTGACTTTGAAGGTTTCTTCCTGCAAAAAGAAGCCAGATGGTTAGAACTTCCACAGTTATGACACGTTTTCCTAGGAGCTTTAGGAACAGACTTATAATCATTGCTTTTATTCACACCTTCCTTTCCATTCCTATTTTTCCTAGGTGATTTTACCTTGTTTACATTCTTAACATCTTTCAGCTTATATTAAGCTGCTTCTTTGTCATTAAGCCTATATTTACTTTAGCTGTCTTTTCCTGTTTTAGTTTGTCAGAAGTTAATTCCTTTTTAACTTCTGATTCTCATTATCAGACCTTACAGCTACAAACTTGACAGGTTTTAACTTTGGCTTTTGTTTAACAACTACAGGCTTAATACCTTCAGTTCCTTTATCATTCTTATCCTCTCCATAACCTAAGCCCTCTTTCCAGTTTTCACTACTTAACAAATTCTGAGTTGTTCTGCCAGAGTTAGTCCAAGTCCTGATAACCTCTCTTTCCTTTTCTAACTCAGTTTTGAGAGATTCATTCATTTTTAGCACTTCATCCCTAACATAAAAAGCATCATCTCTATCTTTCTGAGTTTGATGGAACATAACTAACTCCTTTTCTAAGAAATCATTTCTTTTCTTAAAAACAAGATTTTCAGAAGTTAATCTTTCACATGTTAAAGTTTGATCTCTATAACTAACAAACATGGTTTTAAGATATCTTCTCAACTCATTTATATCATCAGTATGAAAGGCATAAGTAGTTTGAATTACCTTTGATTTAGCAGCTTCAGAACTGGTTTCAGCACTTGCCTTATCAGCATTTGCCATCAAGGCATAATTCTCCTCACTTTCAGAATCTGAGGTGTCTGTCCAGCTTTTCTTCTTTGTGACAAGAGCTTTGCCTTTGTCACTCTTCACTTTCTTGCAATCAGGAGATATGTGGCCTTTCTTACCACAGTTGTAGCATTTGACATTTGTATAATCTCCTCTGTCAGACTTTCCTCCTCTGCTCTCAGATCTTCTGAAATTCTTCTTATCAGAACTTGTGCCTTTCCTGGAAAACTTCTTTCCCTTCCTGAACTTCCTGTATGCAATCTTTGTGATCCCTTTCACCATAAGAGCACATAGCTTCATCATCTCCTCATCAGCATCCTTCTCAGGCAAGCTTTCAGATTCTGAGTCATCATCACTTTCAGAACTTGATGACTTAGTATCAGACTTTGTGAAGATAACTTTACCCTTGTCTTTCTTTGAGGTAGCTGCCTTGGGGGATTCTTCTTCAGCCTTAAGAGCAACTGTCCTTGACTTTCCACCTTTCCCCTTGCTTCTTTGTTCCATCTCAAGTTCATGAGTCTTGAGCATTCCATAAATTTCATCAAGATTGTAGTTGTCTCTTATTGTTGTTGCCTTCAAATCCCAGCATTCAGGAAGAGCTAACAGGAATTTAAGGTTTGAATCTTCAAGATCATACTCCTTATCAACCAGTGACAGATCATTCAAGAGTTTGACAAATCTATCATATAAATCAGTCAATGACTCATTAGCCTTTGAGTCAAAGTGTTCATACTCTTGAGTGAGTGTTGTCTTCCTATTCTTCTTAATCGTATCAGTTCCCTGACACCTTGTTTCCAGAGCATCCCATATCTCCTTTGCAGTCTTGCAGTTTATTACCCTGTT
Organism: Apium graveolens; assembly: GCF_009905375.1. Classification (NCBI taxonomy): domain Eukaryota; kingdom Viridiplantae; phylum Streptophyta; class Magnoliopsida; order Apiales; family Apiaceae; genus Apium; species Apium graveolens. The sequence goes on along the minus strand of NC_133657.1, from coordinate 149,216,998 downwards.
TGACATTACATTATCAATGGCACTATGCAGCAAGTGTCGTACCTTAGCATCCTTAGCAATTGATGTAATATCTTCATCAGTGTAATCACTCTTTTCCTTTGGTACAGTCTTTATTGCTTCACCTGCAACTGCAACTGCGAGCTTGGTTGGTTTGTGAGGCCCTTCCTTGATTCTATCAAGATATTCTGGATCTGTTGCTTCCAGAAACATGGTCATCCTTACCTTCCATATGGGATATTCAGATGGTCTCAATATGAGAACTCTGATGGTCTCATATCGGCTTTGAATTTGTGTCTTAGGAGGCTCTTCAGTTTTGGTGGGCTTAGTTGGAGTTTCTGTTTCAGACATGATTGTGTTTGGATCTTAAACTGTTTGTGCGTTAACAGATAGCTCTGATACCACTTGTTAGGTCACACACACACTGTAGAGGGGGTGAATACAATGTATAGTACAATCAAATCGAACTTTAATAACTCAAGTAACAGAAAACAAACTTTATTGAAACAATAAACTCTGTTACAGTATGGAACTGTTACCTCTCAGTGATGAACAAATATCACGAGAGCTGCTAGGGTTACAATGAATAATCTTCTCAAACATGATAACACTTATAGTGTAAACCCTATGTCTGTGTTTATATACTACACAGTTACAAGATAATCGCTAATTGATATGGAATATAATTCTGCTTCCTAAAATATATCAATCAGATATCTTTTCTTCCAAGTATTCTATTCTTCATAAAATTCCTTCTTCATGCATATCTCTACTTATGTTTATCTCGATCTTCTTTCCTTTAATCAGCTGCTGTCCTTATCTGAACGTCCTTCAGTACTTAAGTTCTGATATCCATCTTCTGATAATTATCTCCTGATAATATAAGTACTGATATCCTTAAGTCCTGACTTCCAGTAAGTACTGATTTATCATGTTTAAGTAAGATCTGAAAACTAAACGTAAATCATATTAGCCATGACATTATCAAATATATCTAACAGAAGTATATTGTTATTCAATCACTTTTTGATTTTAATTGGATATTCGTTATATAAATGAAAGAATAGAACATTTCATGAAAAAAATATTTCATAAAACTGAGTATGAATTCTCGTTTGAGTGGGCGACCTAGTTAGGTATCAATTAAATCATTCTTTGAAAATTTCATCAACAATTAAATTTTGCATATATAATGCACTATGGAAAAATAAAAATTTGATTGGAAGTGGAACTAGCAAAATAATAACTAGTCCATATCAAGCAATATTATCAACCGGCTAGAAAAATGGCCAGCTCAATTGGTTTGGCCCATAGCAACTAGCTAGGACGATTAGCTAGGCTTTCGTCGTATTAATTAAACTTTCGACTAGTTAGGACAATTAACTAGTCATTCATGAGAACATATGTAACTAGGGATATTTCAGTTTGTTTGAAAAAAATCTCAATGTCGTAACCACTGTAGAAATTTGTGCCTACCCGGATGACGATTTTGAAATAAAGAGTTTTCAAATTTGGGTCGAGAAAGACAATTATAACTCTGAATCGAGTGGTCTTGGCATCGGAATAATCGATAGCCTCTTATCAAATATTTCTTTCCAAATAAAAGGGTACACTCAGAGGTGTCCTTGTTCACATACTTTATCAGATTCTCAAATAGAATTGAATTCGGAATACCAATATCAAATTGATACCCTTACTATGATTTCAAAGTTTAATATATAATTTCATCCCGATTAGAAGAAAAGGATTCCCTAGGAATCTATGGATATTAGATCATCCATGTTTTTAAAAATTGTTAAATATTTACAATCTCGACTGAGAAGAGTAAGTATAAAAGAAGAATCAAATAAAGATATTCATTATGAATATTCGTCCATGAATTGAGGAGAAAAAAAAATCTCCTTGGATAATTGAAATAAAGTATAAATAGTTCGGAGCCGAACAAGAAGATCATAATCTATGAATGAAGGTTCATTAATCAACTAAAAGAATTGAACAAGTCCTGATGCAGAGAAAGACTATTCAAGATGGTCACATCAGAAGTTCAAAGTAGGGAAGGAAAAGGATTGCCTGATATGACTTATCAAGGCAATACGAATGATCAACAGTTTGGTGGGAGTAGCGTGACAGTGAGTAGGTGCCAAAATATTTCACTGATTATCCTAACTCTCGTTATTATCTTCCTAAGGATGATACCACCTCTTCGTCTTTGGAATTTCATGTTTCAGCTAGTGTCTCTTTCACATCATTTTAAAATCGCTTACTAACTTAACTTTCGCACGTATATCTGTCATCCAGGTGTTTTACCTCGAAGACCTTACTCATAAATATTCCAAAATCATATTTTAAGCCGATAGAGGCCTGCTACACGCATCCGTTACTAACTACAAGTGGCCAGTTCTCCCTGGGAACATATCAAAGAGATCTCTTAGGGATCTCAATGCAGTCCATAAGTTCGGTGGCATGTGTGTGTAAGTGAACATATATTACCAAATATATTAGAGGTCTACGAGTATATATACGTAGTCTCTGACATCATTTCTACCGAAGAATTCCAGTCTAGACTCACTGGTCTATCCTTTTAAAAGGTTCTAAGATCGAACTATCGCTCATTGTAATCTTACGATATTCAATTGTAGACATGCCATCAATTCTCGATGCTCTCGATCTCTGAGCTAAACCATCATAACCTTACAAGTTAAGCGCACTAATAATATCACGTAGTGTACTCGTCTTACGATAAAATTCTTATATTACATTCAAATATTCCGTAATAGAATTAAATCCTTAAGGGTATATTGGACACTGTCTCTAGTGAATTCGTGATTAATAAGATATTCACATCCTCATTGGTAAAATGACACCTTCAACTAGTTTGGGTCAATAACCTCAACTGTATAATAATTAGACTTTATGGTTCTCACATGTGATGCCCCTTCATGGGCAACCTATAAAGAACTACGAGTAACAAGGCTCGTGTTATCAAAATTTACTTATGGTGTTAGTAATATCGTCTTTACCCCAAATGCCCCAGAGACTCAGCTCCGAGTTCTATATCCACATCCTTGCCAAATCATATATGATTATAATTTTTGTTCTCATCATTCTGATAATCTCTAATGATTCTATTAGTCAAACTTTAATACCTCAAATATACATTTAATCTAACCTACATATTGAGGCTACATCCGGTAGTCCAATGATGAACTCTATATGAGCTCTTACGAAATCTCACATCTAGACAAAATCCTAACACTCTCGTCTCTAAGTACTATAACTTAATGCTCTGATACCATTTCTGTAATGCCCATAAATCCGGGATCAGGAATCTGGGTCGTCACGCAATCCTTCAATCATGTGTAACCTGCATTAACTCAATAATCCAATAATTCCATATTACAGACCCCCAATCTCACACACTCACAAGTTATAGCCTTAGAAATGACGTACAACAAGTATCATCTGTTATTAAAACTCAAATGTACTTTACAGGATCTCAAACAATTATTCATAACCTCTACATGAAGTTACAATAATTACGACTGATATCTTATACCTATCTGATAGTCTGGCCCACCTGAGACAAAGCTGCCAGGGATTCTCCCCATGACTGCAAGCGACTAAGTCCCACACCGACATACTAGTTATCTGTTGTGTTGTGTCATTTAAAAGAAAGCAAGAGTGAGCTATAATGCCCAACATAATAATGTACAGTATGAAATGACTGTATGATAAACTCAAGTAAAACGTTATATATGATCAATATGTTTTATTCAAAAATAGTTTTCCTTGGTGATACACACCTTCTTTTGAAAATAATTCTTTGGTGTATTTATTATCCTGCGAATACCTTAATGGTAAACCCAACACCTAGGCTTGGGTTACGGTATTGCATCACAATTCCAATTGGAAGAATAGGACATTCGTTGGAGCCACCGCATATGATGATCAGTCGTACTATAGAAATAGTAACCTTTTCTACTAGTAGAAAGACGACACCTTCGTATTCCGGTTATCACCCTGGCCGCATTCGGGCTACGTGTCCCATTTTTGGTATACACATACTTCACAAGTTCCTGAGTACACCGAGTACCTTCGCCTGCGGTACCTTTGGTAGTCCATCTAGCACACATAGTACCAGATTCTACCCCTCCCTTTTCCTTTAAAAGAATTCTATCATATCTCGAGAACTCGAATCACATCGAAGTTCCCTCAAGCATTTTGCTTGTTGATAGAAACAACTTGTTTTATTAGCGCATATATCTATGTATATATATACGTACTTCCGAATTTTTCGGAGGAAGTACTAAGGATGTGAGTTGACCGTTATCAACAAATATTTAAATAAAGGGGAGTTTCTTTTGAAACTTATTCAAAATATTTAAAATAAGTCGAGATAATATTCTTCAACGATCTGAAATTATTCGAATAATTTTTCCGAAAATCAGAAAGTATTATAAATCGGGTTTTATGATTTTTAAAATATAAATAAATCCTTTAATAAATAATTAATAATTAAATATCAATCTTTAAATAATTAAACCTCGAATAATTATACTTTAAAAGAATATTGAAATAATATTCCTCAACTAATTTATGTTTAAGTAATTTAAAGTAATCTTTAATAATACATAAAATAATTGGTTTTAAAATAAAATAAACATTGGAAAATACTTCTCCCTTTTTAAATGAAGATCTGAAATAATATTCATTGTTTGGGTAATTAAATAGAGTTGAGGGAATACGATCTTTAGATATCATTTTGAAATAAAATTCGAGGTAGTTTAATATTTCGCAAGAAGACATTGAGTCCCTTGAAATAAAATAAATACAGACTTTTGATCGTCCAAAATATCACCAGGATGATTCCCCGGTTTTTACTATAATATACATAGCGACCGACTCTCGGTCTACAATATACATGTCACGCTACTTTTTAGCGTTAACATATATCAAATATAACAATCCCGGAATACTTCCGGGTTTTTATAAATTTACACCAACCAATCCTCGGTCTAAATATATCGTTTCAAATCCTGTACTTTTATTATACCAAATCATCATATCTTATGATTCAATATATAATAATTTGTAAATCACCGTAAAAAAATTATCATGCATATATCATAGTATTTAAAAGCAATCACAATACAATTGTTCTAAAGAGGTAAGGTTTAAAAACTTGCCTGAAGTCCAAAACATGTTTCCCCGACTTCCTCTCGTTCCGGGTTTTCTAATCAACAAACATCGTAATCTTAATCAGTATTCCTACTCTCATCACCAACTTATATTTCTAGTAAGTTCAATACTTCATAATTTTCATTATTCGACAGACTCGAAATAAGTATCACTCCTTGGTCGAAACGGACGGTCAAAGTGGTTTTCCTGAATTGACTTTACCGAATATTACTATTACGCGACTCACACTCTATCATTTTTAATAAATCGTAAAATTAATATTTTAATACGAAACCACATCGAGGAGATTCTTGAGTGGTTTTAATATTTATCCTAAAAGTTTCATTTTGATAAAATGAATCTAATTAGGTTAAAAGCATTTTAAAGGTTCGGTCAACTACGGAGTTTTACTATTCAAACCATTTTCACTAAAACATTGATATCTCTCAAATCGTTAACTCAATTGATGCACCGTTTTCGCGTGCGCGATCTAGAAAAAATTTAGAACAAATGTTTTTAAAAATGGTTTTCTAGTAAAAGGGTGAAAATCCCGAAGTGACAGTTTCCTAACGGGGGTTATTTTTGACATTCGTACTCCGTGCGACCTCGGCTCCGACATTTTTATAAAATTAAAAAATCAAAATTTTTACTTGAAATTTTTATTGCAGCTACAAAAATATATTTCTTACTCTCTTTAAAAATTTCATGATTTTTAAATATTTTTAAGTCGATCATTTATATTTACAAAGTTCGTAATTTGTAGCAGTTTTGTCGCGTAAATCCCTTTTACTAAAACGGTCATAACGTTTGATCCGTAAATCGGAATCAAGCGATTCAAGTGCCTAAACGATCCTCATAACATTTTATATCATAATAAAGTATCACTTTTTAGGAAACTACAGTTTATACATTCGGAAACTTCTGCTGAAACTTAAGTTATGTTTTATTCATTTTAACGAGGTTACGATTACGATCCGAGTTTCGTTTACGTCTTAAATTATTATACCACCATCAACAACCATCAAACCATCATCTCAACACTAACTCCTCTCAATAACATCATGTTCTTGAGGCAACAATCATCAACTTTAAAACTAATTAACTAATCATCAAGATAATATGAAATTAATCATCAAAACTATACTTATATCCAAGATTCTTACTTTTATTGAAACTTAAAACTTAAACAAAGTTTGGATGAATGTTTATACCTTCCTTGAAGCTTTTTAATACTTAGTAAAGTCCTAAGATCCTTTATGAAGCCTTGGTCTAGCATTAGGAGCCTTAAACTTTCATGAAAAATCAAGAAAACCAGTTAGTGATTTTCAGATTTACTATTCACCCTCAACTTCAAACATTTTTATAAAATTTAGAACTTCATGGATGGGATTGAAATTTGGTGCGTGACTTACCCATGATATGAGAGAGGTTTGATAAAAATTTGGTGATTTTTGAATGAGTAGAACATGAGATATGAATTTTTCTCTCCATGGTGTTCTTGAAAATCAGCATGGTGTTTTGTGAGAGAGAGAGAGAGAGAGAGTTTGTTGCTTCTTGAATGCTTCTCTTGGAAGATTGATTGTGTTTGATTGTTTATTCTCTATTATATGTCCTAGAATAGATTTATGTTGGCAAATATTTGGACAATTCTAGCTAGCATTCCTAGATTACAAGCTAACCTAGTTGGCCTTTTAGGTTTTAGCTCACTATTCTTAGCCTTGAATGATCATTCCTACATCTCTAGCTTACTATTTGATAAAGTAGCCATGGTTACTTTTCTACCATGGTTAGTTAGTGAGATACATTTATTTATTCGTTTACGCGTTTGTTCAATCGTTTAAATATTTTCGTAATAATTTCTCGTAAACGGTTCGCGGCGTAAATCCTTTCGTATTTATTTTTTATGTTTTGAAGTATCGTCCTTGGATATAAATCCGTGTGATTTTAAATTAGTAATTATGTTGTGATTCCCGTAATCCTTGATGGTTCGTAGATACGGTCATTTTTCAAAGTTCGTTTTCTTCGAAAACTAATAGCGTTTACATACACTCATTTGGCACGTATAATCACAATATCAACTCGGAATCTTAAATTAAAAACTCGTATATGGTGTGGTCGCAAAACTTTTTATTAAACTGTAAGTTACTATTCATAAGGTCTTTTACCGATATCAAAAATTTGGGTTTTTACACTTAATACAAACCAACTTATTTAAAATAACCTGACACATCTAACTTTCTACGGAAACTCGCAAACCACACCTGGTCTGACACGACAATCTCAGAGGAGCTCGATATAGGAGGAACTGAAATTTGGCCCTAAAAAATATTAAAATCACAAATAAATCAAGAAAAATAGTGTTTTTGCTAATTTTTCTTGAATAATAAACTGGCTGGCTTTGTGCATTGATTCCAACTTTACTTGTACACTTTTATATGAATATACAAAACATTTTTTCAAGGGTGAACGATCAATCGCTCAGCAGTACCAATATATGAATAATAAGCAAAACAGTTTATGATAAACAAGTATAGGAACATCAATCATAACTCGTTTATAAAAACAAGTAAAATGTGTGTAAACTGGATATCAATAATTAGCATGCTTTATAAAACAATAACATCAATCGTGTGTTGTGCAAATACCATAGTCCAATTTTAGCATGCTATTTTCATATCCAAATCATCTGTTCTATTACGGGAACCACAAAACCATTTGTCCCGTTACGGGGACCCAAAATCATTTGTTCCGTTACGGAAACCACGAAATCTCGCTCAGATATGTATATATTGGATGAACAATGATGAGAGAGTTGATCAGGCTATCACCATCGGATGGCTCCATCTGCCATCTCATAAAATTTATTCCAGAACTCAAAGAATAGTTAGGTCTCTGTCACGCTGGATTAAGTAGTTTAAATAGGGTGCACAACCAACTTAGCCTGCTACGCCATCTTCCTGGCCGTTATGGGCCCTTGCACACGCTCATCCAATTATCTGATATATTTTATCCAGTTTTTAAACCACTTATACCTATCTCTTTTCAAAACAGTTTTATCACAATACACTTTCCAAAAACCTTTCTAATTTATTCACAATTTCGAGATAGGCATTTTCAGAAGTTACTTTTCCCCAAAACATAAGTTAACAAAACATTTTTAAAACTCAGGGGATACGTAACTTAAAACGTTCTGTTCTAGTACAGAATTTAAATCAACAATTATTTATATAATACTGAACTATAAAAGATATGGTCAGGGGTAATTGCCTCAATACACTTGAACAACTATTGCTGGCGGGCCTTGCACCGACCAGGATGCTCGGGATTTCGATTGGAACCTACAGAATCGAAATATTGTAAATTAGACGACTGAATATGCTTTACATATCCTCGCTAACAATCTACCTGTATGTTAACAAAATCCGACTCGTAATATACGTATTATTATAATACACGTATCAATTAGGGTTCATGTCCTCTAAAGTCGGTTCGGTATTCATTTTCAGAAAATACGTAAATCCATCATTTTTGGAAATTAGGGTTATTGGTTATTTTTGCCAAAATATTTCACCACGACATGTAATCAGATTTCGTATAAGATATTTATATATGCATATATATATTCGTTCGACGTCCCGATGATTACATGATACGTTCCCCTATTTCCGTAATTTGATTTCTCAGAAATTGGGCAGCGTTTCCTCTATTTATCATACTATCCCGTCGAAACATAATCGACGTCAATTCACAACAATCACAACAATAATCCATAATTCTGCAATTCCCGACCACTGATATAAATCAATTACTAATCATCATTATTATTAGTATTTTATGTTTTTATTCGTAGGACTCAGAAATATTCATCACCGTCCACCGTCAGCTTATCAAAATTCATCGCTGGTGGCGGCGAATCTCCGAGGTACCCGTTTCGGATGCCAAATCACGAGTTTTACCGATTAATTCTCAAATACCAATAATATCAACTATTCAAATAATCATTAAAATTTATTCGAACTTCTCATATAAATTCGAATAAATATCATAATTAAAATTGAATAATTAAAATATATGTTTGCAACCGAATTTGAGGCCAATAACCAAGAATCAATTCGAATTAATTTGAATTAAGCAACACAAAACAGACAACCATCTACACGCGCATAGGCGCACAGGTACGCACACGACCACCTTGCCGGAAAATTCGGCGGCAGCCGAAAAATAGAGCATAACACACCAAAAACACACACACGCACATATATACACACACTATATATATATATACATATAAAAAGAGAACAACAGGAAGCAAAGCTGGGGAGTAAAACCGGAAACAAACCGGAAAGAAACATCGCCGGAAATAAAAAAGCACGGCAGCGAAGCACCTGAACCAAGGGGGAAAACGGGGAAGAAAAGAAATCGAGGGGAGAAACAAGAGACGCGAGAGAGATTAAGCAGGGGAGAGAGACGCGACGAGAGAGATTAGGAAGAGAGAGATGCCAGAAGGATAAGATGAAGAAAAGGGATAAGAATTAGGGGAGTTTATTACGTTTTATCGCGCTATTTTTGAATCTGACACCGCGATTTAATATTTTTAACGAATAACTTACGGGTAAAAGTAACCTGAAAATTTATGAAAATAGTTTTAAAAATCTTGGAATAATTTAAAACTAATAATATAAAATTTTCAAAATTTTTAAATCATTTTTGGAATGCACATTAGACCCGTATTTTACGATTTAACGAACGTGCAGGTGAATAAAAGCCGAAAAATTTCCGAAATAATTTTAAAATTCTCAAAATATTCCAAACTTCATAAAATATGAATTTGGTAATTTTTGAAGCATTCTGAAATTTAATATTGAATTTATACTAAAATACAATCAGAAAATCATTCAGGAATAAATAATTAATGAAATGTTGATTTTCAAATTTTATAAATTCCTAAAAATAATTAAATAAATTATAAAGAAATAAAAATATTTTTAGAGATAATCCAAATATTTATGAAAAAAAATCTTCAATAGAACTACTTTTAATAGTGAAACAAAAACAATGTTGCTCAGCAAATAACTGTATAAATAATCCCAGTACACCAATAAACCACATAAATAATAATAAGACAACACACAGATGACATAACCAATACACATATTTATTTACTCAATTATTTAATAATTACATATTTAAATAATGCCAAAAATATACGAGTCGTTATATCCTTCCCCCTTAAAAAGATTCCGTCCTTAGAATATGATCTAACTAAACAAGTGAGGATATTTGTCAAGCATATCTGACTCTAACTCCCAAGTAGATTCTTCTACTCGAGGATTTCTCCAAAGTACTATAACTATAGGAATAGACTTATTTCTAAGGACTCGTTCTCTGCAGTCTAGGATCTGGATCGATCGTTCCACGTAGGACAAATCTGGTTGAAACTCGATTGGCTCATATTCAATGTCCTGGTTCGAATTAGGGATATAGCGCTTCAACATAGATACGTGAAACACGTTAAGGATATGCTACAGCTGTGGCGACAGCGCCAGTTCATAGGAAACTTTACCCACTTTTCTCAGTACCTCAAACGGTCCGATATACCTAGGACTCAGTTTGCCTTTTTGTCCAAATCTAACCAATCCCTTCCAAGGTGAAACTTTAAATAATACCAATGATCCTATTCCTATCTCCACATCCTTGCGATGTAAGTCCGCATTCTTTCTCTGTCTATCTTGAGCTACTTCTAACCTTTTTCGAATCAATACAACTGCGTCCTTGGTTTGCTGAACCAACTCAGGACCTAACAACTTCTTTTCTCCTACTTCATCCCAATAAAGTGGGGGACCTACACTTACGTCCATACAAAGCTTCGTATGGTGGCATTCCTATACTAGCATGATAACTATTATTATTGGAAAATTCAATTAACGGTAGGTGATTATCCCAGTTTCCTTTAAAGTCCAAAACACACACTCTCAATATATCTTCTATTTTTTGAATCGTCCTTTCACTTTGGCCATCTATCTGAGGATGGTAAGCGGTACTCATCTTTAACTGAGTTCCTAAACATTATTGGATTTCATCCAAAATCTTGAATTAAACCTTGGATCTCGAACATATACAATCGACATAGGGACTCCATGCTTGGTCACAATTTCATCCAAATATAGCTTGACTAGATTATCCAAAGAATATCTTTCATTGATCGGGAGGAAATATGCAGACTTCGTTAACCTATCAATAATTACCCAAATAACATCATGGTTCGACTTCATCTTTGGTAGTCTAACTATAAAATCCATTGTAATTTCTCCCCATTTCTACTTTGGAATCTCTAAAGGTTATAGCAATCCACTTGATCTTTGATGTTCTGCCTATACTGTTTGACAAGTGTGACATTTACTAACCCAATTTGCTATTTCCTTTTTCATTCCTGGCCACCAAAAGTTCTGCTTCAAATCCTGATATATTTTAGTACTCCCAGGGTGAATAGAAAACCTAGAGTTATGAGTTTCCCGAAAGATCTCATTCTTCAGTTTAGTCACATTGGGGATCCATATTCTTGAGGAAAATCTAAACATACCTTTATTGTCCTTTTGAGTACAAATTTCTTCTCATGTCAAACTATCTAGTCCTTGATCCATTATTTCTTCCTGGCACTTCTTAATCTTGTCCATCAATTATGGCTAAAAGGTACTCTCAGACAATTGCTCCTTATTACCTTCTGGCTTTCGAACTTCAATTTCCAACTTTTTCAATTCTTTCGCTAATTCTTCACCAATCTTAATCACATTCAATCTTTCCTTCCTGCTCAAAGTATCTGCCACTACATTGGCTTTGCATGGGTGGTAGTTAATGGAATAATCGTAATCCTTAATCAGTTCTAGCCATCTCTATTATCTCATATTTAGATCCTTTTGGGTGAATATATACTTTAAGCTATTATGGTCCGTATAGATCTCACACTTTTCTCCGTACAAGTAATGTCTCCATAGCTTCAATGCGAACACGATTGCTGCCAATTCCAAATCATGTACTGGGTACTTTTGCTCATGGGGTTTTTACTAGTCTGGAGGCGTATACAATAACATTATCATGTTGCATCAATACACAACCTAAGCCCTTTAAAGAAGCATCACTGTAGATTACAAAATTTCTCGTTTCATCTAGCAATGCTAACACTGGAGCTGTTAATAATCTCTTCTTCAATTCTCGGAAGCTTTCCCCATATTTCTCTGTCCAGATAAACCTCTCATTCTTCCTGGTCAGCTTGGTCAATGGAGTCGCAATCTTAGCAAAGTCTTTTATAAATCTTCGGTAATAACCTGCTAATCCAAAAAAACTTCTAACTTCCGTCGGGGTCTTTGGTTGTTCCCACTTGGATACAACCTCAATCTTTATAGGATCCACCTTAATACCATCCTTACCCACAACATGACCCAAAAACTGAACTTCATCCAACCAAAATTTGCACTTTGAAAACTTAGCGTACAACTGCTTCTCTCTTAGCCTTTGTGGGGCAATCCTCAGGTGTTCAACATGATCTTCTTTAGTCTTTGAGTATATGAGGATGTCATTAATAAGTACAATAACAAACTTATCCAAGTACTCCTTATAAACCCTGTTCATTAAATCCATGAAAGCTGCTGGTGCAATTGTTAATCTAAATGACATCACCAGGAACTCGTAATGTCCATATCTGGTTCTGAATGATGTCTTTGGTATGTCTTCAGGCTTAATCTTCAACTGATGGTAGCCCGACCTTAAGTCAATCTTTGAGAAATAACACGCTCCCTTAAGCTGGTCAAACAAGTCATCAATCATGGGTAAAGGATACTTATTCTTAATGGTCAACTTATTTAATTCCCGATAATCAATACACAACCTCATACTTCCATCCTTTTTCTTTACAAATAGCACTGTTGCACCCCACGAGGATACACTTAGCCTAATCACACCTTTATCCAAAAATTCCTGAATTTGTTTAGCTAGTTCCTTCATCTCTACGGGAGCCATTCAATATGGAGCCTTTAAAACTGGTTCCGCTCCGAGAACTAAATCAATAGAAAACCCGATCTCATGATCTGGTGGCAATCCTGGCAACTCATCTGGAAAGACATCTAAAAATTACCTTACTATTGGAATCTCGTCCAGATTAGGTACCTTTTTCTCAATTTCTACTATACGGGCTAGGTAAGCCTCGCTTCCTTGTCTTAACAGTTTCTTTGCCTTTAATATCGAGAGAAATTTCTTTTCTTGCTATTGTCTTTGATAATTTACCCTGGTATTATCCCCTGTAAACATCACAATCTTCTTTTTCTTACAGTTAATATTTGCCTTATAATGGGACAACCAATCCATTCCTAAAATCACGTCGAAATCTCCTAGCTCGAAGGGTATTAGGTCAACCGAAAAAGAATGCCCGTGGATTTCCAATTGACACTTAGTATAAAACTGACTCACTGAAGCTCTATCCTGATTGGCCACTTCTATGGTTAAGGGCTCAGCTAAATCTTCCAACATTAAATCCATTTTATTCACACATTCTTTTGATATAAAGGACTTAGATTCTCCTAAATCAAATAGAACTTTAATAGGTACGGAAGTAAGAGAAAGCATACCTGCAATTACATTCGTATCCTGGGCATTGGACCTCTTAGTCATGTTGAAAGTTCTAGCTCTAGTTGTGCTGGATGCCGGTCCTTGAGATACAGTACCTTGAGTAGCAGCCCTACAATTCCTAGCAAGATGTCCAACCTTACCACAGTTATAGAAAGTAACTGCGGGTTTCTCTGAGTTGCACTCCGATGCATAATGACCCTTCTGATGACATTTGAAACACTTGACATCCCTTCTGCACAGACCACTATGTTTCTTGCCACATAACTTACAATCCACCGCTGAATTGCCTAACTGGGTTGGAGTAGAAGCAACTGAAGTGGCAGTAGGCCTGGCCTGGGGAAAAGTCTGTCTTCTAAACCTCCCGTTCCTATTTCTTCCACATTGCTTTGGAAACTTTTGACTGGATTCTCCTTGATCCGCCTTATCCGTACCGCCATCAAATTTTCTCTTTTTATCGCGCCTTTTCTTGGCGGCTAGATTCTGGCCACTCTCTATAACTAGAGCGGCCTGGACCACTGAGGTATATGACTTGAGCTGCAAGGCTACAATTCCACTACGGATTTCTAGCTTCAATCCCTGCTGGAACCTCTTTGCTTTCTGAGCTTCAGTTGTCACATACACAGGTACCAATCGGGCCAATTCCGTAAACTTGGCCAAATACTCTACCACACACTTTTCATCCTGCTTCAATTCCAGAAACTCAACCTCCAACTGACTTTGCAAACAGACCTTCTCCCTCCAAGGCACAAGTGGACTCCTACCAATAATTTACTTCACCCCTAAGAAAATAACTCGCATAGTCTGATTTGAGATTATCACTTACTTGAGTGAGGGTAAAGGCTTTTTCCATCTCCTTTAACCAAATCCTGGCCGCAACAGGGTCCACCTCGCCCTTAAACTCTGGAGGTTTCACCGACTGAAAAGATTTAAAACTAACAGTTTGGTTCACCTCCCTTTGCTGAGGTTGTTGCTGAAGCTGAAACTATTGTTGTTGGATTTGTTGATGTTGTTGTTGTATGAATTGCTGTTGTTGTTACTACTGTTGCAGAAATTGTTGCTGAAATTGTTGTTGCTGGTGAGCCATTTGGTTAGACTGTTGGCGTAAACACGCGCTAAATTATATGCAAGTATACGCGTTTGCAAGTAGTATAAGATATAAATTAGATTCATTCCCATAGAGACTGGCTTGGTTAACTAATTAATTTATGCACTTATGCAACAATGTATGGTTATTATTCAATGCTAAGACGATAACAATTTGAGGTTGTTTATAACTAAGAATTAAACTAACAATTATAACTAGGGAATAAGATTGATTGAATTAATATGTATGAAAAACATGAGATTCTAACTTCAATAAATACTTTATTCAATAGCCTTTTCATTCTTAACCTTAACATATAATGGTGATGACACTAATCAGACAACACGAAACTGATAAACACCAACTTTCTTTGCACGAATACCATACTACCATACATCCACAAAAGATGTTAGGTCACACAACACTGTAGAAGGGGGTTGAATATAGTGTTAATACAATCAAATCGATTTTAAACACAATAAAGTAAACAGATATATTTAATAAGATAAACTCTGTTATAATGGAACTGTTCTCTCTCAGTGATGAACAAATATCACTAAGAGCTGCTAGGTTACGATGTATAATCTTCTCGATAATGATAACACCTTTAGTGTAAACCCAAAGTCTGTGTTTATATAGTACACAGTTACAAGATAACTTCTAATTGATATGGAATATAATTATATCTCCTAAAATATATCAATAAGATATCTTCTACAAGTCTTCCAGTCTTCTAACTCTTTCCATGCATATCTTCTTTTGTTTAAGTCACGATCTTCTACTTTAAATCAGCTTCCTTCGTTATATGAAAGTCTTCCCGCACTTAAGTTCTGATATGACCTTAAGTTCTGATATTAAGTTCTGACTTCCATTAAGTCCTGATTTCAATAAGTCCTGATATGTCTTGTTTATTAAGATCTGAAAACTAAACATGAAATATATTAGACATGACATCTCAAATATATCTAACAATCTCCCCCAACTTGTAAATTATGCAAAATATACAAGTTAATAGATTTGATGATGTCAAAAACATTTAAGTACAAATGCAAATAAGAGTTTAACTAGATAACTAACTACAACTTACAGTCCTTGTAGTTTTTACCAATCTCACCGAGTCAATCTGAATCCATGATGATTCTTGACAAAGCTTGATATCAGCTTTTCTTCTTTAATCCTCAGGACTTGAGACATTGTAGTCTTGACTTGCTTCATATCTTCATTCTGACTTCCAATTTGATAGATTGCAGTCCTTAAAGCAGAGATATGGTTTCTTTCTAAACCATCATTCAGTCTTATTACACTAGGATGAGAAGAATCTTTATTGTAGCATAGACATTTCCCTTTCAGAATCACTTCAAGCTTAGCAGAATTCTTCTTCATTGGAATTTCACTTCCATCATTTTCAACAATACTAGGAATGAATTCTGTAGCTCTTGAACCAGAAATTCTTGCTTTATCTCTGATGGTCTTCAATATGAAGTTTGACCATCTCCTGGTAATATCAGACTTTACCTCTAAAAGGTAATGAAAGAATTGAAGTTCTTTCAGTGATTTGTTTAACACATCTGATTCTGACATCTGATATGTCCTTCCATCTTCAAGAAATAGAATCAGATTTTCCTTGACATTGTGCTTGTCATGAACATCCAGTACCACTTGAACAGAGATAACCTTATCAAGATGTTTCTATGTAACATCTTCAAGCGGTCTTTCAGTCAATAGAAATGGATCTCTAGTAGCAACTTCAACTCCTATTTTGATCTTAGCTTCATCATAACCTAGTCCAGCCCTGTCTCTTGGTTCTCTAGCATTTAACCCAATAGTCATGAAAGTAGACATTAATTGACTTTTCTTTGGATCTGATGGTTTGACATTTTTCCACAGAAGTTTCTTTTTATCAGCTACTTCCATTTTATCTAAATCAACTTGAGCACTGTCAGAGGTTGATGTCTTGATGATTTTATCAGAACTTGTTGTTTCTGTTGTAGCTTGAAATTCTTCACTCTGAACAAACTGAGCCTTGTCAGAGGTTGTCTTTGATTCTTCATAAATCTTCTTTCTTTTCAAAGTTTGAACATTTTTATCTTCAGCAAGATCATCATCAGTAACTTGAACCATTTTGCACACTGGCTTTATCAGAATTTGAGGAATTTTCATCTCCAATGGCTTGATTGGTTCATCAACTTTTACTTTTCCTTTGTCTTTGGGATCAATCTCAGATTGTGATCTTGTCTTGGGATTTGATGCCTCAGTATGTGACTTCTCCTTGATCACAATGCCTTTTTCCTTAGGCCTTGGAGGTTTCTTTGCAACAAAAGCTTTTGGCTTTAGATTTTTCTTTTCAGCTTTAAATCTAGCTTCTTCCTCCTTGAGATTTTCTAAATCCATTCCTGGATTATGCTTCAGAAATAATCTTCTAGCAATTTCCTCATCAAGTGTCTGAAGCTTGGGATCCTTGTAGTAGACTGTTGTCTGCTTCCCCTTGAGCTTCAGAGTTTGCATGAACTTTTGAGAATCTTGACTTCCACCTTGTATCGGAACATCAGGCTTTGTCAGACTTTGCTCATCAGAACTTGATATCAGATTTTGAGTTTGAGCAGCTTCAGAACTTGTCTTATTTTGAGTAGAAGATTTACTTGCATCAGTAATTAGTTTCCTTGAAGAAACCTTGTTGCTTTGCTCTTTTCCTTGAACTTGACCTCTACCCTTGCTAGGGTTTCCCTGGTCATCAGTTTCATCATCTTTCTTCTTCAGTAATTGATCATTTGAGCATTTGGACTTAACTAAGTTCTCCCCCTTTTGGCATCATCTGATAGTAGGAGTGAGAGAAGAAGTTCAACTAAAGATTGAATTTCATCCAATTGAGCCTGTTGAGAAGCTTGATTAGCCAGAACCTCAGAGATTTGGGTCTGTTGCTTCTCTTGAGTTTTCTCAATTGCTTCTACTTTCTCAAAAATAGTTCTGATAAACCTCTTTTTATCAAGCTTGGTCTCCATATCTAGCTTTTCAGCCTTTTCTAGAAGTTTGTCGACCTTTTCTTGAGTAGCATAGTGTAGACCTTGAAGGTTCTTGGTAGATAGAGCAGTGATCTTGAGCTGTGTCTTGATATCAGAATTTATCACAAGCTCATTAGCTTTAGCAATGTGCTCTGTCAGAACTTTAGAGCTTGGAATGAAATCAGTTTCATTCCACTTCTTGGTCCACTCTACTCCTCTGTGAGTATCTTCCCAAGGAATAGGAGCATCCTGTTCAACAAATTTCTTGACCAATGCTTCTTTTTCAAGTACAGGAGTTGGAGTATGTACTGAGACACTATCTCCAGAACTTGATGAAGACTCATTATCCTCTGATAACACTACAATGTTTGAGGCTATAGGAGTTTCTGATTCAATTTCATCTAAATTCTGATCTTCAAGTTCTTGATCCAGAATTTGTGTAGATGGTATCTCAGCATCAGCATTTAAGATTGGAGAATGAGTTGGAGATGTCTTAGCTGCTGTTGGTGGAGCTTCCAGATAAAGAACATTTGGTATATTCAGATTGTGAATATCTATTTCAGAATTTGCAGCTTGTTCTTCAGCATCATCTGTAGATTTAATAGGAGAGACATGAGGTGTTGGCAGAGTATCTTGAGCTTGAGTAGGGGATGGCAGAGCTTCAATTACAACAGGTTCTGATGAGATCAGAGATTCCTGATCCCCTTCCTCAGCCTCAGTTGTATCCTCAGATGTTGGCTTAGCATTATACCTCTTTGCCTTCATTTTCTTCAATCTCCTTGCCAATGAAGGAGTTGCTTTAGCAGCATCAGAACTTATAGTTCTCTTTCTTTTCAAGGAATCTGAATCTTGAGCTGCAGTTTCTTTCTGAGAAGTGATATTCTCAGCTTCAACTATCACAGGTTCTGATGCATGAACCTGTGCTTCCTCTTCACTATCAGATTCATCCCTCGGAATCATTTTCCTTCTCTTTTGTGAAGGCTGAGGAATAGACTTTGTCCTCTTTGGCCTGGAAGGTGAAGGTCTGATAGTATATGCTGATGATTGAGGTTGAGATGACTGTGTTGGTTTGAAATATGTCCTGATGGTAGGTTGTGGTTGTGGTTGAGAAGTTGTTGGTTGTGTAGTGGTTGGAGGTTCTGATGGAGGTTGGGATGGTTGGACATCAGGATATATAGCAGTGTATGTGGATGGGTCAGAGTTTACCAACAACTGTTTGACAGATGTAGGAATTTGGAGGGGTCTCAAAACAGTTTTCTTATTATCAGCAGATAATAAGTCAGTAAAAGCTCTCTTAGCAAGCTTAAATGGTATAATTAACTCACTTGCTAATTGGGGTGTATCAGAACAACAAGAACTATAAATAAGCTGACAGAATCTAGCAAAATATACTGTGTTTCTATCTTCTGTTATCCTATCCCCAATAAAGCCTAAAACAACATTTGTATAATCAAAATGAGTTTGATTTATGAGAGCATACCCGATTTGTTGACTGAGAATTGGGATTGCATCAAAATTGGAGCACTTGTTTGCAAGAGTCCCGGTGATGCAGTCGAAGAAGAAACTCCATTCCCTCCTTATGTGGGGTCTCTTCAACTGTCCCAGCTTCGCCAGAGTCTTCTCATAGCCCAGATTGGCCATTAGCTGTTGAAGAACTGGCTCTTCAACTATTGAATATGTGCAGTTTTCTGGCAGATGGAGTGTTTGTCGAACTGTGGCCAAAGTCAGCACATGGGCATCCTCCCCTATAGTAAAGACAATACTTGGGGACCCATTGGCACCACCATCATCATACACGCCTGACCTTCAGAACTCCAGCACTTGAGTTCCTGAGAATGTGTCTGGTTGGGCCAGTGCATAACCTATCTTAGAGTTAGCGAGAAAGTCCTGAACGAAGTGAAGATCTGATGGGGCTTCACTCTTGCTAAGAATAGCCAAGTAATTATTGGGGACAAACTTCGTTCCATTGAAATAATGTCTTTTGGTGCCATTTCTGTAAGAAATAAGTGAGAAAATATATCGTGCACAAGGTGTTTGATAAAAGTTCTGTATGAAAAAGCTTCAGAGAATATTAGAGAGAGAGAGAGAATAAGAGAGATTAAGAATAGAAAAGTAGGTAAAAGATTAGAAAATCTTTTAACTCCCATATATATACTCTCTCCACTCAACAATCCTTTTTTGAAGTAAAACATACACTTGTACACCTGTCAGCCAGTAAATAGGTAAAGCAGAGTTAGTGGGCATGAGAAATAAGCAATAATTAACGTGCACATGCAGTTTTTCAAGATAAACACGTTTACCACTAACCCAAATGATTATGACTGTTTTTATCTCACCTAATTATATTCTGATTAAATATGACCGTTACAGTATTTACCACAAATAAGTCAAGTAAAGAATAATGCCACGTAAGCATCAGAGTGTCCATCAGGATTTAATATCAGAACTTGACTATTATCAGATTTTAACAGTCATAGGAAAATGGCTTCTGTACTCAAAAAGTGAATGTTTGTTACTGTGATTCTTCATACAAATACTGACTTGTTTCTTCAGAATATAATAATCAGAACTTCCATCAGAACTTGTCCTTAGAATTTATGCAAATGACACTTAACTGTTTGTCAAAAACAACTTAATCACCACAGTAATTTTCATCATTCATATGGAGTGATAGTGTGTGCATTAGCAGAATATCAGATAAAGATTATAGTCTATTAAACTTCAGTACATCTTAGAAATAAGGCATAACTAAAAAAAGTGCTTAAAATATGTCATTAATAATGAAGTCTACTATAGAATAAATTTATGCAAGAATCCACCTCAACTATTTGTGCTCATTTTATGCATCTTTTGAATTTTTTTTTACAGTGGCTTCTCAGTGTAAGTGAGTCACAACTGCTTATCAGAATTTATGCTATTATCAGAGTATTTCTCCAGTAATCAGAGAATGTGAAAAGTCACCAAGAAAGATTTATTTGCTTTTCTAATGCATATTACTTAATACCAGCATTGCACTTGGGTCTTCCCTTCCACATATTTACTCTAGATCTCAAAGGAGTACCTGACTATAATTTTTTTTTCTTTTTTTTCTTTTCTTCAGATAAATGAGGCTTATCAAGCATGTGGTTTATCCTTAAGATTTACTGACATCAGAATTTGACATATAAGAAGCAAGAATCTAGTTTGTGACTTAGTAATAAGATACACAAAGTAAATTTGACTAAGCTCAAAATCAGAATTTGCTTGTGTTAATGAATTTCCACATAAACAACTAATTCAAACATGGGATTTCTAGTTTGTTAAAGACTACTAGGTCAGTATCTAGCACAGTAATCCTCATTGGATTGAATAGTCACAGAACATTCAAATCACTATTAGAGTATATAAATCCACATCAGATAACAATCAGCATTTAATGTATTTCAATTTAAACACAGATTACATGAAGATAAGACAATCTGTAAACACTGATCATAAAGTCTGATGTATGAGAACAAAAACTAAGCAGATTTAGAGAAAGAACCTGAAACCATTCCAAGTTCATTTACCAGTCTTGTAAAAGTAGATTCACATAGTGGTTTTGTGAAGATATCTGCTAGTTGTTGATCTATTAGAACAAAATGCAATTTCACTGTACCTTCCATTACATGTTCCCTTTTAAAATGGTACCTAATGCTGATGTGCTTTGTCATTAAGTGTTGAACTGGATTACCTGTCATAGCAATAGCACTTTGATTATCATAGTAAATATGTATTTTAGAAAATTCTAACCCATAATCCAGTAACTGATTCTTCATCCAAAGAATCCGTGCACAACAGCTTCCTGCCATAAAATATTCTGCTTCTGCAGTTGATGTGGAAATTGATTTCTGTTTCTTGCTAAACCAAGAAACCAACCTGCCTCCAAGAAATTGGCAGCTTCCACTAGTGCCTTTCCTGTCTATTTTGCATCCTGTAAAATCTATATTTGAGTAACCTATTAGCTTAAAATCTGATTCTCTAGGATACCATAATCCTAGATCAACCCTTGAGGTACTTGAAAATTCTTTTCATAGCTATTAGATGAGGTTCTCTTGGATCAGCCTGAAATCTTGCACAAGGACATGTAACATACATGATATCAGGTCTACTTGCAGTTAAATAGAGTAAAGATCCAATCATACCTCTGTAGTTAGTAATATCTACTGATGAACCAGTATCTTTATCTAACTTGGTTGCAGTGGCCATGGGAGTGGATGCAGTTGAACAACCTTACATTCCAAATTTCTTGAGTAAATTTCTGGTGTACTTGGATTGACAGATAAAAGTACCTTCTTCATTTTGCTTGACTTGAAGTCCCAGAAAATAGCTAAGTTCTCCCATCATACTCATTTGATATCTTGACTGCATTAGCTTTGCAAATCTTTCAGAGAGCTTGGCATTTGTAGAACCAAATATGATATCATCAACATATATATGTACCAAAAGTAAGTCCATTCCATGGTTGAGGTAGAACAATGTTTTATCAATAGTACCTCTGTGAAATCCACTTTCCAGAAGGAATTGAGCTAAAGTCTCATACCATGCTCTTGGAGCTTGCTAAAGGCCATAAAGTGCTTTATCAAGCCTGTATACATGATTTAAAAATTTTGAATATACAAAGCCTGGAGGTTGTACAACATACACCTCTTCTTCCAATTCTCCATTGAGAAAAACACTTTTCACATCCATTTGAAAGACTTTAAACTTTTTGTGAGCAACATAAGCCAAAAAGATTCTTATGGCTTGTAATCTAGCAATTGGTGCAAATGTTTCATCATAATCAATACCCTCCTGTTGAGAGTAGCCCTTAACAACCGGCCTTTCTTTGTTTCTTGTAATTATGCCATCACTGTCAGTTTTATTTCTGAACACCCACTTTGTGCCAATAACTGATCTATTCTTTGGTCTTGGCACTAGGGTCTAGAATTTATTTCTTTCAAATTCATTTAACTCTTACTGCATTGCTTGCACCCAATCAGCATCTTGAAGAGCTTCTTCCACTTTCTTTGGTTCATTCTGAAATAGAAAAGAATGATAAAGATATTCATTTGATGTTGCAGTTCTAGTTCTGACACCTGCTTTAGGATCTCTAATTATTAAGTCAGGTGTATGTGATTTGGTCCACTTCCTTGCAGATGGAAGTTGATTTCAAGAACTGGATCCTCCCCCATGATCCATGCTATCTTCATCAGCATTTTCTGATGCTCCCCCTGTAGTTATGTTCTCTGAAACTTCAGAATTTGAGTTGGTTCCTTCAGGATTTGATGAATCAGAGTTTCCAGAATTATCAGAATTTGGCTCATCAGAACTTAATGAATCAGAACTTGAAGAGCCAGCGACAGCATCTGATGCTTCTTGAGAGTCTTGAGTTATGGTAGGATCTTCAGCTTGCTCCCCCTGGACATGTGCATTTTCCTTTGGAGTTGTTACCATAGTTTCAATGACATCAGAACTTAACCCGTTAGAACTTACAGGATTAGAGTCTAAGTCATCAGAATTTACAGTATCAGAGTTTAAATATTCATTTTCAAATCTCAGCTGATCGTGATCATTGAAATCTTCAAGTCCATTAATCTTCTTATCATCAAAAGATACATTTATAGATTCCATGACAACCCTTGTTCTTAAATTGTAGACTCTGAAGGCTTTTGTGGAAAGTGGATATCCAACAAAAATTCCTTCATCGGCTTTTAGATCAAATTTTGACAGCTGTTCAGGATGAGTCTTAAGAACAAAACACTTACAACCAAATACATGAAAGTATTTCAGATTTTGTTTCTTTTTCTTCATCATCTCATATGGTGTTTTTCCATGCTTGTTTATGAGTGTTGCATTCTGTGTAAAACAAGCAGTCTGCACAGCTTCAGCCCAAAAGTAGGTTGGTAGCTTTGCTTCATCAAGCATAGTTCGTGCAGCTTCAATGAGAGTCCTGTTCTTTCTTTCTACAACTCCATTTTGCTATGGAGTTCCAGGTGCAGAAAATTCCTGTTTGATTCCATGCTCTTTGCAGAACTCTTCCATGATTGAATTCTTGAACTCAGTGCCATTATCACTTCTTATAATTTTAACAGAATCTTTGACCATCTTATCCAGCTATCTGACGTGATCAGTTAGAGTAGATGCAGTTTCATTCTTCTTGTGCAAGAAATACACCCAAGTGTATCTTGTGAACTCATCCACTATAACCATAGCATATTTCTTCTTTGCAATAGACATGACATTGACTGGACCAAATAGATCAACATGCAGTAGGTGATAAGGCTCAAGAATTGAGGATTTAGTTTTGCTCTTGAAAGAAGATTTTCTTTGTTTTGCCTTTAGACAAGAATTACAAAGGCCATCAGGAGCAAATACTGATTTTGGTAGTCCTCTCACAAGATCTTTCTTTACTAGCTCATTTATGTTGTTGAAATTTAAATGAAAGAGTCTTTTGTGTCAATTCCAGCTTTCTTCAATTGATGCTCTACTTAACAGACAGATTGTAGAACCATCAGAACTTGTTGAAAGTCTGGCTTCATAAATGTTACCATGCCTGTAACCTTTCAGAACCACTTTGCCTGTAGAATTGCTTATAACTTCTCAGTGTTCTTCAAAGAAATCCACATGATAACCTCTGTCATAGATTTAACTCACACTCAGTAGATTGTGTTTAAGTCCCGAGACAAGAGCTACTGTTTCAATGATGACATTCCCAAGATTGATATTGCCATATCCCAGTGTTTTTCCCATGTTGCCATCTCCATAAGAAACTCCTGGGCCAGCTTTCTTCACAAAGTCTAATAGCAGGGCTTTATTTCCAGTCATATATCCTGAACATCCACTGTCCATCACTAGGATATCTTTCCTGTTGCCCTGCAATCACAAAGACCACTAATGGTTAGTTTTAAGGACCTAGACTTTCTTGGATCCTTTGGCCTTTTTAAGTTTGTTAGCATTTGCAGTGGATTTAATTTCAGAGTTTATGCTAACATGCTGTTTATCAGAACTTATATTAGACTTTGCATCAGACTTTGCACTAGAAGGAATTAAAGTAACTTTCTTCAAAGAAGGTTTTATTTGATAGTAATTATAGTACAGACTATGATATTCCTTACAAGTATAAATGGAATTCCATAAACTACCACAATGAAAACAAGGATTTTATGGCTTAAACCTAACAGACTGACTCTTAACTCCTGATCGAGGAGGTAAAAAGTTTATATTCTTATTCTTCCTGCAAAAAGAAGCAAGATGGTTAATGTTTCCATAATTATAGCATTTCTTTCTGGGAGCATTAGGAACAGACATATAATTATTGCTTTTGTTCACACCTTCCTTTCCATTCCTATTTTTCCTAGCTTCCTTTACCTTGTTGACATTCCTAATCTCTTTCAGCTTATGCTTAAGCTGCTTCTTTGTCATTAAGCCTATGTTTACTTCAGCTGGTTTATCCTGTTTCAATTTGTCAGAAGTTGACTTCTCCTTAACTTCTGTCACAGACTCTTTCATCTTTTCAGAATCAGAATTTATAGTTTTAGCTCCAAACTTAACAGGATTTACCTTTGGCTTAGCAATCTGTTTAACAACAATTGGCTCAATTTGTTCAGTTCCTTTTTCATTTTTATCATCTCCATAACCTAAGCCCTCTTTCCAGTTTCCACTACTTAATAAATTCTGAGTTATTCTGCCAGAGGTAGTCCAAGTTCTGATAATCTCTCTTTCCTTTTAGAGTTAGTCAACTTTTAGAGATTTATTCAATTTTAACACTTCATCTCTAACATATAAAGCATCATCTTTTTCTTTCTTAGTTTGATGAAGAACAATTAACTCCTTTTCAAAATAATCATTTCTCTTTTTATAAGCAGAATTTTCAGATGTTAATCTTTCACATGTTAAAGTCTGATCTCTATAACTAATAAACATGGTTTTAAGATATAATCTCAACTCAGTAATATCATCAATATGAAAGCATAAGTGGTTTCAGGTACCTTCAATTCAGCAGTTTTAGGGCTGCTATCAGCATTTGCCATCAAAGCATAGTTCACCTCATCTTTAGAATCTGAAGTGTCTGTCCAGCTTTTCTTCTTTGTGACAAGTGCCTTTCCTTTGTCACTTTTTCCTTTCTTGCAGTCAGGAGATATGTGCCCTCTTTCACCACAATAGTATCATTTGATATTTGAGTTGTCTCCTCTGTCAGACTTTCCTCCCTTTCCTTCAGACTTTATGAACCCTTTCTTATCAGAACTTACACCTTTCCTGAAAAACTTCTTTCCCTTTCTGAATTTCCTATAGGCTATCTTTGTGATACCCTTCACAATAAGAGCACACAATTTCATCATCTCTTCATCAGCATCTATTTCAGATAAACTTTCAGTTTCTGAATCATCATCATCAGAATATGATGACTCTGAATCAGACTTTATGATGAGAGCCTTTCCTTTGCCCCTCTTTAAGGTAACAACTTTAGGAGATTCCTCCTCAGCCTTAAGAGCAAATGTCCTTGACTTTCTTCCATGCCTCTTGCTCCTTTGGTCCATCTCAAGTTCATAAGTCTTGAGCATACCATAAATTTCATCAAGAGTAGTTTCAGTAAGGTCATAGTTGTCTCTTATGGTAGTAGACTTCAAATCCCAATTTTCTGGAAGAGCTAAAAGGAATTTTATATTTGAATCTTCAAGATCATATTCCTTGTCCACCAGTGACAGATCATTCAAGAGTTTGACAAACCTGTCATATAAGTCAGTTAATGACTCATCAGCTTTTAAGTCAAAGTGCTCATACTCTTGAGTGCGTATAGTCCTCCTGTTCTTCTTGATTGCATCAGTTCCCTGGCATCTTATCTCCAGAGCTTCCCATATCTCCTTTGTAGGCTTGCAATGTATTACCCTATTTGACATGACATTATCAATGGCACTATGCAGCAAATGCCTTACCTTTCCATCCTTGGAAATAGATGAGATGTCTTCAACTGTGTACTCACCATTCTACTTTGGTATGGTCTTTGCTGGTTGATCAGCAACTACAACAGAGAGCTTGGTAGGCTTATGTGGTCCTTCATTAATTCTGTCAAGGTATTCTGGATCTGTAGCTTCCAGAAACATGGCCATCTTCACTTTCCATATGGGATACTCAGAAGGTCTCAGTATGGGAACCCTAATAGTCTCATATCGACTGTGGGTTTGAGTCTTTTGAGTTTCTTCAGTTTTGGTGGGCTTGGTTGGACTTTGTGCTTCTTCATACATGGTTGTTTGGATCTTTACTCTGTGTGTGTTAACTAAAAAAGCTCTGATACCACTTGTTAGGTCACACAACACTGTAGAAGGGGGTTGAATACAGTGTTAATACAATCAAATCGATTTTAAACACAAGTAACAGTAAACAGATATATTCAATAAGATAAACTCTGTTACAATGGAACTGTTCTCTCTCAGTGATGAACAAATATCACTAAGAGCTGCTAGGTTACAATATATAATCTTCTCGATAATGATAACACCTTTAGTGTAAACCCAAAGTCTGTGTTTATATAGTACACAGTAACAAGATAACTTCTAATTGATATGGAATATAATTCTGTCTCCTAAAATATATCAATCAGATATCTTCCACAAGTCTTCCAGTCTTCTAACTCTTTTCATGCATATCTTCTTTTGTTTAAGTCATGATCTTCTACTGTGAATCAGCTTCCTTCCTTATATGAAAGTCTTCTCGCACTTAAGTTCTGATATGACCTTAAGTTCTGATATTAAGTTATGACTTCCAGTAAGTCCTGATTTCAGTAAGTCCTATGTCCTGTTTATTAAGATCTGAAAACTAAACATGAAACATATTAGACATGACTTCTCAAATATATCTAACAAAAGAGATAGAAGCTGAATAGACACCAATTATATTGAGACCCTATATGTCTATAGAATTTGACAACATAACGGTTTAAGCACAAGTTATCTATCTTGATTACATACGGCAAGTAAGATGGCTAAAATTACCCACGAATCATGCATAACAAATACATGAACCTATGCTAGCATGGCAAGTTCTAAATCCTTATATTCACTTTCGCTTCATTAAGAATTAACACACTATCTTATAAGTTCGCGACGCTCATAAGATGAATACGCACAACCAATACTAGGTTATCATAGAATCACCACACACTAAGGCATCGAAATAAATCAACTAAAGAAATCCATAAATAAATCCACTAGAACCCCACGATAGCGATTAACCCATAATCGGACTCATCATCAACGTGGGTTCCGATGAAAGCATGGTATAATAAACGTAGTCTTTAAAAAAAATAATTAAACAAAGTTAACACAAGAGTATAAGTTTAACAAAACAAGAAACGAGCATCCAAGAATACAACTCAAAACAAAGATTCACAAGAATAAACTAGGTTGTCTTCGCCTTTGTTGAATTGTGCTATAGGTCTCTTGTGTGACGACTGAGGAATTTTGCGTCGTAATTAAGTAAATAAAGAGTGTGTTATGTGATGTGATTATAATTATGTGATTAAGTGATGATTATTTGTCTTATCTGTATACTAGAGTTTAGGAGCGTGGATAAAAACGTTCCAATTTAAAGAGTCAGCTTAAAAGATAAGCTGTGGTGTCGGGCCGTCAGGTAGAACGGAACCCGTCCTAATATGGAGTTAAAGAATATAAAATATGAATTATATGATTGAATGAATGAATGAGTAAATAAAGTATTTCGTCCTAAGTGACGTGATGATTGGTAAAGATATTGAGAAGCGTAATCAAAACGCTGAGTGTCGGGCCGTCAGGCTGAACGTGACCCGGTACGCGTAAAAGAGGATAAAGAATAAAGAAGGATGAATTTTATGATCAGACCTGAGTCGTTATGTGACTGTATATGTGTGATTGCTTGACTGTATGCATGACTGCGTGTTCTGTGTCAATTTTGTGAATTTTAAAGGAATTACTTGATTTAAGTAAAGGTTTAATTAACCTTCGTGCATTTTTATAAAATCATTCGAGTAAGATAAAAACATGGGATTTGTTCTGTTATCTTTGTAAAGGTCCTAGAGACTTTTTAAAAATGATGAGTGAATTTAATTGTTGATCTTTTCATTTTTAAATTGATTTTATGAGAAAAATATATTTATTAAAGCAAGTTTGCGAAATTCATATAAAATTAACCGTTCGCTCAAAAATTCATTATGAGTAATGGATAAAAAGCTAATTTCGAGACATACGTGTTAAAATTGTCATTTTCAATAATTCTTGACTTTCCGATAGAGATATATTTTATATTTGAATTTTGTTGTATTTGAGTAAAAAGAAAAGGAATGAGTGAGTTAAAAGAGAGTTAGTAAATTACCAGATTGCCCTTGTTTCTAAGTGGGATATATAACCCACTTTCTTTTCTTTTCTTTCTTTTGTGCACTCACTTTCTCTTCTCTCTTTTCTCTCTCTCTCTCTCTCTCTCTCTCTCTCTCTCTCTCTCTCCTCTCTCTCTCTCTCTCTCTCTCTCTCTCTCTCTCTCTCTCTCTCTCTCTCTCTCTCTCTCTCTCTCTCTCTCTCTCTCTCTCTCTCGGAACTCTCTCTCTTTGATTTCTCTCGGTATATTGCCTCTCCCTCTCTAATTCCTTGAAACACTCCATGAATCTTTATCCTTATTCCATACAAGAGCTTTAATTCGTGTGCATGTGTGTGATTAAGCTTGCATATCGATGTGTGTGTGTTGTGTGTGCTCGGTGTGTGTTCACCCGAGAACCACATGGTCCTTCTTGTTGTTGATTGATGTCATCTTGTTAAGCTTGATTCTTTGCAAACCAATGATAGAAAAGATGTGCATGTTAGTTTATCTTGCGTAATTGACGAAATCGGGGGCTTCGTGGTTGGACACCCTCGAATCAGGGCACCACCGAGATGCCACCGCCACCAGTGATGAACTCCGGTGAACCGGTGGTGAGCTATGATGTTAAAAACTGAGCTCTAGAACCTTAAAATCAAGTATTTGTGTTTGCATGTGATGTTTTGATTAAAAGGCCGAATGACCCTTACTATTTTAGGAAATCAAGTTGATTGTATTGAAATGCATGAGTTATTAATTTGATGTTGAAATATAGGTTGATTTGTGATTTAAAGATTAAGGATATCAAGTTGCATGTTTTGTTTTTTTTTTGAAAAACCCGAATGGTGTTAATCTTTAAAAGTTGTGGGTTTGAGTTAACTTGTTTAAAATCATGATGGATTGTTATTAGATTAAAAAGGAATGAAATTGTTGTTGCATGCTAAGTTTAGGTTCGAATTTTATGGTAATAAGAAAGGAAATTGATTTTTGTGAGATAATCTTGGTAAACACTAAGTTTGTATGGCCTAAAAGTGATTGCATGCTAGTTTTAAAGAGGATCAAGATGTACATGTCATTGATTTGTCTTTGAGGTGCAAATTTGAGTTTTGCCGAATAGGAATTGAGTTAAAAGGGACTAATTTGATGAATAAATGGATGCATGTTGTGATTTAGGATTGTGTTAAGAAACTTAGTTGGCTTACTTGATGAAAATGAAGTGTTTGATATAATGATAAGTTGAAATTGAATTGCATGCGAGCATGTATGTATAATTTGGTTCTAATTTTTATGATTAAAGGAAAGGGGGATGATTCTTTAATAAGTTTTGAATGAGTTGTGTGCGTATGTGAATTAAAGTGAGTATTTGGTTGATTTTGTGTGATAAGGCCGAATAGGCCATAAGGATTAAAAGTCGAAAACTTGGTTTTTATGATCGAAAGGATGATTAAAGATGTATAAGTAAATATCTATGAATTTGTTTGCTTGATTATAATATGTGGTTCGAATTAAGGAACAAAAGAAAAGGGAACTAAGTTGATTGATTTTAAAGAATATAAGTGAAAGTTGTGAACGTAATTGTTTGGTTGTGAATAGGTCTTGTACTCGTACTAGAGTCGTGTTAGTGTGATTTGAGAAATAGCTAAGGTCAAGCGAGTGCGCTTTTATGGTTAAGTATATAAGGATATAAAAACTACGAGAAAGGGATATGCTATGTGCTTTGTGCTATGTGCTTATATGTATAAGCTATATTCGTATGCTCGAGTCAAAGATATAATCGAGTTATCGTATAGAGTGATCGTTCCGGGAACAAGAGTTGAGAATCTGATTAAGATTTTTGGTTTTATTGTAGATTCGGAGCGTTAGGGCATTCAGGCTAGGAAAGGAAAGGATTTACTAGGTGGCAGTAGTTCAACTTTCAGGAAAGCAAATCCAGGCAAGTAACTCTTGATTACTTGTGTAAACGGTTATAAAGAGAATGTTGTTCATACAATGTAGAGTATTGAACTGTTAAAATATGAAACCCTTGCTTTATGAAACCCTGATATTGATCTGAAGTACCCTTGTTCTTGATAACCTGTTATTGATAATCCTATTGATTTCACCCTTTGATAATCTGTCTTTCTGTTCAAGTACCTATTAAGCCATGGATTATATTGAGCCTTTTGATTATCCTTGTTAACCCTGTTTAATGATACCCTGTTTCTTTTGATCACCCTATTGATCCCTAAACCAATGTTGATCCTGTTAGTAGTTAATCGAGGTTTATGCATATTTAATTATTAGATTAGAGGTGTGTGAGTCCTCATTTCCTAACCCCGAGATTGAGGGCGTCACAAGTTCGTATCAGAGCTACAGGATCTAGTCCCTGAGACAAGTTAGGTTTTAAAAAAAGGGGTATTTTGGGAATATATCTATATCGCGAGAGAGTTCGACTCATATAGAGTTGAGTTGGACTATTAGGTATAGTCTAAGGAAAGTGTTGATTGGTAAAGCGGAAACTAGAGTTAGGGTGTGAGTTAGCTGGAAGCTTTATTTAACCCTAACATTGTTTCTTGGTTGCTGTTTTGTGTTTTCTCTCAGGATCCTAGTAGTGGTAGTGACTCAGACTCAGAGATTAGTTTGACTGGTACCCCTGTAGACCCTATTCCACCCTCTCCAGAGGAGCCTGTGTATATTAGTTCAGACCCAGAGGAGGACCCTTCTGAGAGTAGTGAGATCCCCATGCAGATTTCACCCTTGAGGCCTGATTCAGAGACCCCTGCCCCTGAGCCAAAGTCGGAGATGCCTAAGACTGTTCCTGTCATTGTTGGTGGCAAGTTAGCCCAGGACCGAGACTTTGTGTACTCCCGCATTCCTGAGTTGGGAGCTTTGGTGGATAGACTAGCCAGAGAGTCTAGGCAGAGTGCTTCTGTTATGGATGATGAGTGGCGAGTTCGGGTGAAGATGGTGGAGCAGGTTGCCAGGAGGAGATTGGATGAGGGACCATCCACTAGTGATGCTGATGCTGAGGCCCGGAGGCTGCATAAGATCATTCGCTAGATGTTGGTTGTGTTGAGAGAGATTCTAGATGATTATACGGGACTGTTGGTTGAGCCCGTAGATTGTTGTTTTCAGCGCCGGTAGGCTTTGTGATACTTGGTCAGATGCCGGGATCCCTTTTTCATTTATCTTGTTGTATTTCAGACTAGTGTAGTAGTAGTAGTAGTTGGAAGTTAGGGGTAGATAGGGGGATGTTTTCCAGTTTTTCCTCTGTTTAACCCTGCTATTTATTGTACCTTGTTTCAGAACCTTAATATCCAAAATATTCTCTATGTAACCTTTGTTTAAATAATTCCATTGTGCACCTTGATTATCTTATAAACTGTTCTCAATGCCATGTTTTAATACAACCATGTTTTTGTATAACCATGTTTAAAGATCATAAAACCCTATTCCGTGCCATGATAAAACAACACTGATATGAGAATTATGTAGTAATAGGATTGCATGTGCAAATTGGGTAAAACTTAAAACCCATAAAAGAGATTTTATAGAAACTGTTGTTAAATATATACATGCCATGCTATCGTATTGCTAAATAATTACTCAATCAGGTTTGTAAGAAATGGCCAACTCACCAGATCACCAAGAAGAAGAAATTCCCACCCAAGACCCAGAAATAAACCCAGAAGCCACCATGATGAGCAGACTTGCTCTGCTTTTGCAACAACATGTGGCCCCAAATGTTGGAAGTTTCAAGCACTTTCAATCCGTTCATCCCCCAGAGTTCTTAGGTTTGCCAGACCCAATTAAAGCGCAGTCGTGGTTGAGAGAGATGGAAAAAGCTTTTGAATTAGCCGAAGTTAAGGATGATAAGAAAGCTCAGTACGCGAGTTATTATCTGAAAGATGAAGCAAGTTTCTGGTGGGAGTCTTCTAAGGCGTTGTTGGAAGGCAAAGACTTATCTTGGGAGAAGTTCACTGAGATGTTTCTGGAAAAGAATTTTCCAAGTTACATGCAAGATCAGTTGGAGATGAAATTTCTGGATCTTAGACAGGAGGAAATGTCGGTAGCAGAATATGAGGTGAAGTTTTCAGAATTGGCAAGGTTCGTACCTGAGTACGTGAATACTGAAGTGAAGAAGGCTAAGAGGTTCCGGCAGGGACTCAAGCCGTGGATTAGGAGTCAGATAGCAATGTTGGAGATTAAGAACTATGCTGCCTTGGTTTAGAAAGCAATGATAGTGGAAGGTGAGCGGGAAGCTGCTCGAAGAGAAAATGAAGGAAGAAAGAGGAAGTTTGAAAGCTCTGAGCAAGAGCAAGGAAGCTCAAAGCTCAGAGGGAAGTTTGGGAAGAATGGTGGAGGTCAGAACCAAAAGTTCCAGAAGTTTAGACCCGAGAATGGAGCTAAAAAGAACCGTCTCCAGAAAGCTGGACAACCGGGAAAGGATAGCAGACCCCAGATGCAAGAATGCAGGAACTGTGGAAAGAGACACCCGGGGAGGTGTAATAAGATGGACATAACATGTTTTAAGTGCAACCAGAAGGGGCATTATTCTTCAGAATGTTCAAATGGAGTAAGCAAACCTGATTTGGCTTGTTTCAAGTGTGGCAAAGTGGGCCATATGGCCAGAAATTGCAAGGAGCCTGTGCAGAAGGCTAATGTTCTCAGAATTACTGGACCGCCTTCTCTCCCAGCACCATCAGCTCAACCCAGAGCTAGAACCTTCAACATGATAATGAAAGATGCGGTGCAAGAGGTGGACGTGGTAGCAGGTATGCTTGTTATAAACTCAGTAAATGTAAAAGTTTTGATGGATTCTGGAGCAACTAGATCTTTTATCTCTAAAAGTATTCTTGATAAGTTAAATTGTGTTGCGTACCCTCTAGAGCCTAATTTGATTATAAAGGTAGCAAATCAAGAGAAAGTTGTTGTTAATAAGATTTGTCCCGATTGTGATGTGTCTATAGAAGGTCGGCACTTTTTTGCTGACTTAATTCCTTTTAAGTTAGGAGAATTTGAGGTTATACTAGGAATGGATTGGTTGTCAAACCATGAGGAGCAAATAGAATGTAAAAGTAAGAAGGTGAAGTTAAGAACCAAGGATGGTGAGGAAGTGATATTTAAAGGAAAGAGGCAATAGAAGAAATTTCTAACGGCTATTGAGGCAAGAAGATTAATACGTCAAGGATGCGAAGTTTATTTGGCTCATGTCGTGGACGTGGAGAAAGAATCTGTAAAGATCGATGATATTCCGGTAGTAAGAGATTTTCCAGATGTGTTTCCTAATGAATTGCATGGACTACCTCAAGACAGAGAGATCGAGTTTATGATTGACTTGGCTCCTGGTACGGAACCAATGTCGAAAGCTCCCTATCGCATGGCACCGGTTGAAATGAAGGAATTGGCAGCTCAGTTGCAAGAGTTGTTGGACAAAGGAGTAATCCGACCGAGTGTATCCCCGTGGGGCGCACCGGTGTTGTTTGTAAAGAAAAAGGATGGAAGTATGCGATTGTGCATCGATTACCGTGAGCTGAATAAGTTGATAATCAAGAATAAGTATCCTCTACCACGGATCGATGACTTGTTTGACCAATTGAAAGGAGCTTTGTGTTTCTCAAAGATTGATTTAAGATCTGGGTATCATCAGTTAAAGATTAAAGTGGAAGATATACCCAAAACAGCATTTCGAATGAGATACGGACATTATGAGTTTTTGGTAATGGCGTTTGGCTTAACGAATGCGCCAGCTGCATTTATGGATCTTATGAACAGAGTGTTCAAGCAGTATTTGGATAAGTTCGTTATTGTGTTTATCGACGATATACTGATTTACTCCAAGACGGAAGAAGATCATAAGAAGCATTTGAGAGTTTCCTTGGAAATTCTGCGAAAAGAGAAGCTGTATGCGAAGTTTTCAAAGTGTGAATTTTGGCTAAAGGAAGTGCAATTTCTTGGTCATGTAGTTAATAAAGAAGGAATTAAAGTGGACCCAGCCAAGATAGAAGCTGTAATGAATTGGGAAAGGCCCAAGACTCCGACGGAAGTTAGAAGTTTTCTGGGATTAGCCGGATACTATAGAAGATTTGTGCAAGATTTCTCAAAGATTGCTGTTCCCTTGACAAAGTTGACGAAGAAGAACGAGAGGTTTGTTTGGACTGAAAAGTGCGAGGAAAGTTTTCAGGAGTTAAAGAAGAGATTGGTAACCGCCCCAGTGTTGGTATTACCAGATGATAAAGGGGAATTTGTGATATTCAGTGATGCTTCATATAAAGGACTTGGATGCGTGTTAATGCAACACGGGAAAGTAATAGCATATGCGTCAAGGCAACTTAAGCCGCACGAGCAGAAGTATCCAACGCACGATTTGGAATTGGCAGCAATTGTGTTTGCCCTTAAGATTTGGAGGCATTATTTATACGGGGAAAGTGCGAGATTTATACGGACCATAAGAGCTTAAAGTATATCTTTACTCAGAAAGAATTGAATATGTGACAAAGAAGGTGGTTGGAATTGATCAAAGATTATGATTGTGCGATAAACTATCATCCTGGAAAGGCCAATGTGGTAGCTGATGCCTTGAGTCGAAAGGAAAAATTGAATCTGTTAACGTCATACGAAGAATTAATCAAGGACTTTGGCAAGATGGAAATAGAGGTGCAGACTCCAGAATGTGGAGGTGAAGCTATTTATGCAATGATGTTTCAACCTGAAATTTTGGAAAAGATTCGATGCTGTCAAGAGCAAATGATGAGTCGCGAAAAGGATAAGTTGACGGGAGAAGAAATTAAAGCTCAAAAGGATGGAAAAGGGATATACCGTGTTAACTCACGTATTTGGATACCTAATGTCGTAGAATTAAAGCACGAGATTTTGCAAGAAGCGCATAACTCGAGATTTCAATTCACCCTGGAAGCACGAAGATGTACCAGGACTTAAAAGAAAATTATTGGTGGCCAAACATGAAAAAGGAAATTGCGGAATGGATAAGTAAATGTTACACGTGCCAAAGAGTTAAAGCGGAACATCAAAGGCCAAGCGGATTGCTTCAGCCACTGGACATACCTGAATGGAAATGGAAACATATCGCGATGGATTTCATGGTAGGATTACCTAAAACCAAGTCAAATCACGATGCGATTTGGGTGGTAATCGATTGGTTGACAAAGTCAGCACATTTCTTGACGATAAATGAAAGGTTTTCATTAGAGAAGTTGGTCAAATTGTATCTGGATGAGATCGTGATGCGTCATGGAGTTCCTGTATCTATCACGTCTGATAGAGATCCAAGGTTTAATTCGAGATTTTGGCAACAATTCCATGATCATTTGGGAACGAAATTGAAAATGAGTACGGCATATCATCCGCAGACAGACGGACAAAGTGAAAGGACAATCCAGACGATTGAAGACATGTTGCGAACATGTGCAATAGATTTCAAAGGAAATTGGGATGATCATTTGCCCTTAATTGAGTTTTCCTACAACAATAGTTATCACGCGAGTATTGGTATGCCGCCTTATGAAGTGTTGTACGGAAGTAAGTATAGATCCCCTACTTATTGGGAGGAAGTTGGTGAGCGCGAGTTAATTGGCCCAGAGCTAGTTCAGCAAACGAAGGAAAAGGTTGAAATGATACGAAATAGATTAATTGCAGCTCAAGACCGACAGGCAAAGTACGCAAATCAAGAACGAAAAGATGTGCAATTCGAAACTGGAGACAAAGTCTTGTTGAAGATATCTCCTTGTAAAGGCTTAACTCGATTTGGAAAGAAAGGAAAGCTGAGTCCAAGGTACATTGGACCATTTGAAGCATTGCGACAAGTCGGGAAAGTGGCATATGAATTGGCGTTGCCGCCTCAAATGCAACATTTGCACAATGTTTTTCATGTATCTCTTCTGAAGAAATATAATGCTGAGGCGAGCCATGTTATCGAGTTGGAACCAGTGGAAATCCAACCAGATTTGTCCTATGTGAAACAACCAGTGCGAATTTTGGATCGAAAAGAAAGGACGCTTAGAAATAAAGTTGTACCTCTAGTCAGAGTGTTGTGGAGAAATCCACTAGTTGAGGAATCGACTTGGGAATTAGAAAGCGAAATGAAAGAAAAGTATCCCCATCTGTTTGCTTAGATTAGATTCTGGGGACAGAATCCTTTTAAGGAGGGTAGATTGTGCAGACTGAGGAATTTTGCGTCGTAATTAAGTAAATAAAGAGTGTGTTATGTGATGTGATTATAATTATGTGATTAAGTGATGATTATTTGCCTTATCTGTATACTAGAGTTTAGGAGCATGGATAAAAATGTTCCAATTTAAAGAGTCAGCTTAAAAGATAAGGTGTGGTGTCGGGCCGTCAGGTAGAACGGAACCCGTCCTAATATGGAGTTAAAGAATATAAAATATGAATTATGTGATTGAATGAATGAATGAGTAAATAAAGTATTTCGTCCTAAGTGACGTGTTGATTGGTAAAGATATTGAGAAGCGTAATCAAAACGCTGAGCGTCGGGCCGTCAGGCTGAACGTGACCCGGTACGCGTAAAAGAGGATAAAGAATAAAGAAGGATGAATTTTATGATCAGAACTGAGTCGTTATGTGACTGTATATGTGTGATTGCTTGACTGTATGCATGACTGCATGTTCTGTGTCAATTTTATGAATTTTAAAGGAATTACGTGATTTAAGTAAAGGTTTAATTAACCTTCGTGCATTTTATAAAATCATTCGAGTAAGATAAAAACATGGGATTTGTTCTGTTATCTTCGTAAAGGTCCTAGAGACTTTTTAAAAATGATGAGTGAATTTAATTGTTGATCTTTGCATTTTTAAATTAATTTTATGAGAAAAATATATTTATTAAAGCAAGTTTGCGAAATTCATATAAAATCAACCATTCGCTCAAAAATTCATTATGAGTAATGGATAAAAAGCTAATTTCGAGACCTGCGTGTTAAAATTGTCATTTTCAATAATTCTCGACTTTCCGAGAGAGATATATTTTATATTTGAATTTTGTTGCATTTGAGTAAAAAGAAAAGGAATGAGTGAGTTAAAAGAGAGTTAGTAAATTACCAGATTGCCTTTGTTTCTAAGTGGTATATATAACCCACTTTCTTTTCTTTTCTTTCTTTTGTGCACTCACTTTCTCTTCTCTCTTTTCTCTCTTTCTCTCCCGAACTCTCTCTCACTCTCTCTCTCTCTCTCTCTCTCTCTCTCTCTCTCTCTCTCTCTCTCTCGGCAACTCTCTCTCTTTGATTTCTCTCGGTATATTGCCTCTCCCTCTCTAATTCCTTGAAACACTCCATGAATCTTCATCCTTATTCCATACAAGAGCTTTAATTCGTGTGCATGTGTGTGATTAAGCTTGCATGTCGATGTGTGTGTGTGTGTGTGTGTGCTCGGTGTGTGTGTTCACCCGAGAACCACATGGTCCTTCTTGTTGTTGATTGATGTCATCTTGTTAAGCTTGATTCTTTGCAAACCAATGATAGAAAAGATGTGCATGTTAGTTTATCTTGCATAATTGACGAAATCGGGGGCTTCGTGGTTGGACACCCTCGAATCAGGGCACCACCGAGATGCCACCGCCACCGGTGATGAACTCCGGTGAACCGGTGGTGAGCTATGATGTTAAAAACTGAGCTCTAGAACCTTAAAATCAAGTATTTGTGTTTGTATGTGATGTTTTGATTAAAAGGCCGAATAGCCCTTACTATTTTAGGAAATCAAGTTGATTGTATTGAAATGCATGAGTTATTGATTTGATGTTGAAATATAGGTTGATTTGTGATTTAGAGATTAAAGATATCAAGTTGCATGTTTTGTTTTTTTTTGAAAAACCCGAATTTGAGTTAACTTGTTTAAAATGATGATGGATTGTTATTAGATTAAAAAGAAATGAAATTGTTGTTGCATGCTAAGTTTAGGTTCGAATTTTGTGTTAATAAGAAAGGAAATTGATTTTTGTGAGATAATCTTGGTAAACACTAAGTTTGTATGGCCTAAAAGTGATTGCATGCTAGTTTTAAAGAGGATCAAGATGTGCATGTTATTGATTTGTCTTTGAGGTGCAAATTTGAGTTTTGCCGAATGGGAATTGAGTTAAAAGGGACTAATTTGATGAATAAATGGATGCATGTTGTGATTTAGGATTGTGTTAAGAAACTTAGTTGGCTTACTTGATGAAAATAAAGTGTTTGATATAATGATAAGTTGAAATTGAATAGCATGCGAGCATGTATGTATAATTTGGTTCGAATTTTTATGATTAAAGGAAAGGAGGATGATTCTTTAATAAGTTTTGAATAAGTTGTGTGCGTATGTGAATTAAAGTGAGTATTTGGTTGATTTTGTGTGATAAGGCCGAATAGGCCATAGGGATTAAAAGTCGAAAACTTGGTTTTTATGATCGAAAGGATGATTAAAGATGTATAAGTAAATATCTATGAATTTGTTTGCTTGATTATAATATGTGGTTCAAATTAAGGAACAAAAGAAAAGGGAACTAAGTTGATTGATTTTAAAGAATATAATTGAAAGTTGTGAACATAATTGTTTGGTTGTGAATAGGTCTTGTACTCGTACTAGAGTCGTGTTAGTGTGATTTGAGAAATAGTTAAGGTCAAGCGAGTGCGCTTTGATGGTTAAGTATATAAGGATATAAAAACTACGAGAAAGGGATATGCTATGTGCTTTGTGCTATGTGCTTATATGTATAAGCTATATTTGTATGCTCGAGTCAAAGATATAATCGAGTTATCGTATAGAGTGATCGTTCCGGGAATGAGAGTTGAGAATCTGATTAAGATTTTTGGTTTTATTGTAGATTCGGAGCGTGAGGGCATTCAGGCTAGGAAATGAAAGGATTTACTAGGTGGAAGTAGTTCAACTTTCTGGAAAGCAAATCCAGGCAAGTAACTCTTGATTACTTGTGTAAACGGTTATAAAGAGAATGTTGTTCATACCATGTAGAGTATTGAACTGTTAAAATATGAAACCCTTGCTTTATGAAACCCTGATATTGATTTGAAGTACCCTTGTTCTTGATAACCTGTTATTGATAATCCTATTGATTTCACCCTTTGATAATCTGTCTTTCTGTTCAAGTACCTATTAAGCCATGGATTATATTGAGCCTTTTGATTATCCTTGTTAACCCTGTTTAATAATACCCTGTTTCTCTTGATCACCCTCTTGATCCCTAAACCAATGTTGATCATGTTAGTAGTTAATCGGGGTTTATGCATATTTAATTAATAGATTAGAGGTGTGTGAGTCCTCATTTCCTAACCCCGAGATTGAGGGCGTCACATCTTGTCGTCTTCTCCTTAGCTCTGATATGTCTCTAACTTGATATATTATTAAAAACGACCTAAAGTTGTTTATATAGCAGCCCCATACAATGTAGAAGTCTTTCTCTCAAAAGCCATGTAGAAACAAAATTCTGCTATCCCGATACGGCGCAGCCGCGCGCTTGATCAGCGCGGGCGCGCTGGCTTTCTGATGTTTGGGCGCGGGCGCGCTGGCTTTCTGATGTTTGGGCGCGGGCGCGCTGGGCTTCTGCCAAAATTTTAACTTCTTTTTTTTCTTGCAGTTTTGAGCCGGTCTTCACGAGCTTTATTCCTTAGACACTATCCTAACACCATATTAGCATCAAATCAATGCTAATTCATCTGATTCCCAGATTAATGCCTGCAATGCAAAAACACTAGAAAACACATTAAAACACCAATAACTTGAGTACAAATACACCAATTCAAAGCTTAATAGAGCATTATAAAGTGTCATAAATTCCACTCAACATACCCCCAAATTTGAATCGATGCTTGTCCTCAAGCATAAACAGACTAAGAAAAAACAAGAAATAAAAATGCATGAATGCAACTAAATGAATGCAATAATCCCTATAGAATAACTAAACCAATCAACAAGCAACACCTCAAAAAATGCAGTTATTCGCATAAAGATCAACCAAACCTCACAAATAAATCTACAAACCAAAGACGTGCGTGTGTGCAACTGCTTACATATATACTATCGCAACTAGATCAATAATCATGACTCACTACTTATCACAACAATTGCAAGTTTATAAATAGAATAAAAGCTAGACTCAAAATAACTTATAACACTTCAATTCTTATATCGGATTTTAACATGGATTCATGCTTTTAATCACAAAAAAACAACACAAGTATGGTTATTTGATCGTGCAATGAGTGAGGTCCACAAAAGACTTATACAATAGTACCCATGTAGTGAGCGTTAGGTTAGCGGATCCCAAATTATAAAAGCCTTATGTCACTAGGCACAAAGTCCCCTAAGAACTGAATAACTCGAGTACTAAAGAGCCCACTCGTGATCAATTATACATAACACTTATTTCTTTTTTTCTTTTTTTTTTCCAAATTTCTGAACGAGTTCGTTTCGCTCCATCTCGCTCAACCCTAGACTACTCATATAAATATGAGTCAGCTACTAACCATTTGACACCTAGCCACCCAACTAGCAATGAAATCAAATTTTTTCCAATTTTTTAAATCCATGTTAATTTATTATTAAGAGAATATCCTAAATTCTAAATATAAACAAGCGATTAAACCTCGACAAATAAATAAACCATGACCATGATCTAGCACTCTAGCAACCTATAAGACTTAGTGAAATACAATTATCTCAAGCATGCAAATTAATTCGATAAGACTTAACATCACTAAATATGACATCACTACACTAGCATCCTCCTGCTGCTGCTGCGACGAACCATCCTCCTCTCCTATCTGAGCTCTCCAAGCTGCTCTACGGGCCTGCGAAGAACCTCCCGCAGTAGCCTGATCCATGGGGACATCACCTAGCAGATGAGCATATGAATAACCAAGCCCCTTAGGATCAGGCTTCCCTTCATACCACTCTTGCATGCTCAATAGCGTAGAACTGTCGATAGGAGCACTGGGAAGCTGCAGCTGCTCATGTGTGGGCCAATGAACACCAACTGCCACACACAGCTTCGTCACAACGGACGCATAAGGTATAACACCTATGGTACCTCCTCTCAAGAACCTCAAAATCACCTGATAAATAACCATCCCCAAATCAATGTAATCGCCCTAAAGAATACCCCATAGCAGATGAGCATGCTCCACAACAATCTCATGCACATACGAAGATGGCATGATGTTAGCACAAATAAATGAGTTCCAAGCCCGTGCAAACCTGTTCATGTATGACGCAGGGAACGTGGAATAATCAGTAGTGCCCCTCCTGAACTTCCAGTGAGTCTTAGGCAAACACAGAGTCGCAACGATCAGATCCAAGTCGAAGTCCTTGGGAGTCTTATCGTTCCATGTGTCCTGACCGGGCTTCCTCGCGGGCTGCTCAATCACCCTCCTAATGGCATCAACGTTGTACTCTACAGTCATCCCCCTAACCACCGTGAAGCCATTCTTCTCTACCTTAACGTTAATATAAAACTCCCGCACAACACTCATGGGCACAACAGTGGGAGCCTCACAAAAAGGAACCCAACGCATCTCAAGAATCATCTCCAAAAGCTTACCATCCTTCCCCGATGGTAGAAAACCTCGTTCCTTAGCAATAGGCTTTGAGAGAAGCCTCGTGTACTCCTCTTCAGCCTCAGGAGTAGAAATCCTTGGCCTCACACCACCCACAGATGAAGAATCGGTGGTGCTGCTGCCAACTTGCGTTCTTTGTCTCTTGGGTGCCATTGGGATTGAATAAGAGAGAATAAAAACTAAGTGTTGAGAGAGATTTGTGTTTGAGAATTTGTGAAGTGGTGGAGAAGTTTGTGTATAAGTGTGTGTATTTATAGGTGGAGAGATGAGGTTTAGATATGGAATAGAAGTGGGAATTGTTTATGGGAATCGTGGGAATAATGGGTTTGATTTGAAGAGGAAAATTTAGGATGTGGAAGAGTAAAATTCGGTTTG
This sequence comes from Apium graveolens, assembly GCF_009905375.1. Lineage (NCBI taxonomy): Eukaryota > Viridiplantae > Streptophyta > Magnoliopsida > Apiales > Apiaceae > Apium > Apium graveolens. Next base: position 149,173,874 of record NC_133657.1, on the reverse strand, counting down.
AAATTGATTTATAGTTAAAACCCCGAAATTCCCTTAAAAACTGTTGTTTTTATTTTTTTCGAACAGGACCCGGCACGACCACGCGCTTGGACAGCACGGGCGCGCTCACCTTTTGGAAAACCGGCGCGGCTGAGCGCTAGATCAGCGCGGGCGCATTTTGCTATTGAAGTTGGCCCTGAATTTTTGGTCCTGAATTTTATCTTTTTCTGATTTTTTTGTGTTTTTCTCCTTCCTTCTTGCATCCCCTACCTACTAATATACAATAAACTTGGGTTGCCTCCCAAGAAGCGCTTCTTTTACGTCTCTAGCTCAACGTAGAACCTTGAGCTCAAACGGACAATAGAACGGCACTAACCACCTCGCGGTGTGCCGTATCACCATAGTAATGCTTCAACCTTTGACCATTTATCTTGAATGCTTGGCCCGGATCACTTTCAAAAATTTCCACCGCTTCATGCGAAAACATAATTTTGATTATGAAGTGCCCTGACCACCTTGACTTCAAGTTTCCCGGAAAAAGACGGAGACGAGAGTTGAACAAAAGAACTTGTTGCCCCGGCATAAATGATTTGAGCACTAGACCCTGATCATGCCATCTCTTGACTTTCTCCTTGTACATTTTATTGTTCTCATAAGCTTGAAGTCGAAACTCGTCGAGTTCATTCAATTGAAGCATCGTCTTCTTTCCAGCTGCATCCAAGTCAAGATTCAATTTCTTCAAAGCCCAATATGCCTTATGCTCAAGCTCCACAGGCAAATGACACCCCTTACCATAAACCAACTGAAACGGCGACATTCCCAATGAAGTCTTATATGCTGTTCAATACGCCCAAACAGCTTCATCAAGCTTCAAAGACCAATATTTCCTCGATGGACACACAACTTTCTCTAAAATGCGCTTGATCTCTCTGTTATACACCTCAGCTTGACCATTTGTCTGAGGATAATAAGCCGTAGCAATGTGATGATTCACATTATACCTTTGCATTATAGCAGTAAACTTGCGATTGCAAAAATGTGACCCCTCATCACTGATTATGACTCTTGGAGTTCCAAACCTTGTGAAGATATCTGCTTGTGAAGAAAATTAAGCACTAATTTCGCATCATTCATTGGCAACGCCTTAACTTCAACCTATTTTGACATATAATCAACCGCCAACAAGATTACTGATTGTTACGAGCTGAGATAAATGGCTCCATGAAGTCAATTTCCCAAACATCAAAGACCTCAACCTTGAGAAGCACATTAAGAGGCATCTCATCCCTCTTAGACATATTACCCACACGTTGACATCGATCACATTTCAAAACAAACTGGTGAGCATCTTTAAACAAGGTTGGCCAAAAGAAACCTGCTTGCAGAATACGAGCTGCTGTATTTTCTCCACCATAATGTCCTCCATAAGCTGTTGAGTGGCAATCTCGCAAGATGCCCCCTGTTTCGCTGTAAGGAATACATCTCCTGATGATTTGGTTAGCTCCTTGTCGAAAAAGAAATGGCTCATCCCACATATACCACTTCACTTCATGTAGAAACTTCTTCCTTTGAGCATAAGATAAGTCGGGAGGCATGATATTACTCACAAGGTAGTTCACAATGTCTGCAAACCATGGTTCTTCTTCTTGCACTCCAAACAGTGGCTCGTTGGGAAAAGACTCATTTATCAATGTCTTATCCAATGAAGTAGCATTAGGGTTCTCTAAACGCGAGAGATGATCAATGGCTTGATTTCCAGTCCCCTTTCTATCCTTGATCTCTAGTTCAAATTATTGAAGCAAAAGAACCCATCTAATCAATCTAGGCTTCGAGTCCTTCTTTGAGGTGAGATAACGAATTTCAGCGTGATCAGTGAAAACTGTCACCTTAGTCCCAAGTAGATAAGACTGAAATTTCTCAAAACCATAGACAATAGCCAAAAGTTCTTTCTCCATAGTAGTATAATTCAGTTGAGCACCATTTAGGATCTTGCTAGCGTAGTAGACCACATGTAATATATTGTTCTTCCTCTGTCCAAGAACTACTCCAACTGCATAGTCACTTGCATCGCACATCATGTCAAAAGGTTCATTCCAATGAGGTGCAGTTATAACAGGTGCCGTGATTAAACTCTTCTTCAACATCTCAAAAGCTACAAGGAACTCGTCATCAAACTTGAAAGGGACATCTTTCTCTAGCAAACTGCACAATTGCTTTGAAATCTTAGAGAAGTCTTTGATGAAACGCCTATAGAAACCCGCATGGCCGAGAAAACTGCGAATTCCTTTAACAGAAATAGGTGGAGGAAGATTCTCAATGACCCACACCTTGGCTTTTTCCACCTCAAGACCCTTACTAGAAACCTTATGCCCGAGAATAATGCCCTGTCGCACCATAAAATGACATTTCTCCCAATTGAAAACCAGATTGGTCTCAACACACCTTTTGAGAACGTGTCCAAGATTTTGCAAGCATTCATCAAAAGAACCGCCAAACACAGAGAAGTCATCCATAAACACCTCCACATTATGGCCAATCATATCAGAAAAGATGGCCATCATAAATCTCTGAAATATGGCTGGCGCACCACACAGACCAAAAGAAACTCGTCTGAAGGCGAAAGTACCAAATGGACAAGTGAAGGCCGTCTTCTACTGATCTTCTGGAGCGATATAAATCTGATTATAACCCGAATAGCCATCCAGAAGATAGTAGTATTCATGACCAGCCAATCTGTCAAGCATCTGGTTAATGAAAGGAAAAGGAAAATGATCCTTCCTAGTGGCCTTGTTCAACTTCCTGTAGTCCATGCAAACTCTCCACCCTGTGACTGTTCTTGTAGGAATAAGCTCATTCTTCTTATTTTCTACCACAGTAATTCCACCTTTCTTTGGCACACATTGACTCACCCATGAACTGTCAGAAATAGGATAGATGATACCTGCATCTAGCCACTTAAGAATTTCCTTCTTCACTACTTCCTTTATGATCAGATTAAGTCTTCTTTGCTGCTCGACCAAGGCTTGCTACCTTCCTCTAGCAGAATTTTATGCATGCAATAAGAAGGGCTGATTCCCTTGATATCTGATATAGTCCAACCAATTGCCGATTTGAACTCTCTCAGATTCTTAGAAACTTTTCCTCATCACTACCTGAAAGGTCAGATGCAATATTAACAGGCAAAGTAGATGCATCACCTAAAAATGCATACCTAAAATGCTCAGGTAAAGGCTTAAGCTCAAGAGTGGGAGCTTCCTCAATAGATGGCTTGAGGCGTTTATGAGCTTTTTTCAATTCTTCCATTCCAAGAGATTCAAAAGGCATATCAATCTTCCTCTTCCAGAGAGAAGCATTCAAATATTGTAATTGTTCTTCACCTTCGTCATCTTCACTATCTGAATTTCCGAATAAGGCTTTTTCTAAGGCATCAGACCTTAGTAATTGATCAAATTCTGAAGTAATCACGGAATCGACCAATTCCACCTTTAAGCACTCCTCATTTTCTATAGGAAATTTTATAGCATTGAACACATTAAAAGTTACATCCTGATCCAGCACTCGCATTGTGAGCTCACCCTTCTGCGCATCTATCAAGGTTCGACCAGTCGCCAAGAAAGGTCTTCCCAAGATTATGGGAATCTTCTTATCCTCCTCGAAATCAAGAATGACGAAATCAGCAAGGAAGATGAGTTTATTAACCTTGACCAAGACATCCTCCACAATACCTCACGGATATGTAATAGAACGGTCAGCCAATTGCAAAGTCATATAAGTTGGTTTTAGATCAGGTAAGTCCAACTGCTTGAAGATTGACAAAGGCATCAGATTGATGCTAGCTCCCAAGTCACATAAGCATCTGTCAAAAGACAATTTTTTAATAGTACACGAAATAGTGAAGCTTCCTGGATCTTAAGCTTCGGAGGCAACTTCTGTTGTAGCACAGCACTGCATTCCTCCGTGAAAGCGACTGTCTCTAAATCATCTAGCTTCACTTTCCGAGAGAGAATACCTTTCACAAACTTTGCGTAACTAGGCATCTGCTCAAGAGCCTCAGCGAAAGGTATGTTGATATGAAGTTTCTTGAACACCTCCAAAAACTTCTCAAATTGCTTGTCCAGCTTTTTCTTCTACAGCCACTTAGGAAAAGGCGGTAGAGGATAGATATGTTTCTCCCCTGTATTACCCTCAGGAGGAGTGTGCTCAACAGTAGTCTTCCTTGGTTCCACTTCAACTTCCTGCTGCTCTACTTCTTTCTCAACCCCAGCTTCTTCAGTCAATGCTTGAGTTTGTTCAGGATTCACAACCTTTCTAGACCTCAAAGTGATTGTCATTACCTGCTCCTCAGCTTCCCTCTTTCCTGGCACTTCAATGTCACAAGGTAGTGTACCAGGCCGAAGATTTAGCAAGGCATTGGAAATTTGTCCGATTTGATTTTCCAAGGTCTTGATAGAAACAACTTGACTTTTCATTAGCTTGTTGTAGCTGAAGTTGCTGTCTTGGTGCATATTGCGGTTGCTAAAAATACTACGCCATAGATGGCCTATCGTAATTATTTAATTATGCGTGTTACAAAATTATGTTACCTTAGCTATGTTCATCTTAGCCTACGGTAACGTAGTATTTTTAATGTTACCATAGCCTTTATAACATATTACTATAGTTTTAAAGTGTTACATACGGTAACATGTGGAAACTTATGTTACAATAGGGTGTTAATGGATAAAAAATATCATTTTACAAACAATAAAATTTATATAATTATTTGACTTCAAAATTAATTTATTTTGATAATATAACATTCAATAATATTAATATTAGCTAAGATTAATAAAATATATTTTTTTGTTTAATTTTATAAACTGTACTATATAGTAACTCAAATTTTATTAACAAAAAATTTGAACAGTATTTAACTTTAAAAATTTATAAAAAAAATAAAAATAAAGTGAAATTAGAAATTTTGGGCTCGGAAGGTTAAAGTATGGCTTAAAATATTTGGAGAAGCGGCAATTTTGTAGACGAGGTCAAAATTTCCCTCTCTCGGCTTCCAGAATCTCCCTCTCTCTCTCGGTCGCTCTCTCCTCTCGCACGCTCTCTCCCTCTCTAAGCTTTCATTTGAATCGAATTTAATCATCCTAAACTACTACCTCACAGATTGATTATTTGAGCTAGGGTTTTATATCGATAAAATCTCACAGATTCGAGTTTCAAACAAAATTAGGGTTTTAATTTGGAATTGGGGATTTTTTATTTACTGCGAATTTTGGGTCATATCCTTTTACGGTTCTACTTTAAGGTACTACCTCTCCCTCTCTCTCTCTCTCATTTTGTGTGTATATGTATATACTACCTCTCCCCCTCTCTCTCATTTTGTGTGTATGCTACCCTGTTTTTATGCATATCGATATATTAGTTTATTTTTAGAATTTTAAGTTTTGAATTTTAAGTAACATTTGTTGCTCACAATTGATCATTCCCAGGTGGATATTCTATGCCTGAGAGAGAGGGGGATCTATTGAATCACTTTTCTGCAGAAGTTTCTCAGTACCAAGCACAGGGAGTGAGCACAGAACAAGCATTCACTTTGGTAAGAATGCATTTATTTTCATTTACTGTTATTTTACTCTCAGTAGGTCTGTATTGCTTTTTGGAATTCCATACCTTGTCTTACATTTTGAATTTCCATATCCAATATCATATCCCCCGCTCTTTTCCTCTCTTCTTTAGACCTATCAGATTGCTGAAGACCTGGGAAAAGCCTTTGCAGATCTTGCGATTTTAAGAACTTTATTAGAGGCCGAGGAAGCAGAATCGGCTAGCCAATTGAAGGTACTCAAAACTTGTCAGTCTATCATTTACAAAGTTTAAGTAGGTTGAGTTCCTTGGGGTGTGGATGGATTGAAGTGATTGCACAGAGAGTTTATCTTAACTAGTGATATTTAACATATTGTAACGTAGTATTTGTAATTAGCATATTGTCTCTTATGATAAGAGAATACATGGGTTCTCTTTCCCTTTATATATTAATTTTTGGTCAGAAATTACATGTTTGCAAAGGATTTTTTTGTTTCGTTTGTTGTGCAAATTTTGTAGTGCCATAAGTAACTCGAACTACACTGTACTAGCCTGTAGTCTAACGACCGAGAAATTACGCTTGTATTATATCATATTAAAGATAAATTATGTGTATTATTATGTGATTAAAGGTGATGAGTCGTTAAACCCTAAATGTTATGTGCTACGTGTTGTCTGTTTTGATCCGAACGTGTTTTGGATATTTATTGAGCATTTTATCGTAAGTTATATATTTTTATATTAAAACCCGTACAGCTCAAACAGTGTTTTAAAAGCCCGTATTTCAAACAAAATCATTGGTCCTATTTTTGCAAAAACGACCTATACCATATCGCTATTCTGAACACCTAAAGGTTTTACAAATTTACCTTTTTCGCGAAAAATGACTTTTACGGACCCATTCGGGTACCAAAAACCCCACAAAAATCACATTTTTATTTTTATATGATCATGAAATTATCATACATCATTTTTCTTTGCATTTTTGTAATATTCATAATTTTTGGGAATTTTTAGCATTTATTTTGTATTTATTGGATATTTAAAAATTCATAATTAATACCCAAAAAAATTATAAAAATTGGGGCCAAATATTTTTATTAGATGTGTAATTAGCCCCTTAATTTTATTTTGGGGTATTATTTTTCATAAATATAAATAGCTGATTATTAATAATTAATTAGTTAATTAATCATAAAAATTCAGAAAAATCAAGAACTAGGGTTTGTTGGTGAAGAACAGGGCAGAGAATCAAATCGGATTTTGAAGGTGATTCCGGCATCCAAATCAAACATGTAAGTAGTCGTTTTGAAGCTGGTGAATCGTAGTTTATGATTATGTAACTGTTTTTGTTGTTTGTTGGATCGATTTTTAATTCGTATTTTCGGGTTTATTTCTTCGAATTCAGGTTTGATGATTAGCTAGTTGTTTGATGATTTTGCTAATAGGAAAGTATAGATCGTCGAATTTCTCTTTGTTTGATGATTTCGTCCTCGTCGGAGAACCGCCGCCGCGACAGTGTTCTTCGTTTTCCGACGACGTTGTCGACGATTGGAGAAGAAGGAAGGCGGGGGGAAGCTGCTGTGGTGGTCAGGAAACGATCACAGAGAGAAACGGGATTGAAATCGCAGCTTTGGTCATCGTTTTTGCCTCGCCGGAAACCGTCACCGTCGCCGGATTCTGGGACGGCGACGGCTGTTCTTCACGACCCGAGGTCGACCCGGGAAACGACCCGGGTTTGATCCGCTAATTCCCAAACCCAATCCTTGTTTTGTGTTTCTGAATTATAATTAAATATTTATATTTTATAAAAATCAAAATCAGTTTTTATTAATTCTAAAAATCAATTAAAAATCAGTTTTAAATTTTGAAAATTATTATTATTAATTTCTAAATTATTTTCTTAATTTATAAATTCAAAATTAGTTATTAAATTAATTATTTAATTATTTATCTAATTATTTATTAGTTATTTAATTAATTAATTATTAGGTAATTAATTAATAAATAAGATTAAAAATAATTGAATAATATGAATAATAATTCGTTAATTAGTTGAATATAACGAATAACTCGTATCTATACGAGTAGTATTTCGATAAGTTGGAATTAGTATTCGAGCGATAATATATTTATTCGAAGAATATCGTAATGATTATTCATATCAAATAATTAAATACAGATAATTAATTGATTAATTAATCGTATAAGTTATAGTAATAATATAATAGTTTGATAATTATAAGAGGAATGCGAGTAGCTCGTATTTATACGAGTAGTTGATCATTAAATTAGATTATGGTGCGAGTAATACTTATTTATTCGATAAATAGCGTATCAGTTAATTGTATCGATTGGTTATTTGTAAATAATCGATCTAATCGAGTAAGTGATAATAATTTGTAAATAAAACTAATAAATTGTAATTAATTATTTTAAAATACAATAAATATTAAATAATTATTTAAAAATATAATTAAGGATTATTTAATTATAATTAATTATTTATAATTAATTAAATCTTGTTTAATTCATAATAATTAAACCGTTAGTCCATTTTGAGCGAAACGAAGACCCCTAGACTCAGAAAAATGAAACGGATCCAATAAAAATAATTGTAAGTCATAATTTCTTCCGAAAGAGAGTCGTATTGTGATTGTTAATTGTTTATATGCCCTAATAGGGGTAGAATCGAGTCAAATAAATTCCGAAAAATTATAATAAAATCAAATAGGGTTAGTTAATACAGGTATGAGTCTATATCGATTTTAAAAATATTTATAAGTCCAAAAATCAATTATGTGCTTTATGTGCTATGTGCTTTACGTGGTTATGTGAACCTTATGTGCTCTATAATTATATGTGTATATATGCGAGTCAGATAGAAACGCATGGGTAGATTGATAGGGTTCGTAGTATCAATTCGTGATACGTGTATGTAGTAAGTTATCTAAACGACTATCTTTCTATGATTGATTCAGTATCAGCAAGGCAGTTCAAGCGGGAGATAGAAGGCGGTAAGTTGAACCAGGTTAAGTACGGGCAAGGCAAGTTTTTCCCCTATTCTAAATTCAAAATAGTGAATTATATCTCATTTTTCACATCAGTTCCACTTTGATAATTCTTGTTCATATACACTGTTACACATATATTGATTCTTGTTTCTATTTCATTTCGATTCTTGATTTCTCCCAATTTATTGAATTCCCTATTCATATTCCAATACCTTTACCTTTGTTACATATATTCTGATATATCCTGATGTTGGGATACATCAAAAGCATTCCGATTGTTCCGGATGCTAAACTTTGGACTGGATGGTTACGATACGGGCTGGGTTTTACCCATACCTTTAATTAATAGGCCATAGTTGCCTGAGTACTTCTTATGTTGGTTGGGTCTATACAGTTGGGTATAGATCCGCACTGTATCCTGACTGATCAGCAGGTTATAGTGCATATGTTGGTTCTTGTTTCCAGTCTTGTTCATTTGGCACTCGCCAGTGTTGGCAAATTATTATTCTATACAGAAACAGACGGTTGTTCAAACCAGCAGCTTATCAATTTATTTATTCTTCTCTCTTTATACTATATATATTGTTGCAGGCTTGTTGAGCAATTTTGGCTCATCCCCTTTTATTGTTATTCCTATTATTTTACAGGTAAGGTAGAGAATGAAACCCATCAGATACCGCATAGTCAAGAAGTGAGTCAAGCAGCGGGACCCCCTTATACCAAGAGTGTTCATCCCTATTCCATCAGAGAGCTTTGAGTTACCAGATCAGGTGTAACAGGATAAGTAGTAATGTTGGTTTGAATAAAAGTTATGTGGTGAGAATGTAGATAGAATAAAGTGTTGTAATAAAGAGAGTTCTTGAGACAGATTATTTTTATTTGGGTTTATAATAAAGTTAGTGTGACGTTCTTGTTTTCAAATCTTAACCTTAAAAGATCCTGAGTAGCAGTAGTTCAGGGTAATTATTATATTTATATTCCGCTTGTGCAGGTTTAGTTTGTAGTTGATATTAATAATGCCCCAAATCTATACCCCGGATTTGGAGGGTGTTATAGTTGGCATCAGAGCATAGGTTTTGACCCTTGAAAACAAGAGCATTAGGGTTAAGATAAGATAGGAAGATCATATAGGATAGAAGTAAGAATGTTAGGGTTGTTTATTTATGTGATTAGAAGTTATGAGATCTAGGATTTTGATTTGATTGTTCTTGTGTTATTATTGTTGTGTATATTAGATGGCATCTTCGTCGTCATCTACGTAGCAGACTAAGTCAGACCCAGTAGCAGCACCAGTACTAGCCCCAGCATCACTGCAGGTTTTTCCTCCATTACCACCACCTCCACCATTGCCACCTGGACCAGCACCAGAGATATCCCCTCCACCAGAGGTACCAGACTTTGTTGATTATTTCCCTTATTTTGAGCCGGAGATACCTGACTTTCCACCTTTGGAGTTTCCGATATTTGATGTTCCTGATATGGTTGACATTCCACAGTGGGAGGACTTAGAGCCACAGGTTCCTGTGCCACAGTTTGAGATTCCAGAGATTCCACAGATGGAGCCAGAGTTAGAGCCACCGGTATATGCACCCATGGAGCATCATGTTTTGTTTCTTGCACCGCTAGCTATCTATGCCCTTGGGCCCAGAGTATATCAGTTTCTGCAGCTAGAGTTTATGGATGAGGTAGTGGTGGATCAGCCATTACCATTGCCTTCTCGAGGTTCCTGCACAGATCTTCGCGAGCATCGCACAGTTTCATATCAGCGGTACCAGTCAGAGAGAGAGGAGAGGGTCAGATGGCAGGATCAGTGTAAGGAGATTCTTGGGTTGTTTAAGACACAGGAGGACGGTCCAGTCCGAGCACTTCGACCAGACTACATCTTGAGAGAGAGACTATGCCAGATCCACAGGGTTGGTTCTCAGGAGCTTACTGACTTAAGGCAGCAGGATATTAGTATAGAGGCAGAATATCGCAGGGCGATGGGACTCACAGAAGCAGTGTTAGAGGCTTTGCAGGAGGAGTTAAGCCATGTGACACCAGGATTCTGATCTTAGCAGATGGAGGAGTGTTGTATCTTGTATATTATCTGTAGATAGAGGCAGCGTAGTATTGTATGACTAGTTTGTATGAGTGTAGCTACTAGTTTTGACTGATAACAATAGTAGTACGACTGATATATTATAGACTTTTGTATCAAGCATTGACACCTGCAGCTGGTGTCCTACCCATATATATATATATAAGATGAACCTTTTCATGTTTTCTTTATTTTATTTTGTTTTTTTTCCAGTCATTTAAACATTTACATTTATTTTAAAATGATTTATTTAAACATCGCACTGTTTTTACTCATTTATTTAGATATTTAATAAATTGTTTTCTTTCCCCATATCAACTGTTTTAAAGTTGTTTTAATATTATAAAGACTGTTTCTATTCCATACCACATGTTTAGTAAATTGTTATTAAAAGAACCCATTATTTTATTATCAGAAATATGGCACCCAAAAGAAAAGCACGACCCGACTCATCTAACGGAAATACTGACGGCCAAAATGATAATAACCAGATGGATCAGATGTTTCATCTCATGCAACAGCAGATGCTGATGATGCAGTAACTGTTGGATTTTTAAACGCAGCGGGGCATGGTAAAACACTTGTACACATACAAAATCCAAATAAAAAGCATATAAATCGTGAATAAAAATTCGAGGGATCGAATCTAACCTTTTAAAATTAATTCGGAGACAACGATCAGAGATCCTTAGCAGTTGCTCCTCAAGTGTGAAGCACTCCACCGGTATCCACCAAGAAAACGACTTTTAGGAGGAGGAGGATATGGAGAGAATTTGGTTTTCTGAAACTTTTGTGTTTCTGGGGTTCGAATAAAATAGGGTCTATAATAGTGTATTTATAGGCAAAATTTTCAGCTGAAATTTTCCCATAAATATTATTATTATTATCCCATTTATTATTCTCATTAATAATTAAAACACCTTTTAATTATTAATCCTTTTTCTAAACACTTTAGAAATAATTCTCTCTCTTGGTTTAATTTCCAAAAATTAAATCCTTAATTAATAATATTAAGAACTTTTCTTAATTAATTTATAATCAATTAAATCTCATTTAATCAATTATTAAATTTGCCAATTAATTATTTATTTCACAAATAAATAATTATTAGCCATTATTAATTAATTCCTCCACCATAAAATCATTCTCTTTTTATGGTGTGACCCTGTAGGTTCAATATTAAGCCGGTAGTAGAAATAAATAATAATAAAACTATTTTATCATTATTTATATAAATTCTCTAATTTATTAAATATGATTAATTAATTAATCACATTTATTCTACATCGTGAGTGATGCTTCTCAACATATCGCGACTATCCGGATAATATGAATTCACTGCTTAGAATACCAAGAACCTGTCAGTGAATAGTTACCGTACAATAAACTCCTTCTACCCTACAATGTCCCGATTAAATATAAGGCATGGATCTCGTGTCAAGCCTATCTAATTCAATCACTTGCTTACCATCTATTATGCGTAGTTCTATGCAAATTAGAAACTCCTTTCTAATTTCATTTACTCTGGCCAGAGATTCCAGAACTAGCATAAGTGGATCAGCCTTGAACATTCGCTTCCTTCACTGGAAGGGGTAGATCCTTTATTGATCATACACTATCTTCGTGTACAAATTCCTATACCCAGAAGAGCCCTAATAATTGTCCCTGGAGACTAAGAACTAAACCAAAGCATAGTTCAGTGTACACAAGATGACTATGATGACCTCAAGTTTAAGGATACTTGTACAACTATCACTAAGCGAACAACTGCTGACACGTGAGTGAACTCCATCAGTTGTTCAGCTGGGCGAGTCATGTTCAGTGAACTTATTCCATAATAAGCACCTACATACTAGCTATAGTGTCACCACACAAATGTCTATGAGAACAGACATCCTTCATAATGAAGCAAGCATAGTATGTACCGATCTTTGCGGATTATTAATTACCAGTTAGTAATCCTATGACCAGGAACTATTTAAGTTTAGAGTTATCATCTTTTTAGGTCTCACTATTATGATCTCATCATAATCCATAAAAAGCTTTACTCTAAACTATGGTATATCTTATTTAAACACTTAAATAGATAAAGCCCGTAATAAAAACAAAACAAGTCTTTATTAATATCAATGAAATCAAAACAGATTACATAAAAGTTATTCCTAAATCCTAATACATGATTGGACTTAGGACATATTCCTTTCAATCTCCCACTTGTACTAAAGCCAATCACTCTGGTATCTAATACCCATCTCATCTTTATGACGATCAAAGTGACTTTCAAAAAGTAGCTTTGTGAGTGGGTCTGCTATGTTGTTGTGTGTGTCAACTCTAATTCAATACAATATAAGAAATGTTACCGCGCTTCCACTAACCCTTTTGTAGACACATGATTCATCCACGTTTTTGATAAAATCAAACTCTTTGATTGTCTCATCAAAATGAATGTTCCATCTTTCGAGAAGCTTGCTTTAAACCACATTAATCGCAAGCAAAATCCGAACTGATTTTAACAGGGCTTCATGTAAAAAGTTTCATCAAAGTCAATCCATTGCCTTTGTTTGAATCCTTTTCCCAAAAGCCTGGCCTTTTAGGTCTCCACCTGGCCATCTGCTATAATCAATCTTTTGTATACTGTATACATAGATTCCATTCTGGATTTCATGGCACTATGCCATTTCTCTGAGTCAACACTACTCATAGCCTCATTATAGGTCACAGGGTCGTCATCATCAAATGATTGACAACTCATTGTCATTCTCAATGACAAGGCCATATTACCTCTCAGGTTGGCGAGACACTCTCCCTGACCTATGAATGGGTTATTCCACAAAAGGTTGTTCAGTCAGAACAGGTGTTTCCACTTGATCCGTAGTAGTTTGTGCTTCTTGAACTTCATCAAGTTCAATTTTGCTCCCATTGTTTCCTTCAAGGATAAACTCCCTTTCCAAGAAGGTAGCATGTCTGGAGATAAACACCCGATGATCGGTGTAAAAGTGATACCCTAAAGTCTCTTTAGGATATCCCACAAAACTACATTTTACGGATCGATATTCCAGCTTATCTGGGTCAACTTACTTGACATAAGCTGGACATCCCCAAATCTTAACGTGTTTAAGACTCGGTTTCCTTTCTTTCCATATCTCATACGGAGTTTGAGGAACAGATTTTGGAAAGCACCTTATTCAGTAAATATGCTGAGGTTTCCAATGCATAACCCCATAGGAATACTGGAAGATTTGCATAGTTCATCATGGACCGAACTATGTCTAACAAAGTTCGATTTCTCCTTTCAGATACTAATCTGGAGGAGTCCACTAGGAGACTATACCATTTACTTTGAAATAATCTAGAAACTCTCCGTTCAAGTATTCACCATCTCGATCTAATCGAAGAATTATAATACTATGTTTGGTTGTTTCTCCACTTCATACTTATATTCTTTGAACTTTTCAAAGGCCTCAGACTTGTGTTTCATCAAACACATATCCGAATCCAGATCTAACATCTATGAAAGTAATGAAGTATGAAAATCCACCCATGGCTTGCGTAGACATTGGTCCACATACATATGTGTGTACCATTCCTAGCAAATTTGCAGCCCTCTCTCCATGTCCACTAAATGGAGAATGCAGTGCCACAACGAAGTGAGATTTTCATCATCCCTTTTCTTTTATTAGTTTGTTCAATCTGAAGTAAATTATGTCACATATATACAAACCATTATTTAAAGTACCACGTCCATAAAGAATATTATCTCTAAGAATAGAACATTCATTATTCTCAATAATAAATGAAAAATCCACCCAAGTCTAACATGGGAATAGAAATAATATTCCTCACAATCGAGGGAACAAGATAACAATTATTTCAAACAATAGTCTTGCCCGTAGGCCTATGTAAATGAAATGATTCTACATCTTCAGCAGCAACTCTTGCTCCATTTCCATCAGTAGAATCACCTCCTCTTCCTCAAGAGTCCTACTTCTCCTTGGTCCCTGCAACAAATTGCAGATATGAGAACCACAGGCGGTATCTAATACCCAAGTAGAAATGACATATTCACTTCTATCATGAACATACCTGAATCAGAAGCGGTAGTCTAACTACCCTTCTTCTTCAATTCTGCAAGGTAAACCTTGCAGTTCCTCTTCCAGTGCCCCACCTTGTTACAGTGAAAGCAAACAATTTTGCTCTTGGGGTCTTCAGCTTTTGGTGGAACCGGCGTTTTCTCACCTACTTTCTTCTTCTTGGAAGAGTTCCTCTTCCTTTTCTTAGGATTGGAACCTTCACCAATTACAAGAACATAACTCTTCTTAGGGGGAAAATTCGATTCCGCAGTCTTCAACATGTTGTGGAGTTCAGGCAGGCTGACATCCAACTTATTCATGTGAAAGTTCACAACAAACTGCGAGAACGAACTCGGAAGCGATTGCAAGACCAAGTCTTGGCTCAGCTCCCCATCCATGGCAAAACCAAGTTGTCCAAGACGTTCAATCAAATTGATCATCTTAAGTACATGGTCATTCACAGATGATCCCTCAGACATCCTACAACCGAACAACTCCTTCGATATCTCATATCGAGCTGTCCTCCCCGCCACATCATACAACTCTTGTAGATGCATTAGGATAGTATGAGCATCCATATGCTCATGTTGCTTCTGTAGCTCAATATTCATGGAAGCTAGCATGATGCATTGAGCAACATTCGCATCATCTATCCACTTACGATACACAACGTGTTCATCATTATGTGCATCACTAGCAGGTTCAGTAGGCTTAGGTGAGTCAATCACGTATTCCAGCTTCTCAATCCTGAGAACAATTCTCAAGTTTCGAAGCCAGTCAGCATAATTAGGACCAGTCAATTTGTGAGCATCTAGTATGCTCCTGAGTGATAGTGCAGAAGACATAACGTACAAAGTAAATCTGTAAATGATAAACACATAACAACACTTATCAAATATTCGATTTCATTTCAAAACACTTTATGAATCGGGTCTTTATTCATAAGTGGCTCCCACTAGTTTTCTTAATTTATTCAACCCCCTACGTGAAAAATTAAGCATTCATAATGCTAGTGAGAATAGGGATCCTACATTCCATTACACGACCCCGGCTGTAGCACGAACCGCCATGTAATGTTCAATAGGCAGACAACTCTTGTCAATTACATCTCATGTTATTCCCTAATCAAACTTTAGCCTCTTGAATAATTGAGTCTCGGCTGTAGCACGACAAACTTAATATTCTAAGTCAAGTCTAACCCAACATTCCGTACAGTTGAATCAGTCCCCAAAGGCCCACGGCTGTAGCACGTACCGACCTTTAGATTCTTATTCAATGTACACATCTCTATGTAATAGACAAGTATTTCTTATTTCGAAATCAAAGCCCTCGGCTGTAGCACGAACCGACAATGATTCAAAAATAAGAACTACTTTTCTATCACGTTGGAAGGCTATGACCGACACAAGCCCGTTGTGTCATTGGCCAATTACTACTTGATATTATTTAATTTTAGAGGAATTATATTACGTTACAATAATAATCATATTATAAAGAAATTCTTCCTTTTAAATTAAATATTTCAAATCAATAATCGATAATCAGACGATTCCCAGATCGGGTGGAGCATTGTCAAGAGGCGTCACTTAATAACCCTTTCTTACAGATAGAAATCTGTTGTTGACAGAATCATCCTTTCTCTCATATCGAAAATCCATATTCAATCACGTGTTTCACAAACACAAGAATCTCATGATTGTATTCATAATATTGTTCTTAAGGTTATGAAACAATTTTACTATACTAGGTTGTCTAACAAACGCCTTATGTTCATTTAAGTTCACCTAAATCTATCATCGCATGATAAACTAAGCATATATCACATATATCAACATGAATAAACATCAAGGTAGGCATGTTATATCATCTAGCACATTAGTCTAAGCATTATACATCTCTATGTATCACATGAAGCATTTAAAATCAATTAAAAACAGTCAAAAAATAGCTTTAAAACACTTCATGGAAATATAAACAGTTCAAAACTTTTATATAAACTAAAATTGATCACTCCATTAGATCCGTCTCGAAAAAACGAATCCAACGGTATATTGCACGCCTAAAACGGAGTTACGAAACTCCCAGAAAATCAATTTTAAAATCAATAGAGGGCTCTAACGCATTACAGGAACGCGTTACAAGCCTTGTAACGCATTCCGATGATGCGTTACACCCCTTTTAAGCCATTAAAGGGTGTAACGCATTCCGTGAATGCGCCACAGGTGTGTAACGCATTCCCGGAATGCGTTACACCCCTATAATTTTTTTTTTATTTCACCAGCCGACAGCTATCCTCGATTTCCGTGCCTGTCAGTCTGTACCTTTGCTTTGCTGTTCTATCTTTCCGTGCAGCAGCAGATAACAGCAGAGATTACAGATGTATATTCAAATATATATATATATATATACTATATATACATATATTTACTTATTTAATTACGAATTTAATTGAAACAACTTCAAAAATTCATAATAAAAAATCTATACATCCTAAAATTATGAAAAAAATACCCAGGCGATCTACAACACTTGTAGAACCCAGATCAACATTCAAAATTATTCTGAGAAAAGATTTTTCATCAGACAAAATTAATCCATAATATAACTTGTAAAAATCATAATTAATTCATACAAGCACATAAAATTCTGAAATTTTTACCACATATCTATATGCATACAACCTATGCTCTGATACCATTGTTGGATTTTTAAACGCAGTGGGGCGTGGTAAAACACTTGTACACATACAAAATCCAAATAAAAAGCATATAAATCGTGAATAAAAATTCGAGTGATCGAATCTAACCTTTTAAAATTAATTCGGAGACAACGATCAGAGATCCTTAGCAGTTGCTCCTCAAGTGTGAAGCACTCCACCGGTATCCACCAAGAAAACGACTTTTAGGAGGAGGAGGATATGGAGAGAATTTGGTTTTCTGAAACTTTTGTGTTTCTGGGGTTCGAATAAAATAGGGTCTATACTAGTGTATTTATAGGCAAAATTTTCAGCTGAAATTTTCCCATAAATATTATTATTATTATCCCATTTATTATTCTCATTAATAATTAAAACACCTTTTAATTATTAATCCTTTTTCTAAACACTTTAGAAATAATTCTCTCTCTTGGTTTAATTTCCAAAAATTAAATCCTTAATTAATAATATTAAGAACTTTTCTTAATTAATTTATAATCAATTAAATCTCATTTAATCAATTATTAAATTTGCCAATTAATTATTTATTTCACAAATAAATAATTATTAGCCATTATTAATTAATTCCTCCACCATAAAATCATTCTCTTTTTATGGTGTGACCCTGTAGGTTCAATATTAAGCCGGTAGTAGAAATAAATAATAATAAAACTATTTTATCATTATTTATATAAATTCTCTAATTTATTAAATATGATTAATTAATTAATCACATTTATTCTACATCGTGAGTGATGCTTCTCAACATATCGCGACTATCCGGATAATATGAATTCACTGCTTAGAATACCAAGAACCTGTCAGTGAATAGTTACCGTACAATAAACTCCTTCTACCCTACAATGTCCCGATTAAATACAAGGCATGGATCTCGTGTCAAGCCTATCTAATTCAATCACTTGCTTACCATCTATTATGCGTAGTTCTATGCAAATTAGAAACTCCTTTCTAATTTCATTTACTCTGGCCAGAGATTCCAGAACTAGCATAAGTGGATCAGCCTTGAACATTCGCTTCCTTCACTGGAAGGGGTAGATCCTTTATTGATCATACACTATCTTCGTGTACAAATTCCTATACCCAGAAGAGCCCTAATAATTGTCCCTGGAGACTAAGAACTAAACCAAAGCATAGTTCAGTGTACACAAGATGACTATGATGACCTCAAGTCTAAGGATACTTGTACAACTATCACTAAGCGAACAACTGCTGACACGTGAGTGAACTCCATCAGTTGTTCAGCTGGGCGAGTCATGTTCAGTGAACTTATTCCATAATAAGCACCTACATACTAGCTATAGTGTCACCACACAAATGTCTATGAGAACATACATCCTTCATAATGAAGCAAGCATAGTATGTACCGATCTTTGCGGATTATTAATTACCAGTTAGTAATCCTATGACCAGGAACTATTTAAGTTTAGAGTTATCATCTTTTTAGGTCTCACTATTATGATCTCATCATAATCCATAAAAAGCTTTACTCTAAACTATGGTATATCTTATTTAAACACTTAAATAGATAAAGCCCGTAATAAAAACAAAACAAGTCTTTATTAATATCAATGAAATCAAAACAGATTACATAAAAGTTATTCCTAAATCCTAATACATGATTGGACTTAGGACATATTCCTTTCAGTAACAGATGCAGCAGCAACAACAGCAGTTTCAACAACAAATGCTATAGCAAGCCGCTCATCCAGAACATCAAGTACCACCAGCAGCACCTGTAGTTACTTTCAAGCAATTTCAGTCGGTAAAGCCTCCAGAATTTGCCAGTTCCACATATCCTACAAGGTGAGAGCTTGGCTGAAGAAAATAGAAAAGGCTTTTACGTTGGTTAAAGTCGAGGTAGACTACAAGACGGATTTTGCCAGCTACTTTCTGAAGGGCGAAGCCAATTACTGGTGGGAATCAAAGAAAGCTTTGGAAGGAGAAGGTGTGGTGACCTGGGATAGATTCACTGATCTTTTCCTGGAGAAATATTTTCCTCGCTACATGAAGAATCAGATGGAGATCAAGTTCCTAGAACTGAAGCAAGACAACTTATCGGTCACAGATTATGAGACCAAGTTTACTGAGTTGGCCAGATTTGTTCTTGAGCAAGTGGATACGGATGAAAATCGGGCCAAAAGATTCCAGCAGGGACTGAAGCCATGGATTCGTAGCAGTGTAGCCGTATTTGAGCTGATGACTTATACGGCTGTTGTTCAGAAGGCCATGATCATTGAAGGTGAGAGTGAAGCAACTCAGAAAGAAAAGGGACCAGGAAATTCCCAGAACCGTTTCAACAGAAGGCCGGGATTTCAAGACCGGGGAAAGGTAAACTTCAGGAGACCAGAACAAGGCAACCAGAGGACGGGTAATCGACTTCCAGCCCTGAATCAGCAAGGACTTATCCGATCGACCTGATTGCAGAATATGTGGTAAAAAGCATACTGAGATTTGCAACAAGCCAAATGTCACGTGTTTCAATTGCAAGCAAAAGGGACACTACTCTGGAGAATGTTCGATGGGAAAGGCAGAAGTTACTTGTTTCCAGTGCGGAAGAAAATGACATATTGCCAAGGACTGCAGAGGAGTTGCAATGGCCGCTAGTATTCCAAGGGTTTTAGCATTACCTCCACCTCCATTACCACCATAAAATCAGCCCAGGGCAAGGACTTTCAACATGTCAATGAAGGAAGTTGTACAGAGTCCGAATGTGGTTACGGGTACGCTCCCTGTAAATTCCGTAAATGCTCTAGTATTGATTGATTCAGGAGCTACGAGATCTTTTATATCTGAAGATTTTATTTCTAAGATAGATTGTAAGGTTCAGTGGTTAGATGAAGTGCTAGTCATAAAATTAGCAAATGATGATCAGGTTACGGTAGATCAAGTATGTCCAGGTTGTGATATTGAAATAGGGAGATGTCATTTCTCAGTTGACTTGATACCTTTCAGGTTAGGAGAGTTTGATATTATTTTAGGAATGGATTGGCTAGCTAGTAATAATGCTCAGATTGATTGCGCAAATAAGAAAGTGAAATTGCAAACCAAAGAAAATACAACGGTAATATTTAAAGGTGAGAAACAAAAACAGAGATTCTTAACAATAATGCAGACGAGATGATTACTACGTCAAGGATGTCAAGCTTACTTAGCTTATGTATTGGACACCGAAAAAGAAAGCCCGAAGATTGAAGATATTCCTGTAGTTTATGAGTTTTCTGACATCTTTCCAGATGAACTTCCAGGACTCCCTCCGGATCGAGAAATTGAGTTAACTATTGATTTGGCACCAGGGACTGAACCAATCTCGAAAGCTCCATATCGAATGACACCTGTTGAAATGAAGGAATTAGCAAAGCAATTGCAGGATTTGCTCGACAAAGGAATTATAAGGCCAAGTGTATCCCCATGGGGCGCACCAGTATTGTTTGTGAAAAAGAAGGACGGTAGCATGCGACTATGTATTGATTATCGTGAGCTGAATAAGTTAACTATCAAGAATAAATATCCTTTGCCTCGCATCGACGACTTATTTGATCAACTGAAAGGAGCAGCATGGTTTTCAAAAATCAACTTACGATCAGGTTATCATCAGTTAAAGATCAAGGCAGAAGATATTCCAAAGACTGCGTTCAAAACGAGGTATGGACACTATGAATTTCTTGTGATGGCTTTTGGACTGACGAATACACCTGCAGCATTTATGTATTTGATGAACGGAGTATTCAAGAAGTACCTGGATACGTTTATTATTGTATT
Organism: Apium graveolens; assembly: GCF_009905375.1. Lineage (NCBI taxonomy): Eukaryota > Viridiplantae > Streptophyta > Magnoliopsida > Apiales > Apiaceae > Apium > Apium graveolens. The sequence goes on along the minus strand of NC_133657.1, from coordinate 149,152,682 downwards.
TATTGATGACATCTTGATTTATTCGAAGACAGAAGAACATGCAGCGCATTTAAGAACGACATTGGAGACATTACGAAAGGAACAACTTTATGCGAAATTTTTGAAATGTGAATTTTTGTTGAAGGAAGTGCAATTTTTAGGACACATCATCAGTATTGAAGGAATTCAAGTGGATCTAGCAAAGATTGAAGCTATTTTAAATTGGGAAAGACTAAAGACTCCAACGGAAGTCCGAAGTTTCTTGGGATTAGCAGGATACTACAGAAAATTTGTTAAAGATTTTGCAAAGATAGCCACACCATTAATGAAGTTGACACGAAAGAATGAAAAGTTCGAATGGAACGAGAAATGCGAAGTAAGTTTCCAAGAATTGATGAATCGATTAGTAACCACACATGTGCTTGTTTTACTTGATGATCAAGGAGACTTTGTCATATACAGCGACGCTTCGTATCGAGGACTGGGATGTGTTTCGATACAACATGGCAACGTGATCGCATATGCTTTTAGACAATTAAAGCCGCATGAACAAAAATATCCGACGCACGATCTCGAACTAGCAGCAATCGTATTCGCACTAAAGCTCTGGAGACACTATCTATACGGCGAAAGATGTGAGATTTACACGGATCATAAAAGCTTGAAGTATATTTTCACACAGAAGGAACTCAATATGCAACATCGACGCTGGCTAGAGTTAATCAAGGATTACGACGTTTCAATCAATTATCACCCAGACAAAGCTAACGTGGTAGAAGATGCGCTGAGTCGAAAGGAACGATTGAATCTGTTAATATCTTTAGAAGACTTAATCAAGGAATTCGATAAACTGGAGATTGAAGTTCGTGTTCCAGAAAGCTCTACTGAAATGATTTACGCTATGACTTTTCAGCCGGAACTATTGGAAAAGATAAGAAGGTGTCACAAAGAAGTAATGGATCAGGAAATCGACAACTTGACAGGAGAAGAGAATACCAGTCAGAAGGATGCCAAAGGAATTTTTTGAGTTGCTTCAAGGATCTGGATACCTAACGTACCGGAATTAAAAGCGGAAATTTTGCAAGACGCTCATAGTTTAAGATATTCGATTCATCCCGGAAGCATAAAGATGTACAGAGACCTGAAGGAAAACTTTTAGTGGACAAATATGAAGAGGGAAATAGCGGAATGAGTTAGCAAGTGTTATACGTGCCAAAGAGTGAAAGCTGAACATCAACGCCCGAGGGACTACTACAACCACTAGATATTCCAGAATAGAAATGGGAGCACTTAGCCTTGGATTTTGTTGTGGGACTTCCAAGGATGAAAGCAAATCATGATGCAATTTGGGTTATCATTGATCGATTAACGAAGTCAGCATATTTTCTTCCGATCAACGAAAGGTTTTCAATTGATAAGTTAGTGCACTTATATCTCAAGGAAATCGTAATGCGTCATGGAGTACCTGTATCTATTGTATCGGATCGAGATCCCCGTTTCAATTCAAGATTTTGGAGAGAATTCCAAGAATGTCTAGGAACCAAGTTGAACATGAGTACTGCTTATCATCCACAAATGGACGGGCAAAGTGAAAGGACAATCCAAACAATTGAAGATATGCTACGTGTATGCGCAATAGACTTTGAAGGCAATTGGGACGAACATTTACCGCTAGTGGAATTTTCTTACAATAACAGCTATCAAACAAGTATCAGGATGCAACCTTATGAAGCTTTAGATGGGAGAAAGTGCAGATCACCTACATGTTGGGATGAAGTAGGAGAGCGCAAGATTCTAGGTCCAGAACTGATTCAGCAAACCAAGGAAAAAGTAGAACTTATCCGAAAATGACTCAAGGCAGCGCATAATCGACAGAGTAAATATGCAGATCTATCCAGAAAAGATGTGGACTATCAGGAAGGGGAACATGTACTACTAAAGGTATCGCCATGGAAGGGACTAACTAGGTTTGGCAACAAAGGCAAATTGAAACCTCGCTATGTTGGACCATTTGAAATTTTGAAGAAAGTCGGAAAGGTTGCGTACGAGTTAGCTTTACCACCCCATATGCAGCATATTCATAATGTATTTCATGTATCTATGCTTAAGAAGTATAACTTTGATACAAGACATGTAATAGAATATGAGCCAATAGAACTTCGGGAAGACTTGTCATATGTAGAGCAGCCAATAAGAATTCTAGATCGGCAAGATAAGGTATTAAGGAATAAGTCTGTATCATTAGTGAGAGTTTTGTGGAGAAACCCAGTGGTTGAAGAATCAACCTGGGAGCTCGAGAGTGATATGTTACGAAAGTATCCTCAGTTATTTACATAGTGTGATTCTGAGGACAGAATCCTGTTAAGGGGGGAGAATGTAACGACCGAGAAATTACGCTTGTATTATATCATAATAAAGATAAATTATGTGTATTATTATGTGATTAAAGGTGTTGAGTCGTTAAACCCTAAATGTTATGTGATACGTGTTGTCTGTTTTGATCCGAACGTGTTTTGGATATTTATTGAGCATTTTATCGTAAGTTATATATTTTTATATCAAAAACCTGTACAGCTCAAACAGTGTTTTAAGAGCCCGTATTTCAAACAAAATCATAGGTCCTATTTTTCCAAAAACGACCTCTACCATATCGCTATTCTGAACACCTAGACGTATTACAAATTTACTTTTTTCGCGAAAACGACTTTTTCGGACCCCTTCGGGTACCAAAAACCCCACAAAAATCACATTTTTATTTTTATATGATCATGAAATTATCATACATCATTTTTCTTTGCATTTTTGTAATATATATAATTTTTGGGAATTTTTAGCATTTATTTTGTATTTATTGGATATTTAAAAATTCATAATTAATACCCAAAAAAATTATAAAAATTGGGGCCAAATATTTTTATTAGATGTGTAATTAGCCCCTTAATTTTATTTGGAGGTATTATTTTTCATAAATATAAATAGCTGATTATTAATAATTAATTAGTTAATTAATCATAAAAATTCAGAAAAATCAAGAACTAGGGTTTGTTGGTGAAGAACAGGGCAGAGAATCAAATCGGATTTTGAAGGTGATTCCGGCATCCAAATCGAACATGTAAATAGTCGTTTTGAAGCTGGTGAATCGTAGTTTATGATTATGTAACTGTTTTTGTTGTTTGTTGGATCGATTTTTAATTCGTATTTTCGAGTTTATTTCTTCGAATTCAGGTTTGATGATTAGCTAGTTGTTTGATGATTTTGCTAATAGGAAAGTATAGATCGTCGAATTTCTGTTTATTTGGCACCGGTTTCGTCGATTTTGGTGATGATTTCATCCTCGTCGGAGAACCGCCACCACGACGGTGTTCTTCATTTTCCGACGACGTTGTCGACGATTGGAGAAGAAGGAATGCGGAAGGAAGCTGCTGTGGTGGCTAGGAAACGATCACGCAGAGAAACGGGATTGAAATCGCAGCTTTGGTCGTCGTTTTTCCCTCACCGGAAACCATCACCGTCGCCGAATTCTGGGACGGCGACTGCTTTTCTTCACGACCCCAGTCGACCCGGTTTCGACCCGGGAAACGACCCGTGTTTGATCCTCTAATTCCCAAACCCAATCCCTGTGTTGTGTTTCTGAATTATAATTAAATATTCATATTTTATAAAAATCAAAATCAGTTTTTATTAATTCTAAATATTAAATAAAAATCAGTTTTAAATTCTGAAAATTATTATTATTAATTTCTAAATTATTTTATTAATTTATAAATTTGAAATTAGTTATTTAATTAATTATTTAATTAGTTATCTAATTATTTAATAGTTATTTAATTAATTAATAATTAGGTAATTAATAAATAAATAGGATTAAAAATAATTGAATAATGTGAATTATAATTCGTTAATTAGTTGAATATCACGAATAACTCGTATCTATACGAGTAGTATTTCGATAAGTTGGAATTAATATTCGAACGATAATTTATTTATTCGAAAAATATCGTAATGATTATTCGTGTCAAATAATTAAATACAGATAATTAATTGATTAATTAATCGTATAGGTTATAGTAATATTATAATAGTTCAATAATTATACGAGGAATGCGAGTAGCTCGTATTTATACGAGTAGTTGATCGTTGAATTAGGTTATGGTGCGAGTAATACTTAATTATTCGATAAATAGTGTATCAGTTAATTGTATCGATTGGTTATTTGTAAATAATCGATCTAATCGAGTAAGTGATAATAATTTGTAAATAATTGTAATAAATTATAATTAATCCTAATAATTAGGGATTAATTATTTTAAAATACAATAAATATTAAATAATTATTTAAAAATATAATTAAGGATTATTTAATTAAAATTAATTATTTATAATTAATTATTAATCAATTAAATCTTGTTTAATTCATAATAATTAAACCGTTAGTCCGTTTTGAGCGAAACGAAGACCCCTAGACTTAGAAAAATGAAACGGATCCAATAAAAATAATTGTAAGTCATAATTTCTTCCGAAAGAGAGTCGTATTGTGATATTTAATTGTTTATATGCCCTAATAGGGGTAGAATCGAGTCAAATAAATTCCGAAAAATTATAATAAAATCAAATAGGGTTAGTTAATACAGGTATGAGTCTAGTATCGATTTAAAAAATATTTATAAGTCCAAAAATCAATTATGTGCTTTATGTGCTATGTGCTTTACGTGGTTATGTGAACCTTATGTGCTCTATAATTATATGTGTATATATGCGAGTCAGATAGAAACACATGGGTAGATTGATAGGGTTGCGTAATATCAATTCGAGATACACGTATGTAGTAAGTTATCTAAATGACTATCTTTCTATGATTGATTTAGTATCAGCAAGGCCGATCAAGCAGGAGATAGAAGGCGGTGAGTTGAACCAGGTTAAGTACGCGCAAGACAAGTTTTTCCCCTATTCTAAATTCAGAATAGTGAATTATATCCCATTTTTCACATTAGTTACACTTTTATAATTCTTGTTCATATACACTGTTACACAATTATTGATTCTTGTTTCTATTTCATTTTGATTCTTGATTTCTCCCAATTTATTGAATTCCCTATTCATATTCCAATACTTTTACCCTTGTTACATATACTCTGATATATCCTGATGTTGGGATACATCAAAAACATTCTAATCCGGATGCTAAACTTTGGACTGGATGGTTACGATACGAGCTGGGTTTTACCCAGACCTTTAATTAATAGGCCATAGTTGCCTGAGTACTCCTTATGTTGGTTGGGTCTATGCAGTTGGGTATAGATCCGCACTGTATCCTGACTGATCAGCAGGTTATAGTGCATATGTTGGTTCTTGTTTCCAGTCTTGTTCATTTGGCACTCGCCAGTGTTGGCAAATTATTATTCTATACAGAAACAGATGGTTGTTCAAATCAGCAGCTTATCGATTCATTTATTCTTCTCTCTTTATACTATATATATAATTGCAGGCTTGTTGAGCAATTTTGGCTCATCCCCTTTTATTGTTATTCCTATTGTTTTACAGTTAAGGTAGAGAATGAAACACATCAGATACCGCATAGTCAAGAAGCGAGTCAAGCAGCGGGACCCTCTTATACCAAAAGTGTTCATCCCTATTCCAGAAGAGAGCTTTGAGTTACCAGATCAGGTGTAACGGGATAAGTAGTAATGTTGGTTTGAATAAAAGTTGTGTGGTGAGAATGTAGATAGAATAAAGTGTTGTAATAAAGAGAGTTCTTGAGTCAAATTTTTTTTATTTGGGTTTGTAATAAAGTTACTGTGTCATTCTTGTTTTCAAATCTTAACCTTAAAAGATCCTGAGTAGCAGTAGTTCGGGGTAATTATTATATTTATATTCCGCTTGTGCATGTGTGGTTTGTAGTTGATATTAATAATGTCCCAAATCTATACCCCAGATTTGGAGGGTGTTATATGTAGTCTCCGGGAAAAAAGTGATTGTTTTTGGTTTAATACTGTGCCACCAGAACTTGCTTAGTTAATTCTAGTAAATTGAATCATTTAAAAATCTATTGTTATGTAATTTATGGTGACTACAGGGACCTAGGTAACTTGATGCCCTTGTTATGTAATTGAACTTGCTTCTGTATTCTTTTCGCTACTATGACGGTGCACCATATTTCAAGTTCAGTTTAAATAATGATAGTTCAGAGTTAGCACATACATGTGGAATTCGAAGTCTTAGCTCTATCTTGCGCATTCAGGTTCCAGGGAACAAAAGCAATGCAGGGAAGTCAAACTTTGTGTTCTTGACTGACTCACGGAAATTTTTGTCAATCCTGTAATTTTTCCAACAGAAATATCAGTAGATAACTGAAATGGCATCATGTTTGTAAGAAAATTGGTGCAGGCTACTAAGACTTCTGGACTTGGTGCTAGGCCCAACATATAATAAATAACTCTCAATATGACCCTACCATTGCGGCTGCTGCTGTATTTGGTGCTGGGCCAACGTGTATATTACTCCCCACTCTGCAGATAACTCCAAATATAGTGTGACCTGAGTACCTGACATATGTGTACATTTATTGCCTATATAAAGAACACGATTCATAATAAATATATAAATACATTTAATAGGCAGCTGAATTGGCAATCGGTCTGTATAACAAAGTCCCGTGGATTATGTGCAAGCAACCAGATAGAAACATTTTCCTCTGCGCATATTTAATTGTATAAATTAGTGTTAATTCTTGGAACTTTCAACTTTCAGATAGAAACATGCAATGGAAGGCACTGCGCAGATACATTTAAAGGGACTAATGGTCCCAACAAGCCTATGTTGTAGACTGAGAATTGGACTGCTCAGTGAGTATATGAGTGCATGTATGTTTTGATATAACAATTATAATAATTCATAGACGTTTATAACATATGAGCTATAACCAAAGGTATCGAGCATTCGGAGATCCACCATCTCAGAGATCAGCAGAAGATATTACTTTCTCAGTTGGATCCACAACTTTGTCCTGATGCCAGTAACTCTAAAGATACAAATTCCGCAATGCTTTGATGGTAGGAAATTGTTTTCTCTCTTCCCTTCACTCCCTTTAAGACTTGTAATCATCTCACAACATTGATTGTAGGTCTATTTTACATCAAGATGCCAACTGATTCGTACAAGGAAACTTATAACCTTACACTATCACTTGAAGATACTTCGTTTGGTGGAAGTGTCAAACCTTCAGGTTATGATCATGCAAACTTTGATACATGTCACTCACTTTCTACATAATTCCGAATATGCATATTATTTTAAATTTTTGGTTTGTCAGTACCACATGTTTATTGTGCAAATGGCAGTTGATTGCTTTAGTTGTATCCTGGATTTTTCTTTCAGTCTCATATATCTAGTTTTTAATTGATTCCAGTGCACTCTTTTACTTAGGATTTACATTCACTCATTTGTTTCCTGCAGTGGCTAAACAAATGCTACTTTATCCTCTGAATCAGAAAATAATAATGAGCAGGAACAGATCAGAATAGCTCGTGCCTTGCTAAATTATTGTCAAACTGATTGTCAAATTTTAGTTGATATCGTCCTAGATTATAGACTATGTACCTGTTTTTTGGATTATGTGAAGTTGATGGTGATTGTGTGAAAACTGAAGTAGTAATTGGCGGGGGTTTGTACCTATTTGAAGTTTGGTGGTTTGAATTCTTTATTTTATTGACTTGTATGAGAAACAGGTTTATGGCATGTTCAATTTACAAACAAACCTTTTTTTTTAGAAATATGTTAGATTAGGTACTTCAATATTACAAAAAATTAGTATAATATAATACAAATTATTAAAAAGCTGTTATAGTAAGGAATTTTTTTAATAATGATTTGGTGACCTACATGTGGGGCCCACAGTGGCCTTACATGTAGGGCCCATTTTTTTTTTTACAAATTTTAAGTGCAAAGGTAACATGTATAATATGATACTGTAGACATACATTGATGTTACCTTTAAAGCCTATTGTAACACAAAATTCAAGGTTGCAGCAGGGCAAAAGTAATGTTACCTTAGGGTCAAAGGTAACTCGAAAAAAAGCAACTTAATTTTTATGTTACCTTAGGGCTTTTTTTGGCTGTGGTAACATTTTTTTGGGCCTATTGTAACATTTTCTTGCTATTGCTATAAGCCATCTATGATGTAGTGAAACCAGGATGTTGTACTACTTAGTTGGATACTACTGATAATGCTGTTGAACCGCATTCAGAGTGTTGCTCCAACTGAAATTAGGATGATTACAGATGTTGGGATGATAAGTGGCTGGCACAGGTTGCTGCGAGCACTGAAAGTTGCTCACGAGCTGAGCTGATTCACTAGAAATTGCGCACTGATCAGTCTCATGGGCACCAGCACAAAGCTCACAGACACTAGTGATTTGATTAACCCCATAATTAGCCAAAGTGTCCACCTTCATCATCAAAGCCTTAAGTTGGGCAGCTATAGCAGTTGCTGTATCCAACTCCAGAATTCCTGCTACTTTTCCTTGAGTCAGTCTCTGGGAAGGATTCTAGTACTCATTAGCAACCATCAGTTCAATCAATTTATAAGCTTCGTCATAGCTTTTAGCCCACAAGGCTCCTCCCGATGCTGCATCAAGCATGGTCTAGAAGTAGTACCCAATCCATTATAGAAACGATTAATAGTCATCCAATCAAGCATGCCATGCTGTGGGAACTTCCTTAGCATCTCCTTATATCGATCCCAAGCCTCACACAGAGATTCTCTAGTTTGCTGAGCAAACTGAGTAAGAGCATTCCTGATTGCAGCAGTCTTCGCTATAGGGAATAATTTAGTGAGAAACTTTTGAGCAAGATCTTCCGAAGTGGTGATAGACCCTGCTGGTAGAGAATGTAACCAGCACTTAGCTATGTCCCTCAGAGAGAATGGGAAGAGTCACAGCTTGATAGCATCTTCAGTCACATCATTGAACTTGAAAGTGTCGCAGATCTCGATGAAATCCCTGATGTGCATGTTGGGGTCTTCAGTAGGAGAACCCCCAAACTGAACTAAGTTCTGTATCATGAGTTATGTATTATCTGAATCGTGCTTGACTTGATCTCAAAAGTGTTAGCCCTGATGGCTGGCCTGATGATGCTTGACTGAATGCCATTGATCTTAGGCTGAAAATAGTCCATCATAGCCTTAGGATTTTCTGCTTGATCTCCCATCTCTACTAAAACTGGTTCCTCGACTTTCTCTTCTTCTTCTGCCTTCTTTACTTCTTCAAAAACTTCCTTTCAAACCACCACAACTTCTTCCTCGGCTTTATCCAGTGTTCTCTTACGAGTACGCGAACGCGTATACATACACCCTCGCTAGAGTACCTAAAATAAGATAAGGAAACAAATAAGCAACAATTTTCGAGTGAATGAACTTTAACGACCACTGATGGAAAACACATAAACTAAAAATTAACACTGCAGTCCCCGGCAGCGGCGCCAAAAACTTGTTAGTCGCTAAACACGAGCTAAATTACACGCAAGTATACGCGTTCGTAAGTAGTATAAGATATAAATCAGATTCATTCCCACAGAGACTGGCTTGGTTAACTAATTAATTTATGCACTTAAGTAACAATGAATGGTTATTATTCAATGCTAAGACGATAATAATTTGAGGTTGTTTAAAACTAAGAATTAAACTAACAATTATAACTAGGGAATAAGATTGATTGAATTAATATATATGACAAACATGGGATTCTAACTTCATTAAATACTTCATTGAATAGCCTTTTCGTTCTTAACCTTAGCATGTAATGGTGATGACACTAATCAGACAACACGAAACTGATAAATGCCAACTTTCGTTGCACGAATACCATACTACCAGACATCCACAAAAGAGATAGAAGCTGAATAGACACCAATTATATTGAGACCCTATATATCTATAGAATTTGACAATACAACGGTTTAAGCCCAAGTTATCTATCTTGATTACATAGGGCAATTAAGATGGTTAAAATTACCCACGAATCATGCATAACAAATACATGAACCTATGCTAGCATGGCAAGTTCTAAATCCTTAAATTCACTTTCACTTCATTAAGAATTAACACACTATCTTATAAGTTCGCGACGCTCATAAGACGAATACGCACAACCAATACTAGGTTATCTTACAATCACCACACACTAAGGCATTGAAACAAATCAACTAAAGAAATCCATAAATAAATCTGCTAGAACCCCACGATAACGATTAGCCCATAATCGGACTCATCATCAACGTGGGTTCCGATGAAAGCATGGTATAATAACCGTAGTCTTTATAACGAATAATCAAACAAAGTTAACACAAGAGTATAAGTTCAATAAAACAAGAAACGAGCATCCAAGATTATAACTCAAAACAAAGATTCACAAGAATTAACTAGACCGTCTTCACCTTTATTGAATTGTGCTATAGGTCTCTTGTCATCTTCTCCTTAGCTCTGATATGTTTCTGACTTGATATATTATGAAAAATGACCTAAAGTTGTTTATATAGCAGCCCCATGCAATGTAGAAGTCTTTCTCTCAAAAGCAAAGTAGAAGCAGAATCCTCCTATCCCGACGCAGCGCGAACGCGCACTTGATCAGCGCGGGTGCGCTGGCTCTCTGATGTTTGGGCGCGGGCGCGCGCTTGATCAGCGCGTGCGCGCTGGGCTTCTGCCAAAATTTTGACTTCTTTTTTTTATTGCAGTTTTGAGCCGGTCTTCGCGAGATTTATTCCTTAGACACCATCCTAACACCATATTAGCATCAAATCAATGCTAATTCACCTGATTCTCAGATTAATGCCTGAAATGCAAAAACACTAGAAAACACATTAAAACACCAATAACTTGAGTACAAATACACCAATTCAAAGCTTAATAGAGCATTATAAAGTGTCATAAATGCCACTCAACAACTGGGCCCCATCAGAATTTCTACTAGAGGAATTGGACGGGATATTCTTCTTGGGCGACATTCTCCTTAAACACAACAAATGGTTTTAGTTTAAAAATCGCCCCCGGGTAGCAACATTTTCATGTGCCAAGAGAATGCTGCCGTAATAAAATATTCCCCTCCTCGTTTAATTGGGTCCGTTTATAATGAATGGATAAATTTAATAAAATCAACATCAAATACAACAATAAAAGTAACAGTAGTAATAACAGTGCAATACTAACATCATAAGCCAGTACTCATAACAGCCACTGACTACTATCGCAACATACTAATTGAACTCACATGATCGGACTCGTTCTCGTGAGAGGGATAACTAGAAACCTTTATCGGCCGATACCAACATCACATACACAAGGGAGACACATTAAAGATCAGGGCAGTTTCAAGATCCTCAATAAATGCCAGGGTTACGTCTTCGAACCCTCGACTAGACTCTTAAACTTACTCCTATAAATATGAGTTGCTGATTCACACCTTTAAACATCAATTCTACATCTTTCCTACTCTACTCCTAACCTAAATCGGGGGCTTAAAACTGTAGCTCTGATACCAACCTGTGACGACCTCAACCCCGGGGTCAGGAGTTGACATCACTAACAATATCAAACTACAGTTATAATACAATCAACTCATTCTTATTTCAATATAAACACAACCTCTTCACAAGATCTTTTCTAGGTTCAAGTATAATTTAGGTTACACACTTAATAAAAACCAACTTATTTAAAAAAACCTGACACATCTAACTTTCTACAGCAACTCACAGACCACACCTAGTTCGACACAACAATCTCAGAGGAGCTCGATATAGGAGGAACTGGAATCTGGCCCTGCCTATGACAGAAGGGTCTCCTACGCATCTGCAATATATGAATATACAAAACATTTTTGCAAGGGTGAGCGATCAATCGCTCAATAGTACCAATATATGAATAACAAGCAAAACAGTTTATGATAAATAAGTATATGAACAACAATCATAACTCATTTATAAACACAAGTAAAACGTGTGTAAACTGGATATCAACAATTAGCATGTTTTATAATACAATAACATCAATCGTGTGTTGTACAAATACAAGAGTCCAATTTTAGCATGCTAATTTCATTTCCAAATCACCTATTCCATTATAGGAACCACAAAATCATTTGTCCCGTTACGGGGACCCAAAATCATTTATTCCGTTATGAGAACCACGAAATCTCGCTCAGATATGTATATATTGGATGATCAATGATGAGACAGCTGATCAGGCTATCACTATCGGACGGCTCCATCAGCCATCCGATAAAATTTGTTCCGGAACTCAAAGGCTAGCTAGGTCTCTGTCACGCTGGATTAAGTGGTTTAAATAGGGCATACAACCAACTTATCCTCTTACGCCATCTTCCTGGCCGTTACGGGCCCTTGCACACGCTCATCCAATTATCTGATATATTTTATCCAGTTTTTAAACCACTTATACCTATCTCTTTTCAAAACAATTTTCAAAACAGTTTTATCACAACACACTTTCCAAAAACCTTTCTAATTTATTCACAATTTCGAGATAGGCATTTTCAGAAGTTACTTTTCCCCAAAACATAAGTTAACAAAATATTTTTAAAACTCAGGGGATATGTAACTTAAAATGTTCGGTTCCAGTACGGAATTTAATCAACAGTTATTCATATATTAGTGAACCATAAAAGATATGGTCAGGGGTACTTGCCTCAATACTCTTTAACAACTATTACTGGATGGCCTTGCACCGACCGAGATGCTCGAGATTTCTATTGGAACCTACAGAACCGAAATATCCTAAATTAGATGACCGAATATGCTTGACATATCCTCGCTAACAATCTACCTATACGTTAAGAAAACCCGACTCCTAACATATAAATTATTATAATACATGTATCACTTAGGGTTCACGTCCTCGAAAGTCGGTTCAATATTCATTTTCAGAAAATACGTATATCCGTCGTTTTTGGAAATTTGGGTTATTGGTTATATTTGGCAAAATATTTCACCACGACATGTAATCAGATTTCGTATAAGATAGTTATCGTAATATCCGGGATATATCGTGTAATTATTTTTGCTATTAAATAATTATTATCTGTGTTCAGTATCTACTCTGTGAATTAATTGTTAAGTGTTATCTGTGTTTGCATATTTAAAAATAATATTAATTGAGTATTTTAATTTTTATATGTCCAAAATAAAATATAGATAATTGTCATATCTTCCAAATTACTTTAATATTGATTTATGGATTTATAAGAATCATATGAAAATTATAAAATCTTTTTCCGAGCATTTAAAATCTATTTTATAAAAACGGGAACCAACCGACGTCATCTGTTGTTACGTTTTTGGAACCCGAAACTCTTCCGAGAACTCCTTCCTAACCTAATTGCAATATTCCGAGCATTTTCCAAATCCGGCGTACGCTTTGTTCTGCGCGGGTCCCGGCGCAACATTTTCGATACAGTATTCGTTTCGGTAAATCAATAAAACCCGTATTTTCGATAAACTGGAGCTTTTTATTAAACTATCTCAATTATCACCTCGTAGTACGTGTAACCGGGCGCTGAGACCAAGACCGCAGTACAAATTGTACTGGTTTGGATAATTATCCCAAAAACCGATACCGTTTGGATCAGTTTTTATAAATAAACGTACCGTTTTATATCCGGAATGATCCAATGGCATACTAATTTTCCGTAATTATAAATAGCCTTTTACCGTATTTTATTTCGTATCAAAATCATTTGCAGACAGATAATTATATAATTTTCAGAGAAAAACCCTAATTTCATAAACTGTTCTAAGAATCAAACAAGCTTTTAGAGGTGTTATTGAATTCAGTTTGGAAAGCTCGAGTAACCAATCTGAAGGTCTTGAAGAGCTCTACCAGATTCTGTAATCCATACACCTGTAAAAATCAAGGTTATTTTTCTATAATTTTATTTATTTTCGAATTAATTTTAGTAAAAATATGAATTTTTGTTCGGATGATTGTTTGTATGATTTGATGATTGCATGTTATAGAGATTGTTTTCCTGATGATTTTGATATATTATACGTCTGATTTGGAGTTTAATAACATGTTCAAATTTGAGTTTGATTTTCGAATTTTAAAATTAGGGTTTATAACCCGTATGAATGTTTTCAATTGAAATTTGGGGGTTTTTGATTTAGGGGTTATTAGCTGTTGATTTATAGTGGATTGTGTTCCTTATGAAATTTGCAATCGATTGGTATATGGCTCGTTAACAAAGGATTAATGAATCGAAGAGAGTTATATTTTGAAGTTTTCCGATGTTCGCCGGAAACCGGCGATGTTCTTGGCTAATTTCTGGCCAAGTCTTGGGTTATTTGAATGATTTGATTGCATGAACAGATTCCTGATGTTGTGTAGTTTAATTCTGGAGCTTGTGGAAGTGGGACGGTGCCGGAGACGAGTTCTCCGGTGAACCCGTCATTTTCCGACGACGAAGTTAGGATTCCTGAACTTTAGGTCCCTGTACTTTTGGAGATGATGAAGTTAGGTCCCTGAACTTTCCAGAATTTGCAAAAATAGGATTCCTGTTTTGAAAATATTTAAAAATCATATTTCCTATTTATTTTTATTATAAATAGTTTCGAGCTTTAAAATATTATTCTAAATTATTTCCAAGGCTCGATAATTATTATAAAATTGTTTCGGAGCCAGAATTGGCCAACCGGACCCTGTTTGTTACCCCGAAATTGATCCAACGGCCCGTTTTAATTCCGAAAAATGGTTTAAAAATCGTTTTAAATACCAGAAAGCCTATTTATGACCCGAAATGTCTTTATAAATGATATGTCATTGATTATTTGACGTATTATTTGTTATATGTGATATGTTGGTTGACTGTCGGTTTATATATTCGATGTTTACTGTTTACTGCATAACTTTCAATCCGTTAATCGGATTTGGATAAAACGAAGGGTAGATAGAAGTATATGTTGAATAGAATCCTATGAGTTAAATATTGATAGATGCTTATGATATGTGAGCAGAAGAGGCAAGAGTAGGAAAGAGAAACAGGTAGTTGAGGAGTAAGACGATTGAGATTGGAAGCGAGTGCAGTATAGTAAGCTAATACCAGGCAAGTGTTCTGAACTTTCTCGGGATATTGTCGTGATTGATATTCCTATTTTATATTGCAAGTGCTTTGAAGCACTGTACCCTAAACCTTGATTCCCGTTATTGATCTTGAGCCGTAACCTGATTCTTTCTAGACCATTGATTGTTGTATACCCAAACACGAACCTCAAGTATACGATACTACTCCATAAATACATACAAACTAAATATTAAACACTGAACCAAATTTCTTACACATTCATATCTTTGTATTTTATGATTTGAAAGACCAAATCCTTGAAACCCTGATACATTGATTCATTGTTATCAAATTCTTTCATTACCTAGCACCCAAACTTTAAAAATACTCTTTTGATCCTTATGCAGATTAAAACCATTTCATTATGGAACATCAAATATTGTTAATGATTCTGGTTATTGTTTATTATTGTTTATTCTGTTATTATTATGTTAGAATTGGATTGTTTTATAAAATTTTGGACCAGATTCGTGGTCAGACCATATAATGGTCAAGTTAGGCCTATGTGTGCCTTGGATCCAGTAGTTAGAGCAGTGCTGTGTGCTTTGCTCGGGGTTAGTGCGTGACTGATCAGCAGCCTAACCTTGGTTTCTAACATGAAAATATTATATCCAATTCTAAATTATAATCCATTTTTCACTTGATATCATAACCATGTTCACCTGATGATCATTATTCTCAGTTTTGTCATTGTGACTTGCTGAGCTAGTTAGCTCATTTGTGCGATATTGTTTCTGTTCTTTTCCAGTTAAGAAGGAACCGGTTGGTACCGAGGATCCCCAGTCCAGCGCGAGAGCCAGGGGTTCAGGTTGATTGAGCGGAGCTAGTAGGCTTCTTTTGGGATAATTTAAGTCTGTAAAAGTTTGTAATAATGTTTAATACTCAGTTTTGAGTTTGGAATAGTTGGGATTTGAACGTTTGTAATATAATAGTGTGTTTGGCTTGTGTGCATACTTTAACCTGTTGCGGTCCGTGGTGGTTGGTAAGTAGGGTCACTGCATATTATTATTATTATTATCTTTATTATTATTATAAGCAGGTTATAAATAAGGTGTGTGTGTGGACCCCAAACTTCTGACCCGGGTTTGGAGGGCGCCACAGGTTTGGTATCAGAGCCACAGGTTATAAGTCACTGACACAAGCCTAGGTTGACGGGAACGGGTAGAGGATTAAGATTAGAAGTAAGGAATAGAAAGATAGAACGTCGAGAGGTTGAGTGCTTCAGTATAACATGTATTAGTGTAATTCGCGTCGTGGTTCAGGATTCTTATATTGCGATTTGATTTCAGATAGCAGTGATGGCCGACTCTTTTATCCCCGTATCAGCTGATCACTCAGAGCCTTCAGTTGGAGCACCAGCATCAGATCCACGTCCTGTTATTCCACCAGCATTGGCTATTCTACCTCCACCTGTGTTGCAGCCCGTACCACTGCAGGCTATTCCACCTCCAGGCATGAGGCCACCTGTCAGAGGACCCCCACCTACTGATTCAGGCTTTACTGGTCATTCAGTTACAGGAGTACCTTTCCAGTTCTCTTCTTATCCTGTCCCATATCATCAGTTTGAGGCTTGCCTTATGGAGCAGCGATTCCTTCAAGGTCAGATTCAGGAGTTACTACATATTATGCATACCAGAGAGGTTGGGAGTGGTGAAAGGCGACTAAGAGAGAGGCTACAGGCGTTTCGTAGAACAGCTGCAGTGAGGATTGCTGAGGCTATACATGAGGACATCACCCCTGATTTCTTAGTGGAATGGGCTAAGTGGGTTCTAGAGGAGCTTGAGGAGATTGGAGGTCCAGACTTGCCATGAGTCAGAGATCCAGAAATGGATATACTGAGCAGTGTTATTATGACTGAGTAGTATGTACAGTAGTGTGTAGTATGTATCAGTAGACTTTTGAGTTGTATTTATAGACCAGCGATGCTGACTATTGAGTAGGTTGTTGTACCCTTTTTTCTTTTACTTCCGAAGCGTCTTTACGCTTGTACTACCTAAAACTTTTGATCTATATATATCAGTACCTTTTTCCTTTCCAGCACTGTCATTTACTTTATTGCACCTATTTTACCTTACCTTATTTATTGCACCAGTTATACCCCTGTGATACCATGTACCCTGTTTTCCATGACTGTTTATATTCTGTAAAGAAGCATGTAATTTACTTAGTTACAACTATTTTCAAAAATAGATATTTCTGTTTTGCAAAACTGTTCTTTTATGCAAAAGATTGATTCAAAAGCTAAATAAGTTGATTGATTCTTTACAGAAAAATGCCTCCCAGAAGAAATACCCGCACCAACACCCAGAATGAAGAAACCAACAACAACAACAATAACAACCAAGATGATACAAATCCAAATGTGAACCCAGGACCCATGGACCCAGCAATAGCCCAGATTCTTCAAATCTTGGCCCAAAAAACAGTTCACCTGGCACAACAACAACAAAGATAGACCAATCCCCATGTAACTTTTAAAACTTTTCAGGCAGTATACCCACCAGAATTCAAGGGTTCCTTAGAGCCAATTGAAGCAAATGTTTGGTTAAAGGAAATAGAGAAGGCATTTGCCTTAGTGAAAGTAAAGGAAGAACAGAAGGTTGAGTTTGCAAGTTACTATCTGAAGAATGAGGCCACCTATTGGTGGGAGATGGTGAAGACATTGGAAGGTACAGATGTTATTACTTGGGAAGGGTTCAAGGAATTGTTTTTAGAAAAGTATTTTCCTCAGTTTATTCAGGATCAAATGGAGCTGAAGTTTTTAGAATTAAAGCAAGGGAACATGTCGGTAACAGATTATGAGGGTAAATTTGAGGAATTGTCAAGGTATGTACCATCGTATGTAGATACTGACAGGAAGAAGGCTAAAAGATTCTAGCAAGGTTTGAAACCATGGATCAGAGGGAAGGTAGCCATTTTTGAATTGGATACCTATGCAGGTGTAGTACAGAAGGCTATGATCGCAGAGACAGAGAGTGAGATGTTCCAGAAGAAAAAGGAAAGCAAGAAAAGGAAATTTGAAGGGAATGAGGGCCAGTCACAACCAGGGAAGTTTCCAAGTCTTAAGAAAGGCAAGTTTCAGTCAGGGAGAAATTTTAATTTCAGGAGACGAAATGCAGGAGACAGAGGCCAGAGCAACCGTCCAGTTAATACGAATCAGCCGAATCAGTTGAGACTAACTTTTCCGGATTGTCAAGTATGTGGAAAGAAGCATGGGGGAGTTTGTAATAAGTTGAATGTGGTATGTTTCAAATGCAACCAGAAAGGGCACTATTCGAGGGAGTGCTGAAATCAGCCAGCAAGAGAGCCAGCAAATAAGGATCAGCCTATCCGGAATCCAGCAGTAAAGGTTCCAGCCATTGGATTTACGTGCTTCAAATGTGGAAAACCAGGACATATGGCCAGGGATTGCAAGACACCAGCCCCAGTCAGTAATGCATTGAGGATTATGGGATCTACCCCAACAGTGAATGAGACTCCAAGGGCTAGAGTTTTTGACATGTCTGTGAAGGATCATCCAGGATACGGATGTCGTGGCAGGTACGCTTAATGTGAATTCTTTATGTGCCAAAGTGTTAATAGATTCGGGAGCAACTCGATCGTTTGTTTCACAAGATTTTGTTAGTAAGTTAAATTGTCCAGTTGAGTATATAAATGAAACAATGACTGTGGAATTAGCAAATCAAGAACGTGTATTTGTTAACCAAGTTTGTGGAAATTGTGAGATTGAGATTTATGGTAGTAAGTTTTGTGTAGATTTGATACCATTTAAGCTAGGAGAATTTGATGTTATATTAGGAATGGATTGGTTATCTAAGCACGATGCCCAGATAGATTGTCGAAATAAGAAGGTAATGGTGAAGACGCCAGATGAAATAATAGTAACGATCAAGGGTCAGAAACAAGTAAAGAAGTTCTTAACGATGATTCAAGCCAAGAAGTTACTACGACAAGGATGTGAGCATTTCGTGGTATATGTGATTGACAGAAGTCAAGAACCAACAAAACTTGAAGATATTCCAGTTGTGAATGAATTTCCAGACGTGTTTCCCGATGAGTTACCAGGACTTCCTCCAGATAGAGAAATTGAATTTGCAATCGACATAGCACCTGGAACAGAACTAGTATCCAAGGCCCCATACAGTATGGCGCCTGTTGAGATGAAAGAGCTAGTGAAGCAATTACAGGAGTTGTTAGAAAAAAGGAGTAATCAGACCCAACGTATCCCCGTGGGGAGCCCCGATGTTATTTGTCAAGAAGAAAGATGGAAGCATAAGATTGTGTATCGACTATAGGGAGCTCAACAAGCTTACAATCAAGAATAAGTATCCGTTACCCAGAATTGACGATCTGTTTGACCAGTTGAAGGGAGCCAAGTACTTCTCCAAAATTGATTTAAGATCGGGATATCATCAACTAAAGATCAAGCCAGAAGATATACCAAAGACAACTTTCAGAACAAGGTATGGACATTACGAGTTTTTAGTGATGTCTTTTGGATTGACCAATGCCCCGACAGCGTTTATGGACCTGATAAACAGAATTTTCAAGGAGTATTTGGATAAGTTTGTTATTGTGTTTATAGACGATATTTTAATTTATTCAAAGACGGAAGAGGATCATGCGGAACATTTGAGGACAACTTTGGAGATTTTAAGGAAAAAAAAGTTATATGCTAAATTCTCGAAGTGTGAGTTTTAGCTACAGGAAGTTCAGTTCTTAGGACACATAGTCAGTAACGAAGGGATCAAAGTGGACCCGACAAAGATCGAGGCAATTACGAATTGGGAGAGACCGAGAACACCCACTGAGGTAAGAAGTTTCTTGGGATTGGCAGGATATAATCGACGATTCATTCAGAATTTCTCAAGGATTGCAACACCATTGACAAAGCTTACACGAAAGAATGAAAAGTTTATATGGAACTATAAGTGCGAAGAAAGTTTTCAGGAGTTGAAGTTGAGATTAATCACGGCACCTGTTTTGTCACTTCCAGACGATCAAGGAAATTTCGTAATTTATAGCGATGCTTCTCACAAAGGACTAGGATGTGTTTTAATGCAGCACAATAAAGTGATTGCGTATGCATCAAGGCAATTGAAACCACATGAACAAAAGTATCTTACTCATGATTTGGAGCTAGCAGCCATAGTTTTCGCTTTGAAAATTTGGAGACATTATCTGTATGGAGAAAAGTGCGAGATTTTCACGGATCACAAAAGCTTAAAGTACATATTCACACAGAAGGAACTTAATATGAGGCAAAGAAGATGGTTAGAATTGATCAAGGATTACGACTGCTCGATTAATTATCATCCCGGTAAGGCGAACATTGTAGCAGACGCGTTAAGTCGGAAGGAAAGGTTAAATGAGTTATCAGTACCTGAAGAGATATATAAGGAATTTCAGAAATTGGAATTGGAGATTAGAGTTTGCAAGCCTGAGGAAGCGAAAGTGTATAGTATGACTTTCCAACTGGAATTATTGGAGAAAATAAAGAAATGTCAGGAAGATGTAATGGATCAAGATTTAAATCGTTTGGTAGGTGAAGAATTATGTACGCAAAAGGATGATCAAGGTAGTCTGAGGTTTTCATCTAGAATTTGGATTCTACCAGTGACGGAGTTAAAGAATGTAATTTTAAAAGAGGCACATAGTTCAAGATATTCCATCCACCCAGGGAGTACCAAAATGTACAGGGATTTAAAGGAGAATTATTGGTGGCCAGATATGAAGAGGGAAATTGCGGAATGTGTTAGCAAATGTTATACCTGTCAGAGAGTTAAAGCAGAGCATTAGAGATGAAGTGGATTATTATAGCCATTGGAGATTCCAGAGTGGAAGTGAGAACATATTACCATGGATTTCATAGTTGGATTACCAAGGACAAGGGCTAATCATGATGCCATTTGGGTTATAGTGGATAGACTTACCAAGTCAGCTCATTTTCAGCCCATAAATGAAAGATTTTCGCTCGACAAGTTGGTCCATATGTACCTGAAGGAAATTGTAGTTCGTCATGGAGTTCCTGTGTCTATTGTATCTGATCGAGATCCAAGGTTTAATTCAAGATTTTGGAAGAGTTTTCAAGAATGTTTGGGAATAAGACTGAATATGAGTACGGCCTTTCACCCCCAAACGGACGGCCAAAGTGAAAGAATGATCCAGAAAATCGAGGATATGTTACGTGTTTGTGCTATTTATTTCAAAGGAAGTTGGGACGAGCATTTACCTCTGGTAGAATTTGCTTATAACAACAGTTATCATGCCAGTATTGGAATGCCACCCTATGAAGCCCTTTATGGACGCAAATGTAGATCTCCGGTATATTGGGACGAAGTAGGAGAACGCAAGATACTTGGACCTGAATTGGTGCAGCAAACAAAGGAAGTTGTTAAAGTAATTCAGAAAAGATTGATAGCAGCACAAGACCGTCAAAGGAAATATGTAGACCAGTCAAGGAAGGACATGGAATTTGAAGAAGGAAGCTTGGTATTACTGAAAGTATCACCATGGAAAGGACGAACGAGGTTTGGAAAGAAAGGAAAGTTAAGCCCAAGATATGTCGGACCTTTTGAGATTCTAAAACGCTTTGGCAAAGTAGCTTATGAGTTAGCGTTACCTCCGTACATGGAGCATATTCACAATATTTTTCACGTATCTATGCTTAAGAAGTATAATCCAGACTCCAGACATGTAATAGAATATGAGCCAATAGAACTTCAGGCAGATTTGTCATATGTAGAGAGTCCGATAGAGATTCTAGAGGAAAGAGAGAAGGTATTGAGAAATAAAGTGGTAAAGTTAGTAAGAGTATTGTGGAGAAACCCAAAGGTTGAAGAGTCAACCTGGGAGTTAGAAAGTGATATGAGAGAAAAGTATCCTCATTTGTTTTCTTAGGAGATTCTGAGGACAGAATCCTTTTAAGGGGGGAAGGATGTAATATTCGGGATATATCGTGTAATTATTTTTGCTATTAAATAATTATTATCTGTGTTCAGTATCTATTCTGTGAATTAATTGTTAAGTGTTATCTGTGTTTGGATATTTCAAAATAATATTAATTGAGTATTTTAATTTTTCTATGTCCAAAATAAAATATAGATAATTGTCATATCTTCCAAATTATTTTTATGTTGATTTATGAATTTATAAGGATCATATGAAATTTATAAAATCTTTTTCCGAGCATTTAAAATCTATTTTATAAAAACGGGAACCAACCGACGTCATCCGTTGTTACGCTTTTGGAACCCGAAACTCTTCCGAGAACTCCTTCCTAACCTAATTGCAATATTCCGAGCATTTTCCATATTTTGACTTTTTCGATCCGACGTACGGTTTGTTCTGCGCGGGTCCCGGCGTAACATTTTCGATACAATATTCGTTTCGGTAAATCAATAAAACCCGTATTTTCGATAAACGGGAGCTTTTTATTAAACTATCTCAATTATCACCTCGTAGTACGCGTAACCAGGCGCTGAGACCGAGCAGTACAAATTGTACTGGTTTGGATAATTATCCCGAAAACCGATACCGTTTGGATCAGTTTTTATAAATAAACGTACCGTTTTATATCCGGAATGATCCAACGGGATACTAATTTTCCGTAATTATAAATAGCCTTTTACCGTATTTTATTTCTTATCAAAATCATTTGCAGACAGATAATTATATAATTTTCAGAGAAAAACCCTAATTTCATAAACTGTTCTAAGAATCAAACAAGCTTTTGGAGGTGTTATTGAATTCAGTTTGGAAAGCTCGAGTAACCAATCTGAAGGTCTTGAAGAGCTCTACCAGATTCTGTAATCCATACACCTGCAGAACTCAAGGTTATTTTTCTATAATTTTATTTATTTTCGAATTAATTTAGTAAAAATATGAATTTTTGTTCGGATGATTGTTTGTATGATTTGATGATTGCATGTTGTAGAGCTTGTTTTCCTGATGATTTTGATATATTATACGTCTGATTTGGAGTTCAATAACATGTTCAAATTTGAGTTTGATTTTCGAATTTTAAAATTAGGGTTTATAACCCGTATGAATGTTTTCAATTGAAATTTGGGGGTTTTTGATTTAGGGGTTATTAGCTGTTGATTTATAGTGGATTGTGTTCCTTATGAAATTTGCAATCGATTGGTATATAGCTCGTTAACAGAGGATTAGTGAATCGAAGGGAGTTGTATTTTGAAGTTTTCCGATGTTCGCCGAAAACCGGCGATGTTATTGGCTAATTTCTGGCCAAGTCTGGGGTTATTTGAATGATTTGATTGCATGAACAGATTCCTGATGTTGTGTAGTTTAATTCTGGAGCTTGTGGAAGTGGGACGGTGGCGGAGACGAGTTCTCCGGTGAACTAGTCATTTTCCGGCGACTAAACTGCGAAATTGCAGTTTAGTCCCTGTACTTTTGGAGATGATGAAGTTAGGTCCCTGAACTTTCCAGAATTTGCAAAAATAGGATTCCTGTTTTAAAAATATTTAAAAATCATATTTCCTATTTATTTTTATTATAAAAATTCGATTTTAATTTCTGAAAATTCTAAAAATTATTATTTTAATTCTGAAAATTATTTTTAATTCAAAAATAAATTTGAATTAATTAGTTAATTAATTTCAGTTAATTTTTAATTGATTAATTGGTCAATTAATTCGAAAATTAATTGATTAATTGATTTAATTAATTATTAATTGATTTTAGTTAATTATTTAATTAGATTTAATTATTTAAAAATGATTTAAAAATTCCGAAAAATAGTTTCGAGCTTTAAAATATTATTCTAAATTATTTCCAAGGCTCGATAATTATTATAAAATTGTTTCGGAGCCAGAATTGGCCAACCGAACCCTGTTTGTTACCCCGAAATTGATCCAACGGCCCGTTTTAATTCCGAAAAATGTTTTAAAAATCGTTTTAAATACCAGAAAGCCTATTTATGACCCGAAATGTCTTTATAAATGATATGTCATTGATTATGTGACGTATTATGTGTTATATATGATATGTTGGTTGACTGTCGGTTTATATATTCGTTGTTTACTGTTTACTGCGTAACTTTCAATCCGTTAATAGGATTTGGCTAAAACGAAGGGTAGATAGAAGTATATGTTGAATAGAATCATATGAGTTAAATATTGATAGATGCTTATGATATGTGAGCAGAAGAGGCAAGACGTAGGAAAGAGAAACAGGTAGTTGAGGAGTAAGACGGTTGAGATTGGAATCAAGTGCAGTATAGTAAGCTAATACCAGGCAAGTGTTCTGAACTTTCTCGGGATATTATCATGATTGATAATCCTATTTTATATTGCAAGTGCTTTGAAGAACTGTACCCTAAACCTTGATTCCAGTTATTGATCTTGAGCCGTAACCTGATTCTTCTAGACCATTGATTGTTGTATACCCAAACACGAACCTCAAGTATACGATACTACTCCACAAATACATACAAACTAAATATTTAACACTGAAACAGATTGCTTACACATTCAAATCTTTGTATTTTATGCTTTGAAAGACCAAATCCCTGAAACCCTGAAACATTGATTCATTGTTATCAAATTCTTTCATTACCTAGCACCCAAACTTTAAAAATAATCTTTTGATCCTTATGCAGATTAAAACCATTTCATTATGGAACATCAAATATTGTTAATGATTCTGGTTATTGTTTATTATTGTTTATTCTGTTATTATGTTAGAATTGGATTGTTTTATAAAATTGTGGACCAGATTCGTGGTCAGACCATATAATGGTTAAGTTAGGCCAATGTGTGCCTTGGATCCAATAGTTAGAGCAGTGCTGTGTGCTTTGCTCGGGGTTAGTGCATGACTGATCAGCAGCCTAACCTTGGTTTTTAACATGAAAATATAATATCCAATTTTAAATCATAATCCATTGTTCACTTGATATCATAACCATGTTCACCTGATGATCATTATTCTCAGTTTTATCATTGTGACTTGCTGAGCTAGTTAGCTCATTTGTGCGATATTATTTCTGTTCTTTTCCAGTTAAGAAGGAACCGGTTGGTACCGATGATCCCCAGTCCAGCGCGAGAGCTAGGGGTTCAGGTTGATTGAGCGGAGCTAGTAGGCTTCTTTTGGGATAATTTAAGTCTGTAAAAGTTTGTAATAATGTTTAATACTCAGTTTTGAGTTTGGAATAGTTGGGATTTGAATGTTTGTAATATAATAGTGTGTTTGGCTTGTGTGCATACTTTAACCTGTTGTGGTCCGTGGTGGTTGGTAAGTAGGGTCACTGCATTTTATTATTATCTTTATTATTGTTATAAGCAGGTTATAAATAAGGTGTGTGTGTGGACCCCAAACTTCTGACCCGGGTTTGGAGGGCGCCACAGTTATATATACATATATATATATATATATTCGTTCGATATCCCGATGATTACAGGATACGTTACCGTATTTTTGTAATTTGATTTTTCGGAAATCGGGTAGCGTTTCCTCTATTTATCGGACTATCCCGTCGAAACATAATCGACGTCAATTTACAACAATCACAACAAAAATCCATAATTCTGCAATTCCCGACCACCGATACAAATCAATTACTAATCATTATTATTAGTATTTTATGTTTTTATTCGTAGGACTCAGAAATATTCATCACCGTCCACCGTCAGCTCATCGAAATTCATCGCTGACGGCGGCGAATCTCAGAGGTACCCGTTTCAGATGCCAAATTATGAGTGTCACCGATTAATTCTCAAATACCAATAATATCAACTATTCGAATCATCATTAAAATTCATTTGAACTTCTAAATTAAATTCGAATAAATATCATAATTAAAATCGAATAATTAAAATATATGCTTGCAACCGAATTTGAGGACAATAACCAAGAATCTATCTGAATTAATTCGAATTAAGAAACACAGAATAGGCAACCAGCTACACGCGCATACGCGCACAGGTACACGCACGGCCGCCTTGCTGGAAAATTCGGCGGCAGCCGGAAAAACTGAGCACAACACACCAAAAACACACACACGCGCATATACACACACACACAAACTATATATATATATATATATATATATATATATATATATGAAAAGAGAACAACAGGAAGCCAAGCCGGGGAGTAAAATCGGAAACAAACCGAAAAGAAACGTCACCAGAAATAGAAAATCACGGCAGTGAAGCACTTGAACCAAGGGGAAAACGGGGAAGAGAAGAAATCGAGGGGAGGAACAAGAGACGCGAGAGAGAGATTAGAAGAGCGAGAGAGATTAAGCAAGGGAGAGATACGCGACGGGAGAGATTAGGAAGAGAGAGATGCTGGAAGGATAAGGTGAAGAAAAGGGATAAGAACTGGGGGAGTTTTATTACATTTTATCGCGCTATTTCTGAAGCTAACACCGCGATTTAATATTTTTAACGATTAACTTACGGGTAAAAGTAACCCGAAAATTTATGAAAATAGTTTTAAAAATCTTGAAATAATTTAAAACTAATAATATCAAAATTTCAAAATTTTTAAATCATTTTTGGAATGCACATTAGACACTTATTTTACGATTTAACAAACGAACGTGCGGGTGAATAAAAGCCGAATAATTTCCAAAATAATTTTAAAATTCTCAAAATATTCCAAACTTCATAACATATGAATTTCGTAATTTTTGAAGTATTCTGGAATTTAATATTGAATTTTTACTAAAATACAATCAAAAAATCATTCAAGAATAAATAATCAATGAAATATTGATTTTCAAATTTTATAAATTCCTAAAAATAATTAAATAAATTATAAAGAAATAAAAATAATTTTAGAGATAACATAAATATTTATGAAAATAAATCTTTAATAGAACTACTTTCAAAAGTGAAACAAAAACAATGCTACTCAGCAAATAACTGTATAAATAATCCTCGTACACCAATAGACCACATAAATAATAATAAGACAACACATAGCTGACAGAACCAATACACATATTTATTTACTCAATAATTCAATAATTACACATTTAAATAATTCTAAATATACGAGTCGTTATACAAATTACAACTAATAATACTGCTTACAAAATAATTCTTTCTAAATAAAACATAAAATACTTACTAAATAATTATATTTAAACCAGAAATTAAACTATTTTTGTACGGCCTGCACACTGCTCCACCAATATTGCTAAAATAAACCAAATCACCTAGAAGTCTGAAATAAATCACCCAAAATTCAACACAAATTACCTAAAATGTACACAAATCACCTAAATTTTGATCAACACAAATTACCCAAAATCAGAACAAATCATATAAGTTTTGAAATACATATCACTAAAACATTTCACCTATATACAATCTAAAATTTTAACAATACCAATTCTCCAAGAATAAATTATCAACCATCATTAATCCAAAAGATCTTAACGTCATACCGCTTACAGTGCTTTCATCCAACATATCTCCAACAATATCAACACCAATCCATCCACCTCGTCTCCTCAAAACCAAACTCGTGAGTTTTTAACTTCTTAACAATGTTGTTTCTGTTATGTTCGAATCTACTGGAATAGCGTCCCCATGCTTTAAGTGGTCATCATATTTGGACTTAACAGCAGAAGAGAAATAATAAAATTGATCGATGATGGTGTTGAGAAATAAGGTGTCGGTGGATGATGTTGTTTAAGAAATGATAGGGCGATGGAGAAGCCGGAAAGGAGATGTAGTAGCACTACTAGAAAATCAGCATTAGACATCGCACATTAGACATCCGTCAGAAAAGTCACTGATGTTCAAAGCCTTTTTTACATCACATAAAAAAAGTGATGTCTTTTTGGTATGTTTACATCAGCTTTTGAGTAAAGTGATGTCTAAGTTATTCTTTTAAAAACTACGTTACATCAGTTAACATATAAACCGATGTCCAATTTCCTTTAACATCGATTGACATAATAATCGATGTCTAAGCTCAATTTTAAAAAAATTAGAGCCCGCTGCTTCTCCCTTTTGCTCCCCGCCCTTAGTCAAATTTTTTCCTTTTCCCCCCTTAGTATATTTCCCCCTCCCGCCTATTCACTCATTCACTTTAATAACATTATAACATAAAATTAAAAATAAATCAAAATCAAAACAAAAACAAAAACAAAAAATTACAATCTCCACAAAAACAAAAACTCATTCACTCATTCCCCCTTTCTCTCTCGACTACTAAACCTAGAACTCTCAAATATATGCTTACTGTCTTTCCCGCTTTCCGATTAGACCTTGAATCTCCAATTAAACCTCTCAATTTCTTCAACTCATATCTTAATTTCTTACTGTCTTTCTTTCAAATGTTTTTTTTTCTCATTTGTTTCAATTTTTGTGACAGATTCGAAGATTAAGGAGTGAAGTGTGTTCATTGAAGTTTAAGGTGAGGAGTAGAGTTTCTTGGAGCTAAATCTTGGAGCTAAGGGTTTATTAAAGCTTAAAGCTCGGAGCTAATTCAGTTGGATTTTGGGCTTGGAGTTTGTTGCTATATTTTTTAGGATTTTGGAGCTTGCTTTGTTAGGTATATTCTTCTTTACATATCTATTTATATTTGTTTGGGCTGCATGTATATATTTATGTAGTTGTATGTATGCATGTGAAATTAAAATGTGTAGTTGTTGCATGTGTAGTTGTATGTGTAGTTAAAATACGGATTTACATGTAATAACAAGTGCTTGTATATATTTGTGTTTGTGTTGTTTGTAAATATATTTGTGTTTGGGGCTTGTCGTTGTAAGTAGCATGGTTTATGAGTGAATATAGGAATTTTATATTGATTATACTTGGTAGTAAATGTACTATAGTATATAGTAAATTAATACGTTATTTGACAATCAGGTAGTTTGAGAATAACATGGACAAATCTTGGATTTTCAAAAATAGGGACACACTTGACTATGAAATCGGGGTTGAAGAGTTTTTGATATTTGCCGAGGAAAATGCTAGTGATCCTAAAAGAATCCCCTGCCCCTTGATGATGAGGAGGTTGATCCAGAGCTAGCTGAAATAGGGAAAAGAATTGTGAGTATTTAAAAAGCAACGTTAATTTTTTTAATTCAATTCAATTCAGTTCTAATTTTAATATTTTTATGAGGAGGTTCATTCAGTTCTGATTTATATGTTAACATTCTCATGACAGGAGAATTTACTGGAGCTGCAAAGTAAGGGGGAATTCACTCCTTCTGGGAGTCAAGATGTGTTAACTACGGCCTTGCAAACTCCCGAACATTCGGGGAGGGTTCGAGGAGTTGGAGGCTTTGTTAGCCCATCTATTTTCTTTAATTTACCAAATAGAAAAAGAAGTAGAATAACCAAAGCTGAGCTGTTGGCCCGGGATTGTGAGAGGGATGCAGAGTTGGAGAAGGCCAAGCAAGAGATGGCGAAGGAAATGGAGAAGACAAGGCAGGAGTTGGCTGAACTAAAGGGCTTGCTCAGTAAAGCAAATATTTCATCTCCTCTGGTTTCGGATAAAGCAAGTTGTGATGGTCAAATAGTTGATGATCAAATGGATCCTTTTCCACCAGAGGACAAGGTAAAATAACAAGCACATTTATTTAATTTAGCTCGACATTATTGAAGCATTCGTCATAGTTACTCGTTAAATATATATGTGTGTAGGCTGGTCCACGAAAATGTGAGTTAGCTGTGGGCACAATAGAAAATAAGGTGGCATTTGGCTTGTTGTTTGACAATGATGGCATGAACAAATCTATTCATGGATTGCCAATGCAGCCTGGTTGTGCTCGTGTCTCAGTGGATGGGCCAATCCAAGAACAAGCCAAGATTCCTGTTCCGGTAGTCGGTGAGATTGAAACAGTAGAGCAGGCTGTTGGCTCCTACATCTCATGGCCCCGCGACTTAATC
Organism: Apium graveolens; assembly: GCF_009905375.1. NCBI lineage: Eukaryota > Viridiplantae > Streptophyta > Magnoliopsida > Apiales > Apiaceae > Apium > Apium graveolens. The sequence goes on along the minus strand of NC_133657.1, from coordinate 149,122,708 downwards.
ATATTCTCAGATGCCCCTGCTACCGCGGTATATATTTTTACATCTATGTTTTATTGGATCTCGCACTATTATATTAACTCTATATTTGTTTTAATAAATTTGATAATATTTTCAGAAAAGTAAAAGGAAAGGGAAGGATCATTTAACTGATTTGCATAAGGTTCAGTCCTTATTTGAGAATATGGAAATCAATAAAAATATTCCGAAGCGCTTTCGGTTGTTGTATAAACATGCAATGACATTCATGAAGTGCACTGGAAACTCCATTCAAATCCCGTGCGATGCGGAGGTGCTTGGTGTTGAGAAAAGAATTTTCATTTTGCATGAAAACATAATTGCTTTGCTTGAGTTTAAAATGATTGGCCAAGCAACAATTTCTGCATACATGGCGTGAGTAGTATAATTTTTTTAATTATTGTCTTGTCTTCTTGTCGATAATTTCTGCATTTATATTCTTGTTTTTCTTATAATTTCATTTTATTTGCAATGCAGATACTTGCATTGCATGGTTTGTGAAAATGTAAAATTTGGAGCAATTTGCTTTCTGTGATCCCGGAGTCTCGTTTACCTTGAACAACAATTTTGAAGATTATTTGGTTAGTCGATTTAAAGAGGGTAATCCTGATTGTCTCTTTTTTATGCCACATAATAGCAAGTAAGTACATAAAAATGTCTACAGATTTATTATAAATCACTTTATTTATTTATTTATAAGCATGAAATTCAAAATGATATGATTCTGATATTAATTTTGTTTATTATAAATATTTATAAAAAATAGCTGCCATTGGATATTGGTTGTGATTTGGGCGGGCGAGGTTTTCATACTCAATCCTCTGCCTCGTTCAACTACCTTTCCCGTGTTGGAAAAAGCAATATCAAGGTATTTGCATTTAATTTCGAGTGATTATTTTCATTATTGAGATATCAATCAATTTGTGTTATTGATACTGCTAAGATGACAGGGCTGTCATTGCGTTCAATGTTCAGGCCGGAAAGGGAAATAAAGCACCGATTATCAGATATATTACCGTAAGAACCAGGGGCATTAATTTACTTATTAGTCAGAGTTTTTTCGGTTAGATAGGGGCATTAATTTAATTATTAATTGGTCTGAGTTTTTTTGATTAAATAGGGATGCCCCAAACAGCCCGGTCGAACTGAATGCGGCTATGTTGTTATGTGGTATATGAAAGAAATTGCCATGGATAATGAAATGACATTTGTCAAAAAGGTATATTTTTTGCTTAATTCATTCTTGATATAATTGGTGTACATATAATTTGTGGTAGAATTCATTGTTACTAATTTCTGTGTGTTACACTTTTCAGTGGTCGACAAAGAATCGAAAGGTGACTGTTACCAAGGCTGAGCTGGACGAGGTTCGATGTGAGACTCTTAGCCATATCGAGTCCTTCTTATAAAAAGGCCTAATCTGCAGCTCCTTTATGTAGACTGAATTTGTAAGAATTTGTAAGAGCTACTAGTGGTTTTTGTTGATAAATATAATGGGGGAACTTTAGTTGGTAAATTTCTGTTTGGGATGAACTATGTAAATGATTGATGGTGGATGTCTAGTACTTGTTTTTGCAGTTATGTAGTTTGTTTGGATTATGAAGTTTGGTTGGTGGTGGATATATGTACGTACTTGGTATAATCTATAGTAAATCAATGAATGTATGTTTGTTTTTGCGTTTGTTTTGGTTTGGTTAGTTTTGGAATGGTAAAATGGTAGTTGGTATGTTTTTGGATGACTCTTGTTTGGATTTTGGGCATTTGATTGAAACAGGGGATTCATGAATAAAAAAAAATAAACAAACATCACTTCATGAACAAAAGAACTGATGTAAAATGTAGTCAAATAAGACATTTCATACAATAAACTGATGTCATAAGCAGGCACATATATCAGCTCACAAGAAATGACTGATGTATAACAATATAATAGATATCACATTTTGAAAGAACTGATGTTAAACACACACAAGGACATCGGTTTCATTAAAAAAAGAAAGGCACGACATCGCTTCTGATAAAAGACTGATGTAATATGTTAAGTTACACATCAGTTTAACAAGTTTTTCGATGTTAATGTATCATATTGCTTTATATGTGATAAGTTTAAAATGATATACATGACATATGTATGAATAAATAAAACCATAGTGAAGGTATACATTAAAGAAAAATACATCATATTGTTAAGAAAAAGGATGTCTAAACTGTGTATAGACATCGGCTAATAAGCGATGTGTAATGCACCTACCTTTCTCATCGCATGCAAAGACATCGTTTGGATTTTAAATAGACATCGGCTAATAAGCGATGTCTATTGACAAATTTCTAGTAGTGTAGGTGAGAAAGATGGAAGTTTATCGTTAGATCTAAAAATTATTTGGTTGGGATGTAATCCGAGTCTAAAAATGTACGGTTAGGATTGAAAGGCAGCTAAGTAAATGAGTGGTTGTAATTAAATCTAAGTTCTAATTATAAGAAAGGGGTCTTGTTATCAATCAAGCCTAAATCCCGATAATAAGAAAATTGCATTGCATAATTCTGTTAAGACAAACTGGAGCATTCAACGGCTAGCCAACATAAGGGATAGCCGTTAAAGAAGTTGCCCATCAACTGATGAGGTATTTATAACACTTTTCTATAAGATTATCTGTTATAGATAGCAATGTTGTTATTCATTCAGAAGTCATGTTGACTCAATGGATAATTTAGAATAGGGTGTCTAATTGTAAATACTCGATGTCATGTATTTCTGATTAAGTAAAAGTCAGTTACCAACTGTTAAGTTGTAATAACTCAAATTTTTGAGACCTTGTAAAACGTTAATGAATAGTAACCCTGACCGACGGGAAAAACTTTTGAGCCCACACTATGTAGTGCATGAGAAAATGAGTTTCAGAGTTGATATTATGATTATACGTACCAAATGAGTGTATGTAAACGCTATTAGTTTTCGAAGAAAACGAACTTTGAAAAATGACAGTATTTACGACTCATCGAGGATTACGGGAATCATAATATAATTACAAGATTAAACCCTACGGATTTATATTCAAGTATGATAATTCAATAATAAGGAATAAATATGAAAGGAATTACGTCACGAACCATTTACGAGTAAGTATTACGAAAACGCTTAAGCGGCCGAGCGAACGCGTAAACGATTAAATAAACGTAACGCACTAACTAACCATGGTAAGAAAGTAACCATGGTTACTTTATCAAATAGTGAGCTAAACTTAGGATGATCAAGCAAGCTAGCCAAATAGTGTGCTAAGGAAGCTAACACATGTAGTTTAGCTTGTAAACTAGCAAGCTACTTGGATTTGTCCCCAAGATTTGCAACAAGAATAAAATCCTAGGATACAAACTAGGAGAATATCAAATAAATATAAGATATCACCAATATAATTTCCTAGAAGCAACCAAGAAAGCAAGCATAAAACTCTCTCTCCCCCTTCATTCTTCCATTCAGCCTTCTTCATCATAGGGAGGAATTCAAAATCAAAATCTCAAAATCTAGCCATGGTAAAATCATCCCATTAATTCTCAAGCTTCCTAACAATCAAACTAAGGTTAAAAAATTCTTTCATCTCTTTTTATCAATATTTGATGGGTGAAATAAAATCAAGAAAGTTACTAGTGAATAGTATGCATAGTAACGCTTCTTTGGTTTTTTGATTTCAATGGTGGTTTTAGGTTCTAAAAATCATACGAAGCACTTCCAAGACTCCACCATCCTCAAGAACACATCTAAAGCTTTCAATAAAGGTAAAAATCTTTGTCCCAACTTTATTTAAGATTCACTTTCAAGATCCATTTAGTATGTAGAGGTAAACCTAGTTTTAGAAGTGACATTGTTGAAATCTTGATGTTTAGTTAAGTAGAGGTGAGGTTGATTGTTGTTGCCTCAAGAACATGATGTTCTGGAGAGGATTTTGTGTGTTGATGATGAGATGATGATTGTTGGTGGTTGTGTTAAGAGTTAGGGCGTAAATGAAACCCCGATCGTAAACGTAATTCCGTTAAAACGAACAAATCGTAACTTTAAGTTTCTGTAGAAAGTCCCGAAAATGTAAACTGTAGTTTCTTGAAAAATAACCCTTGATTATGATAGAAAATGTTATAAGGATCATTTAGGCACTTTAATCGCTTGATTCCAATTTACGGATCAAAAGTTATGGCCGTTTTACTAAAAGTGATTTACGCGACAAAAAAACTACTACGAATTACGAACTTTGAAAATATAAAGGATCGACTTAAAAGTGTTCATAAATCATGAAATTTTTACAGAGAGTAACATATTGAGTTTCCTAACTGCCAAAATTTCAAGTAAAAATAATGATTTTTCAATTTTATAAAAATATCGGAGCCGAGACCGCGCGAGTAGAAACCGTAGAATCCATAAGCGGAGCCGACGACGATAATGAAAATGAACCTAAGATACTTAGAGAAGTGAAATGACCATGATGTGAATAAGGACTTAAAGGAATAATAAGGGTAGTACAAGTTGAGAGGGAGCATAATAAGTAACGCATGAATGCGAGTCACCGTAAATTAGAACGGGACCTAACGAATTGTGTTTATGATTAATAGATTTCCGAGCGGAACCTAGAGCATCCTCCACCTCGAGATACCCAGGCAAGTTTACGAACCTAACTCCATTTACTGTTGTGTTATGGAAGGATTGTTTTATTATCATTGCATAAGTACCATGTTTGCCATGATACGTAGTTATTGAATTTTTGCATGATATAGCAATGTTGTACGATAAGTATATATCGTGAAATGTTTAATTCCGCTATAAGCGTAACATATTATAATAAGACTGAGAGTCGGTCGGGATTTCAAGATAAAAACCCGAGAATCATTACGGTGATATTATAGGACGATTACAAGTCCATAATAGTACGTTTTAAAGGGACTCAACGTCCACTTACGAAACATTAAAATACCTCGAACTTTTATTAAAACGACTTCCCAACGATCATATTCCCTCAACTATATTTTATTGTTTGAAGAATAAATATTATATACATATTCCTGTATTATGGGAGAAGTATATTCCAATGATTATTTATTTCAAACCCGATTAAATATTAAAGATTATTAATTTCATAGACATAAACTAGTTGAGGAATATTATTTTAAATATTCTTTTACAAGAGTAAACTCGTTCGAAGTTTAATTATTTATCAATTATCATTTAATTAATTATTATTTATTAAAGGGTTTATTTAAGATTTAAAAATCATAGAACCAAATTTAAATTACTTTCTGATTTCGGAAATCAGTCGAATAATTTCAGATCGTCGGAGAATATTATCCCGACTTATTTAATATTATGAATATAGTTTCAAGGAGAAACTTTTCCCCCCTTATTTAATTATCTGTTGAAAACGGTCAACTCACATCCTTAGTACTTCCTCCGAAAACTTTCAGAAGTACATATATATATATAAAGTAAAGCTATGCCTATCAACAAGCAAAACGCTTGAGGGAACTTCGATGTGGTTCGAGTTCTCGAGATATGATAGGATCTCCTAAAGGACAAGGGAGGGGTAGGATCCAAGTACTTCATGTATTGGATAGACTACTGGTACCATAGGAGACGATACAATATGTACCTACGGACCTGCGAAGTGTGTGTATACCCGAAATGAGGACACATAGCCCGTATGCGGCAAGGGTGATAACCGGGATACGAAGGTGTCATCCTTCTACTAGTAGAAAATGTTACTTTTATCGCAGTACGACTGATCATCGTATGCGGTGGTTCCAACGAATGTCCTAATTCTTCCAATTAGAATTATGATGCAATACCGTAACCCAAGCCTAGGTGCTGGGTTTACTTTTAAGGTATTCACATGATAATAAAATCCATTAAAGAATTGTTTTCATAAGAAGGTGTGTATCACCAAGGAAAACTAATTTCGAATAAAACATAACTATCATATATGACATTTTACGTAAGTTATCATACAGTCATTTGCATACTGTATATTATTATGCTGGGCATTATAGCTCACACTTGTTTTCTTAAATTGACACAACACAACAGTGAATCAAGATACCTGCCATGAGAACCACAGCCAAGAAATGGGTAGGAAATGGCCAGCTGTTCCGTAGATTATTTGGTGTTGTACCACAGGTAGTCCGAATAAGCTGGATTGGTTTTTAGTTGTTTTTAGTTCGGCTTATTTATAAGTATGACTTATGTAAGGTAATAAACAAGAAATGTATATTTGTCCGATGGACTAGCCTTACTTAAAGATTACTCCCCGGTAAGACTTAATCACTTTTGGGTTGTAATAATTATTACTTGATGGTTGAATTACTCTAGTTATGAATGGTTCATTTCCAAGACGATAACCTGTAAGTGTGTGTGTGTGTGTGATAAGTGTGGGGTCGTGAAGCGTGAGTATTTATATATTCTAGTGTGAGTTGTGTGGTTGTAGTAGTTTAGATAGCGTGGCCTCCGAGATTTTTGACCCCGGATTTTGGGGCTCCACAGAAATGGTATCAGAGCCTTAGGTTATCAAATCTTGGAAATGATAGGATATAAAATACGTAGACGTAAGAATAATAAAATAATCAATTAGAGCTCAAGTCGAGTTCGTCGTCGGGCTACACGGGTAGTCTTGACAGTTTTACCCTCAAGGGAATTTCGACTCTAAGTTAGTAACACCTTGCCTATTGTGTTAGGTACCAGTGGAGCCTATGAGGGAGGTTGACCCTGTTGAGGATGTTATGGTTCCTGAGCGTGACCCTACTTCCGAGCCAGAGAACCTACCCATTGATGATTCAGATGATGACCCTACTAAGGATGTCCCAGAGGAGGAGACTGACCTTCCTGTCCCCATAGCTAATGACGTTGAGATGACCCAGGGAGATGGCGTAGGCTGGAGGGATGTAGAGATGTACCCTCACCCGACTATTCGCTCTCCTACCCCACCCTCAGGGATTCAGAGCCCTATGCCCTATATTGATGATGATGACGAGGATGGGATATATGCACAGGTCTACGAGGCTTATGACATATCCTTTAGCGACCCAGACTCACCTCTACCACCCCCGGTGACCATACATGTAGCTGTACACGACTGGATGGTGGCTCAGCTTAACGCTGAGATTACTGCAGCATCTGCTCGCATTGCAGAGTTATGCCAGGATTTGACAGCTGAGAGAGTCATCAGACTAGGATACCCAGGGGATTTCAGAACTGCTTCCCCAACCATAGCCCGCAGAGAGATTGATGGGATCGAGCTCCGTACCCGGGTTCAGATGAGGATGACAGCGATTGGAGGATACATCCCGGTAGTTGATGTAGAGCTGATATTGGCAGGAGCAATGAGGAGGGTGCGTGACCTCATGTGCAGTGACAGTGACTGAGGGACTAGTGACTAGATATGGACCTTGAAGAAGGTTGGGTGACTTGTCACCAATTTTGATAGGATATCTAGTAGTAGATAGCGTTCCTAGCCCTTCAGGGTACACGGCTTATGTATTTGCATTTCAGTATTCAGGACAAGTAGTGATGTATTATAATCAGGCATGTATGAACTCATCTAGTTGCGTTGTTCCCCAAGATATAAGTGGGTGACCTTATGAAATATATATCTAAGCAGTTATCAAGAAATTGATGTCCATATTATTGCACTTTATAAAATATGCTAGATAATAAATGACATGCTTATACATGAATAAATTAATCCAACTATTATAATTACAACTATGTTGACAAATCTTCATTATCAGAACAATGCCAACCCGTAGAAGAGGAACCAGGGCACAGCCCGCAGAATCAGTTAACCAATAACGGAATGAACCTGACCCTGTAGTAAATGAAGAAAGTGAAGAGGACCTAGACTATAATGAATATGATGAGGAAGAATATATAGAAGAAGATGCTGAGGATACCCATCAGGGAGGGAACCCCATGAATGAATTTATGGAACTACTAAGAGCAAATCTGAACCAACAGCCTATTCCACCACAGCCATATGCTGCCCAACAGACTGCAACCACTGCCTTTAGGGCCTTCAAATCTCTCAAACCCCCAGAGTTTATAGGATCTGCCGACCCCGTTGAAGCACGGGCCTGGCTCAAAGAGATAGAAAAGTCCTTCGAGATACTAGGTGTAGAGGAACGACACAAGACCATTTTCGCTTCTTACATGCTGAAAAGAGAAGCTAACTATTGGTGGGAGTCTAAACGAAACCTAGAGACTGATGCTGTGATCCCATGGGATAGATTTACCCGACTGTTCTTAGACAAGTACTTCCCTAGGTTTATGGAAACCCAGATGGAGATTAAGTTTCTGGAGTTGAAACAGGATAAGATGACTGTGGTAGAATATGAGGCCAAATTTACTGAGTTGTCAAGATTTATGCCTGAGTTCGTGAATACCAAAGAAAAGAAAGCGCGAAGGTTTCAGCTTGGTCTGAAACAATGGATCCAAAACCGAGTGGCGGTGTTAGAGCTGACAGACTATGCCACCTTAGTGCAGAAAGCCTCAATTGTTGAAGCTAGCAGTGAGCAGAGTGTGAAGGAAAAGGAAAATAGGAAGATGAAGATAGGAAGCCAAGGAATAGGAACCGGGAACAGGATCCTTCCAAGCAGGTTCGTCAGGGGAGTGGTGTCCCAACCTGCGCGAGGCCCCAGATTCAGAAAGGCCCCAAGCGATAGTGTTGGCCAGGGCGGCGGACAATCTAGAGAAATATTTCATAGCCAACCACGTGCCCCAATACCAGAATGTCAGACATGCGGAAAAAGACACCTTGGGATGTGCACCCAGGCAAGAGCCCCTCTAAAATGTTACAGGTGCGACCAACCCGGACACCTTGCCAACAACTGTCCCCAATATAGCAAGACATGTTCCAAATATGGGAAAGTAGGACATATGAGGAAGGATTGCCCGATAATGAAGCCCCCAGTCTCAGGTATGAGCAAAGCTGCATCCAATCGACCCCCAGTTGCTAGGACCTTCAACATGACTGTTCAGGATGCTGTTCGAAACACTGACGTGATATCAGGTACCCTTTTGTTAAATTCCGAGCATGCAAATGTCCTATATGATTCTGGAGCAACCAAGTCATTTATATTTCAAGATTTTGCAAAAAAGTTAAAACTTAACACCATACCGTTACGTGAGATATTACAAGTGGAAATAGCAAACAAAGAAATAATCCCTGTAAATCAAGTACATCCTAAGTGCAAGTTAAAATTAGAAGGGAAGGTCTTCAAAGTTGACCTAATCCCATTTGTGTTAGAATAATTTGATATAATCTTAGGAATGGATTGGTTATCTAGTAACGGAGCGTAAATAGATTGTGAACGGAAGAGAGTAAAGATAAGAGTGCAGAATGAAAAAGAAGTAGTGTTTAAAGGTCAACAATAGAAATATAAATTTCTGACCATGCTACACGCAAAAAGATTATTAAGGAAGGGAAAGGAGGCCTATTTGGCTTATGTGATAGATACCAAGAAGAAGGTCCCTAATATACAGGACATAACCGTAGTCAAACGAATTCGAGGATGTATTCCCAGAAAACTTACCAGGGTTGCCACCTGATAGGAAAATAGAATTTGCTATAGAATTAGCACCAGGAACGGTACCAGTATCCAAGGCCCCATATAGGCTAGCCCCAGTTGAGATGAAGGAACTGGCTTCTCAACTGCAAGAGTTATTAGATAATGGAATGATAAGACCCAGTGTGTCACCATGGGGAGCACCAGTACTGTTCGTAAAGAAAAAGGACGGCAGTATGAGGTTATGCATAGACTATCGAGAGCTGAATAAGCTGACTATTAATAATAGGTACCCTCTCCCCAGGATGGATGACCTATTCGATCAACTGAAGAGAGCTGTACATTTTTCCAAAATAGATTTGAGAACAGGATATCACCAGTTGAAAATTAAACCGGAAGATATACCGAAGACTGCTTTTCGCACTAGGTATGGGCACTATGAGTTCTTAATCATGTCGTTTAGGTTAACCAATGCACCCGCAACCTTTATGGATTTGATGAACAGAGTGTTCAAAAAGTACCTGGATATATGTGTGATAGTTTTTATAGATGATATACAGATCTACTCAAGGACAGAGCAAGAACATGTAGAAAATTTGAGGATAGTCCTAGAAATCTTGAGGAATGAGAAATTATATGCCAAGTTATCGAAGTGCGAGTTTTGGTTGAGAGAAGTTCAGTTTTTTAGACATGTGGTGAGTAGCAAAGGAGTTTTAGTTGACCCTACCAAAATAGTGGCGGTATCCAATTGGGAAAAACCAACTACCCCAACAGAGGTTAGGAGTTTTGTGAGTTTAGCAGGATATTACTGAAGATTCGTGCAAGACTTTGCTAAGATAGCCGGTCCACTGACTAGACTTACCTGGATGACAGAAAAGTTTGTATGGACAGAGAAATATGAGGAGAGTTTTCAAGAGCTGAAAAAGAGGCTGGTGTCAGCACCAATGCTCGCTCTTCCAGATGGAAATGGAGAGTTTGTGATATACATCGATGCATCGCTTAAAGGAATATGATGTGTACTGATGCAGCACGGCAAAGTTATAGCATATGCCTCTCGACAATTGAAGGAGTATGAGAGCAGATACCCGACGCACAATCTAGAACTAGCAGCCATAGTGTTTGCCCTAAAATTTGGAGACACTACTTATACAGTGAGAAATACGAGATCTACACTAACCATAAAAGCCTCAAATATACTTTCACTCAGAAGGAACTGAACATGAGACATACGAGATGGTTAGAGTTGATTAAGGACTACGACAGTGAAATTATTTGAGAAGATGGAAATTGACGTGAATATGACCGGTAAGAGAACAGAAGGATTATTTGAGATTAAGCTAGTACCGGAACTGACTGAAAAGATACGAGTATGCCAGGAAAAGAAGATGAGTGAAGAAAGAGGAACATTGACCGGTGAAGAAGTGAGATATGAGAAGGACGAGAAAGGGATCATGAGGTATGCATCCCGAATTTGGATTCCAAATGTGCAAGAGTTAAAGGATGAGCTGCTGCACGAAAGGCACAACTCCAGATATTCAACCCACCCGCGAAGTACGAAAATGTACCGTGACCTTAAGGAATATTATTGGTGGCCTAACATGAAGAAAGAAGTAGCAGAGTGGGTCAGCAAGTGCTTGACATGCCAGAGAGTGAAGGCGGAACATCAGCGACCTAGGGGACTATTATGGCCCCTGGAAATTTCGGAATGGAAATGGGAGCATATGGCCATGGATTTTGTGACAGGCTTACCAAGGACAAAGACCAATCATGATGCCATATGGGTTATCATAGATAGATTGACCAAGTCCGCACACTTCCTACCAATCAACGAAAGGTACACTGTAGACAAGTTGATGGATATTTACTTGAAGGAAATTGTAGTGAGACACGGCGTTCCTGTAGCCATAGTGTCATATAGAGACCCAAGGTTTAATTCTCGATTTTGGAGAAGCTTCCAAGAATGCGTAGGCACCAGACTAAACATGAATACCGCTTACCACCCCCAGACTGATGGACAAAGCGAAATGACTATTCAGACCCTAGAAGATATGCTACGAGTGTGTGCCATTGATTTCAAAGGAAATTGGGATGACCACTTACCCTTAATCAAATTTGCTTACAGCAATAGCTATCACGCTAGCATATGAATGCCTCCGTATGAAGCTCTTTACGGAAGGAGATGTCGCTCTCCCATATTTTGGGATGAAGTTGGAGAACACAAGATATTAGGGCCAGAGTTAGTCCAACAGACCAGGGAAATGGTAAAAATCATCATGAAAAGACTGGTAGCAGCTCAGGACAGACAAATGAAGTACGCCGACCAGACAAGGAAGGATAGGGAATACGAAGTAGGATATTCTATGCTATTGAAGGTATCTCCGTGGAAAGGAGTGATGAGGTTTGGGAAGAAAGGGAAGCTGAGTCCCAGATTCATAGGACCCTTTGAAATTTTGAGGAGAATAAGACCTCTAGATTACGAGCTCGCCTTGCCTCCTAATCTGCAACAAGTGCACAACGTGTGTAACAACCCAAATCTGGGGTCAAGATTTGGTGTCACGAAAACAATCTTTACATAAAACAAAAGAATATTCAATTAACCCCTTGAATCCGGATCGTTTACAGGTTATGTTTCCGTATTTTCGGAATTAATTTTCCCGAAAATCGGGCAGCATTTCCTCTATTTATCGGCCTGCCCGTCGAATCATTTCAACGTCAAATTACAACCACAACACAATTCACAATCCAATAAACAATCCCAACCACCGATATGAATTCAATCGTTATGTACTGTTATTCGTATTTTATTTTTCATTTCATTTCAAAATTTATTTCACAAAAAAATTTTAATTTTTATTTATTTATTTATAATTTAGGACTCAGATTAAAATCATCACGGTCCACCGTCGGCTCGCCGAAGCTCATCGCTGACGGCGATAAAATTCGCGGGTTTCCGTTTATTACGGACATCCGACACGAATTCCATCGATTAATTATTAAGAATTTTCCATACAAATTTATTTTATTTCACGAATCCTTAATCAATAAATTCCTGCAGAAACAATATTAAAATAATTAAAAATCTCAACCACACAAACACGCGCACAACGCGTGGAGCTGTGAAACAACAACAAGCCGGAACAGCAGCCGGCTAACCGGAAAACGCAGCACGGAACACAAACACTGCCACACACACACACACGACTCACACACGCACAATATCACACGCACGCGCCACCATACCTCTCGGAGATTTTCGAGAGGCGGCAACACGAAGAACAACACAACACAACACACAAACGATTACACATATATACTCACGTATATATATACAAACATGTACCGAATGGAAAAACCGAAGCAATCGCCGGAAAGAAACCGGAAAAAGGAGGTGCGGCGGCCATAAACCCAGCAACGACGGAGAAGAAGAAATAGAGAAAGAAGAAAATCGAGAGAGAAGGGAGAGAGAGATGACAGAGAGTGAGAGAGATTGAGGAGAGATCGAGAGAGATTTGGGAGATGTTGGAGAGAGATAACAGAGAGATGAGAGATTGAGTGACAGAGAAAGAGGCAGTGGAGGGGTTGTGTGAGGTTTTTATTCTCCTTTTATTATATTTTTATTTTTTCCTTCGTTGAAATCCTGGTTCGAACCGCAATTAACGACCCGTAAATAAATAATCTACGAGTAATAATAATTCAAAATTTATCCGAACCTATTTAAAAATTCTCGAGATAATTAAAATTAATCATCATAAAATTTTTGTAATTTTAAAAATTATTTTTAAAACGAGCATTTGACCCGTATTTTACAGTCTTAACGAATACACGAGCGATTAAATAAAATCCAGAATATTTTTGAAATAATTTTAAAATTCTTAAAATATTCAAAACTTAATAAAATAAAATTTCCATGATTTTTGAAACACTCTGGAATTAAATACGGATTTTACGAATAAAAAAAATCAGAAAATCATTTAAAGATAATTAATAAATAACATATTGATTTCTAAATTTTATAAACTCCTAAAAATAATAAATAAAATTATAAAACAACAAAAATAATTTTAGGAGCAATTTTTTTAACATTTTTAAGAATAATATTCAATAAAATCACTTTAAAATGAATTAAATGCACACAGCTCAACCATTAATTACAAAATTAATCTCCACATCAAACAATCACAACAATTAATACCACAATAACACATAACTGACAAAACCATCACATATTTTATTTATTTAATAATTCGATAATTACATTTACATATCAAATCCGAAAATAGGTTACTTAGTCGCTAAGTAACTAAAAAGACGATACGATTTTAATACTAGAATTGGATAATTATCAACACATAGCTTCCTATAAAATACTTTATACGAAATGAAGGTGATAATGTCTCGCCTTTTGAGAATATGGATTCTTATCGATATATAAAATGATTTGTGTATCGAAAATTTCACACCGGGACTCGTACAGGTCAAACCGTACCCCGGATCGAAAAAGTCAAAACACGAAAAGTGTTCAGAATTATCAGATTAGGTGAGGAAGGAGTTTTCGGAAGAGTTGCGGGTTGTAAAAATGCAAAAACAATTGAAGTGGACTGATTTATGATTCTAAAAAGTAATTTTATAATTAGGTAAAATAATCATTATTACTCCTATTAGTTCTTATAAATTCATATAATAATCCAAAAATTACCAGAAAAATACTAATCTTATCTAGATTTAATTCTGGATAATTGGAAATTAAAATATCTAAATTTTATTAAAATAAACATCCAAATATTATTATCCATCATCAAATAATTCACCAAAATTCACATAAAAATCATATAATAATTATTTATTGATAAAAATAATTACATAAATTTCCCAGACGTTACATCCTCCCCCCCTTAAAAGGATTATGTCCTCAGAATCATGCTAAGGAACAAACCATGATGTTTCTCAAGTATCTTTCTTATAATTTCTCAGTTCTCATCATCTTAATCACAACTCAACGTCCTTTTACCGTCATCAACTCTATCAGTTGCTCATGCAACCCCTATCTGAATCTCTACTTCATACATTTGAAGCTAAATGAATTTTCGTAGTCATACACACATGAATGTCTTATAGATTCGTTATACCTGTGACAACAAGACCAACTCATTCACAATCGTTCTATCTATCTCATTGTCTCCACTAACCTTCTTTTCTCTCTAATTCTAATAATTCGTGTTCATGAACTTTCTATCTTCACTGGTTGTTCTATTATACTTTTCGTGTCTCCTTTTGTTCGGTTAGCCTAACCTATGAGTGTTTCCGATCGTATGCGAGAATCCTTAATCGGTCTCTTGCATTTTCTATTCGTCTACACCCGATGTCCTGAGCTCATTACGTTTGATGCTTCGAAATATTCTACATCTATTCAAAAGCTAAAAAGAAAAATCTGGGCAATTGCATTTACTCACCACTTGGTAGCATACTTCTATTTCTTTTCAATCACTATCAAGTAGATTCATCAAGCGAGAATCTGCTATTATCTGAATGGAAATATTAATTTGGAACAGAATGAATCATAACTTTATTCAAAACCCGGTCTCTTGGTACTAATACTCATTTTGTTGTCCTATCAAATTAGATATCAATACGAACTTTGATGCTCACAACGTTTCATACTGAAGTCAACATCAATCATCTGCATTAATACCACATTTGATATTCAACAACAAAGTAAGTATCAGCATAACTCGGAAGATAGATCAAAACCTATTCTTCAATTTCTACCTTTTCCAATTCTTTTAACCATTTCTCAACAATCTTAATGGCATTCACTCTTTTATTTCTATTTGAAACATCTATTCCTAAGTGGATCTTTCATGTTTGGTAGTTAACCACACACTGGAGCTCTCTTTGAAGCTAAGAATGTAGCTGCTATTTTCTAACTCTTCACAAGCATATCTTCAGGCGTTCAACTTGGTCTTCTTTAGTCCTTGAATGAGGATGTTATCAATAAATACAATCAGACCATCCGAATACTCCTGGTACATTGTGTTCACTTTATGGCGCCCTCCAAACCCGGGTCAGAAGTTTGGGGTCCACAACACATTCACAATATATAAAACTGTACATAAAATATTAATTACAATGACCCTGTTTTACATAACCACGGATCGCAACAGGTTAAAGTATGAAAACAAGCCACAATCATAACTTTTATTACAATGTACCAAATCCCAACTAATTTAACTTACAATTGATAATAAAATCATTCTTACAATCTGACTATCTTTCTACCGCATGAAGCTTCTACTAGCTCGATTCAACTCAACTGGAACCTTAAGCCGCACTTTGGACTGAGGAACTTCACTATCGTCCATATTCTTTTCAACTGTAAAATATATAAAAGAATCGCAAGGGTGAGCTAACTAGCTCAGCAAGTCATAATAGTGATAACTGAGGTTAAACAATGATCAAATGAGATGATTCAAAGAAATCAAGTTTCTTTTTTTTAACTCATCATTAGAATTGGATATTCATTTTAAGTTTTTTTTTTAAAAAAAAATCAAGGTTAGGCTGCTGATCAGTCACGCACTAACCCCGAGCAAGCACACAGCACTGCTCTAATTACTGGATCCAAGGCACACATTGGCCTAACTTGACCATTGGTATGTTCTGACCACGAATCTGGTCCACATATATAAAAAAGCTATCCAATCCTAAAGCAGTTCAATATGATAACAATATAATTCAATAACACAAGATCATAATCGATGATGTTAAACATTTGCATAAAAATGTAAGAAAACTCATGGATATCTCAAGGGTATATTAGGGTATTTATAAGAAACGGTTTTCAGTTTGCATAAGGGTCAGGTATCAAACTAGTAATGATTTTTCAGGATATGGTTCTTTGATGTTACTAAGAATGATTGGAGTATAAAAGTTTCTGTGTTTTCAAACCATTTTCTTCGGGTGTTTGGTGTTTGGTAGTTAAACATTTGGGAAATAGTATCATATTTGTGTGGTTTAGTGTCTGAGGATCAACAAAGGATGGTTTATAAAGAACAAGGCTTATGGCTCAAGATCAAGAAAAATCAAGGATTCAAGGGTAAATAGTTTAATGCACTTGCAATGTAAACAAGAATTATTATGAATAAGAGCGACATTTTATGAAACAGTTCGAAAATAATTGCGATATATCTTGAGGAAAAGTTTGGAAGTACTTGCCTTACAAGGCTTTACAACTACTACTACTACTGATCAATTCTGGGACAGCTCTGCCGCTTAGGCTTTTACGTCCAACCACTAGATCCCATTGGATTCGACTTCGACACTCAGGTCTTTCTGTTGAAACTCTACTGAGCTCGTCGACTGACCACTATGTTAACTTTAGTCCATCGTCCACTTTCAGGTTCCCGACTATAACCTACAGGGTCAAAATACCCTACGTTAGACGTCTACGTATGCCTGACATATCCTCAATACTAATTTTTACTCAATGATATTCAAACCTGACTCGTAATTATATGGATTATTATAATATAACAACACACCCAATAGTCAGGGTTCACATTCTCGAGAAATCGGTTTGGTGTTCGCTTTCCGAAAATACGTATATTTGTAATTTCACAAAATCAGGGTAATGGATTTTAGTAAATTATTTCATCATATCGTGCAATCAAGTTCCATATAGAACACATATATATTTATATAACCATTCGACGTCCCGATAATCGTCGGATATGCTCCCGTATTTTCGTAGGTAAATTTCCCGGAAATTGGGCAGCGTCTCTTTTGTTTATCGGACTACCCGTCGAAACGATTCGACATCAAACCAATCAACAATACAATAATTACCACTCCAGTCAACTCAATTTCATAACCCAATCACAATTAAATACGCAATCCAAGTCTCAATACAAAATCCAAGTCTCAATACAAACTCTAAATATCGGATAAATATTTCTCGAACTAAATTAATATTTTGAAATTTTAGGACTCAGAATAAACATCATAGTCCACCGTCGGCTCGCCGAGGCTCATCGCCGACGTCGGCAAAATTTTCGGGGTTCCCGATTATTCGGGTTCCAACACAAAAATTTCACCGATTAATTCGATTAAAATCAATCGCACAAAATTATTTATATCATGAATTGTAGTCATAATTCCCTGCAATTATTAAAATAATACGGATTAATTCAGATTACTGAACCAAAACACAACCAACAGAACAGGGTAACAAAACAGGGCTACGCGCGCACAACGCGCCACAACAAGACCGCGCTAAGAAAACCGTGAACACAGGGCGGCCAGAAAATGGCCGAAAAACTGCAGCGACACCCAACTCCCCCATACAAACGCTCACACACACACAAATACAAACACACGCACACACATAAACTGACACACACAATCACATACGACTATATACAGAAGGAATTAGACTGGAAAGGTACCGAACCAACCGGAAAGAAAATGGTCGGGAAACTAAATGGTGAACCACCGCGAGGCAGAAGAACAGAGAAGAAAAACGGAAGAAAGGAGAAGATAGAGGAGGGAGAGAGAGTAGAGTGAGAGAGAGGACGAGAGATGAGAGATTGATAGACTACAGATTGATGTTTACCATATCCAATGAATCCCACCTCTGCTTCGTTTAATTACGTGGCACGTGTCCCGTTTAATGGACACGTGTCGTGTCCTGACTGATTACAAGCCGATTCGCATCATTTTAATCGGTTTTAACGGTAAAATCTGCGAATAATTATTACCCAAACCGTACCAAAATAATCCTAAAATTTTCTAAATATCCCAAAACTAATGAAATTAAATTTTTATAATTTTTAAAACATTTTTAAAATACAACTCGTATCCAACTTTCAAAATTAATGAATCGAGCTGTATTTTAAATAATTTCAGAAATTTACGAAAACAGTCTTAAGATGTTACAAATATCCCGAAGTTAATAAAAACATAAATTTTGAAATTTTAAAACGATTTTTAAAATACACTTTATATCCGCTTTTATCAATGAAGCGAAACAACGAGCGCGTGAAATTAATCCCTAAAATTTCCAAAATAATTTTAAAATTCTCGGAATATTCCGAACTTAAATAAATATGAGTTTCATAATTTTTGAAGAATTTTAGAATTAAATATGGATTTTACAAATAAAAGCATTCAGAAAATCATTTAAAGATAAATAATTAATAAAATATTGATTTTTTAATTTTATAAAATCCTAAAAATAATTATTTTAATTATAAAATCATAAAAATAATTTTTGAAACATTCTCAATATTTATGCAAATAAATTTGCACCAAATCCACTTTTGAAAATGAAAACAATCCAATACGACTCCATAATTAATCACACAAACAACCCGGTATATTATAAATTACACCTATATAATAATCAACCAACACAGAGTGGTCAAAACCAATACACATATTTTATTTAATAATTTCCGTAATAATCACATATTTAAATAATTCAAAAACACACGAGTCGTTATATCTTTCCCCCTTAAAAGGATTCTGTCCTCAGAATCTGGTCTAACTAATTAAGTGAGGATATTTGTCAAGCATATCTGACTCAAATTTCTAAGTAGACCCTTCTACTCGAAGGTTCAAACGTACTCATAATCGGTATTCACTCATTTCCAAGGACTTGCCTTTGACAATCATGAATTTAGATCGATCACTATATGCAGAACAACTTGGACAAGAGCCCCATTGGCTCCTGATCAATCACTTAATTCAAATCCAATACTTATCGCTTTAACATTGACAAGTAAAATACATTAGGTGTACACACTGACGTGACGATCATATCACTAATGAACAACTTTATCTATATTTATCAATACCTCGAATGGTTCACAAATTTTAGGACATAACCTGTCCTTTCCACTCAGATTTATCCAGTTTCTTACAAGACTACACTTTTACTACACTACTGGTCCTATTTCTATATTCATATTCTCTCTCAATATAATTTCGCCTTCTTTCTTTGCCTACTCCGAGCTGTTTCAATCAATATTACTACGTTCTTGGTGTGCTGAATTAACTTTAGAATTTGACAACTTTCTTTCTCCCACTTTATTCTAATAGAAATGGGGACCTACACTTGCGTTCACACGAAGCTTGATACAGTGGCATTCCAAAGCTGACATTGCTGGTAAATGATCGTTCCAGTGTTTCCTTAAAACTTCACCTCTCAACATATTTTATCTTTCCTGAATCACTTTCGTACCTTGACTCTCTATTCAAGGATGATAGGCGGTACTCGTTTTCAACCTAGTTTCCAAACATTTAAACATCTCTTACTCTTTCCAATTCATTTACTAACTCCTCGGGGGTCTTATTTATATAGAATCCATTCTGTCGACATAAGGCATCTGTTACCATACAGCTTTGTTTAGGTAGTCGTTAATGGATTAATTCAGAATCTTTTGTTAACCTTGGTCAAAATTTTAGTCTTGAAGACTCAACGTATAGTTGCTTTCCTTCTGATCTTCGGAGAAAATCTTTGGGCATTCCATGCAGGCTTTCTTATTCTTTGAATAACTAAGGATGTTATCAATAAATTCAATTTGCTTACCCAAGTACTCCTTATACACCACGTTCCTTAATTCCTTGTAGCCACCTGATACACTTATCATTTCACATAATATCATCAGAGCTTGCAATGCTCTGAACTCACTTTGATCGTAATCTCTGATATTTTCTCAGGTCAGATCTTAAGTTAATTCTCAATACATAACACACTTCTTAAATTAGGTCTCATAAGTAATCAATTCTTTATAGGGTCTCACTTCTTCTTATTCATTGTTTTGTTAGACTCCCGATAATCAGTACATACTTTTATACTTTCATTCCTTTTTCTCCCTTAACATCATTGATACACTTCATGATTTGTTTCTTGTAAAACCACTTCCTGGGTCTGCCTTATCTACTAGGCCTCCAATACTTCGCTTTAATTCTTTGGCATGTCTAACACTTCTCAATCTATTCTGAAATTCCCTTCTTATATCTGGTTATCACTATTTTTCTTTAAGTTTCTATATATCTTGGCATTTCTTCAATAGATTAAATACGCGATATTGTGAATTCCTTATGGGATCTCATTCCTTAATTCTTCTGCTTGTAGCGTCCAAGTGCTGGAGGAGAATCTGGGGATATCGTGATCATTCTCTTGGGCGCATGAATTTCCTCTCACCACTGCTAACATCATGATCCATTATCTTCTTTTGACATCTCCTTATCTTTCCCTTAACAACTTCAAATGAAATGTCATACTATTCATCCTTGCTCCTGTTTGGATTATAAACTCTGATTCCCAATTTCAACTTCTAAAATTCCTTAGAAAATTCTTCCGGTATAGTCTCTATGTCCGTTATTGCTTTCCTCTATCTTTGCTTTTCCTCGTGAATATATACTTCAACCTCTTATAGCCCGTATAGATCTTACACCTTTCTCCATACATATTATGTTTCCCAAATCTTTCAAAATGAATATTATTACTGTTACTCCCAAATTATAGGTAGGATACTTCTGCTCATAAGGTTTCGGTTGTCTGGATGCATATACAATAACCCTATTGTGCTGCATCAACACAGATCCTATTCCCTAATGAGAAGCATCACTATCAACTACCAAACCTCCTTGATACTTTTAAATTGATAAAACAGGTGCTGAAACCATTCTTTCATTTAACTCCGTAAAACTTTCCCTTCATCCTTCTCCATTTCACAAAACTTCTTGCTTTTCCTGGTTAGCTTCATCCAAGATATTGCAACTTTCACGAAATCCTGCACCAATTTTCAATAGTAACCGACCCATGATAAAACTTCTTACTTTTGTTGGTGTTTCTGGTCTCTTTTAATTCATAGAAATTTTAACTTCTGCTGAATCTCTTTTGATCTTCTCTACATTGACTATCTATGCTAAGAACTATATTTCATACAACTTCTTTCTTCTCCAACTTCCCAGTCATCATTAAACGCTTTGCATGGTCCTCCATTAACTTTAAGTATCACAACTATAGCTTACTCGGATATTCCTTAAAGGTATTGTCCATCCAGTTCAAATATTGCTGGTATATTGGTTAATATAGATGACAATATGAGAACAGTACTTAGTTCTGAAAATTATCCTTGATACATCCATAGGTTTAGTCTTCAATTGGTGAAATATCAAATCTTAAATCAGTCTTATAAAAGTACTTTGCTTCCTTCGTTTGATCAAACAAATCATTGGGTCAAGGTAATAGATACTTGCTTTTGATAGTAAACTTGTTGAGCTTTCGCTAGTCGATGCATAATCTCATACTTCCATTTTCTTATTAACAATTAGTACTAGTGCACCTTATAGGATATGTCGGTCTATTCGCTTCTTCTTCGAACATCTCTTGTATTTACTTTGCTAACTTCCTCACCTTCTCATTTGGAATTAGAATTATTTTTTTCATCACGACGGTCTGTCTGGACATCACGCTTTAGTAGTTAATTCATTCCTTAGAATAATATCAAATCCTCTTATCTTCCATGATATCAATTCTTCATAACTTATTGCCAGGAATCTCAATTTCACCATTGGTACTCACTTATTCAACAACCACACATTCTTGACTTGCTAGTCCTTTAATCACCACCTTATCAATTCAACAGGGTAATTCATCTTATCAACACAACCTTGAGAGATAAAAAATTAAGTTTCTCTGACATCTTTTAGTACTTTAACACATAAGGTATTCACCCTGATCATCCATGTCATCACGTCCGTATTCTGAATAACATATTTCTCAGGAAAATCGCATATTCTTGTTCTCGAAAACGTATTCCTTATTGGAGTAGATTCCCTTGATTCTTAGTGGATTTTTTTTTACTGGGCTAGTGATTTGCAATCCTCGTCATGTGCCCGTGTTTCCTTTTCATGCATAAGAGATAGATGGAACTTCGTCCACTTGATTAAGGATACGTTGATTTCTGCTTGAAAACCTCTTGCAAGGAACAATAGTACAATGAAACGACTAGAAGGATTCAAAATTCAACAAAAATTAGAGTTGAAAAGAAAGAAGAAGTAAGGATTTGAATATGAATGAGACAACCACATTGGTACTTAAGATGGCCAGTCTTTCGTACCATATGGCATACAACATATGATTAGGTGGCGTCCCACCCGACTCTTCGTCATTCTGACAAAGTGTCTCACCATAACACTGTTTGTCCCAATCAGAAAGCAAAAAAAAATTGAGGGAAACAATTAAATTTGAAAGGAATGCAATATCCTCCTTTTCGATATCATAACAAGGAGTTTATTTAAGAAAAGAAGTTCATACTTATTTAGGAATCAAAAAGGGAATATACGCTGTAATATTGAAAACAAGAACGATACCATTGGTCACCATCCACATTTCACTTGTATTTATCTTTCGAGCTTGTTCGATCATATCTCCATTGTTTCATATAATAACTTTTAGAAAGTACGTTGAAATGCCTTCGCAAATTAAGCATTATGGTAGATTCTTACTTGTCACGTCTTGCGTCTTTAGCATCACACCTCTACATATAATACTTTAACAACTCGATTATAATGACGTCCCTACCAGACAACCTCGAGTCTCCTTTTTCAATTTAGAATAACCCCGAAGCATTCGACATAGCGATCCTTGTATTAATAATATTCTGTTTTAAGAGAGGTCTGGAAATCTTTCCAATCTTCTTCGATCACGCTCCGGCTTTTGTTAAATCAATGAATTTTTCGAACTCTGATAGTCCTAATAATTGAATGTATAGTTACTCCGTACGCTGATTCTGTTGTAAATTTTATCAAACAATACTTGCACTTTACTGTTAGGGATAATCAATTTCTTCATAATCATAGGTTACTTCGTTCTCAAAATTAGCAATACTAAGTCTGAAACATCATCCTTCCAGGTAATCCGGGCTTTCTAACAAACAAGAAACTCAAGTAGTAACTTGACAACCAATGTTTAAAAATCATTTTATTCAAAAAGGCTTTTTAATAATTTATAAAGGGAAATCTTTTTCGAAAACTTATTTAAAAGTTTGGAAAATCACAAACCTGGTTGTCCTTACTATATGAGTTGGTTGTTGTCCTTCCAACCTATAGCAAGATACCATATTAAAGAAATAATTACATAAAAATTCATTCAGTCCAATCTACCTTTTCTCCTTCATCGGGTCCATTTGCCTTCCTTAATCGACGAAACTTCAATTGTCGTTGCATGATATCTTATTCGTAGCTTCATGTCAAAGTTTCCATACTAGTAATACTCCCGACATTACCGTTGCAATAGTTAAATAAAACAGGTTATCCAATAGTCAATAAATCTATTTCATAGAACAAAGTTTGCTCGTATCACATCAAATTACTACTTTACATATCGCATTTATCATATCATCATCATTTAATTTTACAAAAATCCCAGGTTTATACTTTACTCTCTTACTCTTTCAAAATTCATCTAGTTCATCCCATACTTATTCACGGGTGGCTTAGTCACTAAGGGCTTCTTTTAACCCGATAACAGCTATCCTATGAAACACTTAAATCTCCTCTCTAAACTTCGTCACACCTCTATTTATAACTCAAGCGCTCACCATTTACTGTAGCTCTCGAATCCATCCTTGTAGATACAATCGCTTCATAGGATAAGTTCTAAACTGGGGGTATGGAACAGGATGTAGGGTAAACTAAAGAGATACACTCACATCCGAATGTCCAATGAAACAAGAATAAACAGATAGAAGTTCTTGAATAGGTAATCTCGCATCAAGAGGCGGAAAATTAGCGTAGAATAGCTTGAAGAAGTGCAATCGTTATACCAGAAGGTAGTACCATTAATGCTGGTGAAGGAACAAGGTGCAAATCTAATGTGGGAGAAGGTGACGATCCTCAAACGGAAAGCTCCAAATGATCCAATGACACCGGGGAATCAAGATCTGCCATTGCCATTGTCTGGAAATCACATCGCAAGCTGAGAATCCCAAATCGCAATACGAATTGTGCCGGAGACCTACTATACCATCACACTCAACCTCACAACGTCTTATCATTCTATTTCCTATTCCTAATCCTAACCCTCTATCCAATCCCGACAATCTAGGCTTGTTTCAGTGACTTATAACCTGTAGCTCTGATACCAACCTGTGGCGCCCTCCAAACCCGGGTCACAAGTTTGGGGTCCACAACACATTCACAATATATAAACCTGTACATAAAATATTAATTGCAATGACCCTGTTTTACATAACCACGGATCGCAACAGGTTAAAGTATGAAAACAAGCCACAATCATAACTTTTATTACAATGTACCAAATTCCAACTAATTTAACTTACAATTGATAATAAAATCATTCTTACAATCTGACTATCTTTCTACCGCATGAAGCTTCTACTAGCTCGATTCAACTCAACTGGAACCTTAGCCCGCACTTTGGACTGAGGAACTTCACTATCGTCCATATTCTTTTCAACTATAAAATATATAAAAGAATCGCAAGGGTGAGCTAACTAGCTCAGCAAGTCATAATAGTGATAACTGAGGTTAAACAATGATCAAATGAGATGATTCAAAGAAATCAAGTTTTTTTTTGAACTCATCATTAGAATTGGATATTCATTTTAAGTTTTTTTTTTAAAAAAAAATCAAGGTTAGGCTGCTGATCAGTCACGCACTAACCCCGAGCAAGCACACATCACTGCTCTAATTACTGGATCCAAGGCACACATTGGCCTAACTTGACCATTGGTATGGTCTGACCACGAATCTGGTCCACATATATAAAAAAACTATCCAATCCTAAAGTAGTTCAATATGATAACAATATAATTCAATAACACAAGATCATAATCGATGATGTTAAACATTTGCATAAAAATGTAAGAAAACTCATGGATATCTCAAGGGTATATTAGGGTATTTATAAGAAACGGTTTTCAGTTTGCACAAGGGTCAGGTATCAAACCAGTAATGATTTTTCAGGATATGGTTCTTTGATGTTACTAAGAATGATTGGAGTATAAAAGTTTCTGTGTTTTCAAACCATTTTCTTCTGGTGTTTGGTGTTTGGTAGTTAAACATTTGGGAAATAGTATCATATTTGTGTGGTTTAGTGTCTGAGGATCAACAAAGGATGGTTTATAAAGAACAAGGCTTATGGCTCAAGATCAAGAAAAATCAGGGATTCAAGGGTAAATAGTTTAATGCACTTGCAATGTAAACAAGAATTATTATGAATAAGAGCGACATTTTTTGAAACAGTTCGAAAATAATTGCGATATATCTTGAGGAAAAGTTTGGAAGTACTTGCCTTACAAGGCTTTACAACAACTACTACTACTGATCAATTCTGGGCAGCTCTGCCGCTTAGGCTTTTACGTCCAACCACTAGATCCCATTGGATTCGACTTCGACACTCAGGTCTTTCTTTTGAAACTCTACTGAGCTCGTCGACTGACCACTATGTTAACTTTAGTCCATCGTCCACTTTCAGGTTCCCGACTATAACCTACAGGGTCGAAATACCCTACGTTAGACGTCTAGGTATGCCTGACATATCCTCAATACTAATTTTTACTCAACGATATTCAAACCTGACTCTTATTATATGGATTATTATAATATAACAACACACCCAATAGTCAGGGTTCACATTCTCGAGAAATCGGTTTGGTGTTCGCTTTCCGAAAATACGTATATTTGTAATTTCATAAAATCAGGGTTATGGATTTTAGTAAATTATTTCATCATATCGTGCAATCAAGTTCCATATAGAACACATATATATTTATATAACCATTCGACGTCCGGATAATCGTCGGATATGCTCCCGTATTTTCGTAGGTAAATTTCTCGGAAATCGGGCAGCGTCTCTTTTATTTATCGGACTACCCGTCGAAACGATTCGACATCAAACTAATCAACAATACAATAATTACCACTCCGGTCAACTCAATTTCATAACCCAGTCACAATTAAATACGCAATCCAAGTCTCAATACAAAATCCAAGTCTCAATACAAACTCTAAATATCGGATAAATATTTCTCGAACTAAATTAATATTTTGAAATTTTAGGACTCAGAATAAACATCATAGTCCACCGTCGGCTCGCCGAGGCTTATCGCCGACGGCGGCAAAATTTTCGGGGTTCCCGATTATTCGGGTTCCAACACAAAAATTTCACCGATTAATTCGATTAAAATCAATCGCACAAAATTATTTATATCATGAATCGTAGTCATAATTCCCTGCAATTATTAAAATAATGCGGATTAATTCAGATTACTGAACCAAAACACAACCAACAGAACAGGGTAACAAAACAGGGCTACGCGTGCACAACGCGCCACAACAAGACCGCGCTAAGACAACCGTGAACACAGGGCGCCGGAAAATGGCCGAAAAACTGCAGCGACACCCAACTCCCCAATATAAACGCTCACACACACATAAATACAAACACACGCACACACATAAACTCACACACACAATCACATACGACTATATACAGAAGGAATTAGACTGGAAAGGTACAGAACTAACCGGAAAGAAAACGGCCGGGAAAATAAATGGTGAACCACCGCGAGGCAGAAGAACAGAGAAGAAAAACGGAAGAAAGGAGAAGATAAAGGAGGGAGAGAGAGTAGAGTGAGAGAGAGGACAAGAGATGAGAGATTGAGAGACTACAGATTGATGTTTATCATATCCAATGAATCCCACATCTGCTTCGTTTAATTACGCGGCACGTGTCCCATTTAATGGACACGTGTCGTGTCCTGACTGATTACAAGCCGATTCGCATCATTTTAATCGGTTTTAACGGTAAAATCTGTGAATAATTATTACCCAAACCGTACCAAAATAATCCTAAAATTTTCTAAAAATCCCAGAACTAATGAAATTAAATTTTTATAATTTTTAAAATATTTTTGAAATGCAACTTGTATCCCCCTTTCAAAATTAACGAATCGAGCTGTATTTTAAATAAATTCAGAAATTTACGAAAATAGTCTTAAAATGTTACAAATATCCCGAAGTTAATAAAAACATAAATTTTGAAATTTTAAAATGATTTTTAAAATGCACTTTATATCCGCTTTTATCAATGAAGCGAAGCAACGAGCGCGTGAAATTAATCCCTAAAATTTCCAAAATAATTTTAAAATTCTCAGAATATTCCAAACTTAAATAAATATGAGTTTCATAATTTTTGAAGAACTTTAGAATTAAATATGGATTTTACAAATAAAAGCAATCAGAAAATCGTTTAAAGATAAATAATTAATAAAATATTGATTTCTTAATTTTATAAAATCCTAAAAATAATTATTGTAATTATAAAATCATAAAAATAATTTTTGAAACATTCCCAATATTTATGCAAATAAATTTGCACCAAATCCACTTTTGAAAATGAAAACAATCCAATACGACTCCATAATTAATCACACAAACAACCCGGTATATTATAAATTACACCTATATAATAATCAACCAACACAGAGTGGTCAAAATCAATACACATATTTTATTTAATAATTTCCGTAATAATCACATATTTAAATAATTCAAAAACACACGAGTCGTTATACACGTGATCTTCAAACTTACAATTTTTGATAATCGACGCGTAACTTCCTACCTCCATTCTTTTTTTCCATGATCGCTTTTGTGCACAGCGCAAAATATTCTTTATTTCATTATGCTTTCATTCCACATTTCTGAAGTTTTCCTTCACTTATTATTTCATCCCTATTGAGTTATACGATACAAACCTTTTGACACCAGCTTGACTCTGTGCGGTAACCGACGAGAAATTCTTACCTCATTCCCAAAGGTAACCTTAGCAAATCATTTGCTCGAACCTCCGGGACTTTACTTTAATTTTAAAGAATGCCAACATGAGATTCATTGCAACGTTCTTCTCTAGTAGTTCTCCATCAATACCTTTGTTTAATCATCCCTGTTTACACGCATTTTTGGAACGAATTCCTATCTCCCACTATCGACGTTTCACCTCATTCTCCAAATAGTTCTGGCACAACCGACGTTCCCAACTTGCATATTTTCTGAATTATTTTATAAAATTTCTTTATTATCCTTTTGATTCCACTTCTTGTCTTGATTAGTTCTTCATTCTCATTATTCATTATCTTTTTCATACATAACGAATTTCTTTTTCTTAGTAATATTACTCTGGTTATTACTGGATAGGTCATTTCTAAAGTTCACACTAGAATGAAGGCTTTTATATGTACTATTTAAATTCTTACTAACAGAGTTATCGAATATCCTCGGTAGCTATTTCCTTAGCCTTGCTTGACGTATCACATATCGCGTGTTTGACTTCTCTTCATTGACCATCATCTTTTTTTCCCGAGTTCACATGCAGACTTCATCAATCTTCGTCTTTCATTGGGTGCTTGAATTTGCGAGCTTTCCATTATTCTACAGCAACTTCCATTCAATCGCCGTTCAAAAGAAGTGTACATTCAAATATTTCATTAATTCATCATTCGATATGCGTATACATCCAAATTCTTCATGGAACGCTATTGCAGATGATATAATCCCTTTAATTTATCTTGGACCTTCAGTTCTTAAAAATATTCTTCTTACTAGCATGTACCAGTAACTTCCTGTTCCTCTTACTCATCGAAAAGAGCGTATTCTTCTGGATCAAACCTTGCACCTGATCACAGTAACATCACACTAATTGAACTAAGCCTTCAATTTACGTTAACGCCATTACTTTTTCCAAATTTCTTATTGCTTTGATTTCGGAGCTGGAAATTATGTTAGAGCTTGACTCAATCTAATTGGAATCGACCTCCATTTAACTAACCATTAGTTGGTAAAGTTAATCTATTAACTCTTTTAATTGATCAATTAAGCCAAATGCTGACTAGCTAAATGGAATCAAAGACCAATTATATAAAGTTGGTTTGGTCATAACAACTTTCTCAAGAACCGAGATTGCAATTATTTGGAGTACTGACGAGAACGGCAATATACTTCTTTGTCCTTAACTATAGGGTAATTTCTGAAAATTAGGGCAGCACTTCCCCTAAATCATTGACTACCAGTCGGACTCAAGCCGACACCATCAATCAACCAAAATCATCAATTCCCACAATTCACCTTTGATCAGCATCTGACTGGCATAGCATATATCTTCTTAATTGGGATTGGGTCTGAAACCCACAATGATTAATATAATTGTAAATTTCTTAATTCTTTTAGAATATTACGAATTATCCTTAATGAATTTATCTCGTTGTTTTTCAAGTATTTTATTTCGCGATTCTTTTAACTTATTTCTTGCCATTACCCATTGTGTACAGTTACTTTTAAGAATTATGATGCATCCTTCCACCAATCACAACAATCATTTATCTAGGACGATACACATTCAATTTTATTAACTAATCTGTTTATCTTTTAATAACCACGCAGGGTTTTCATTATTATCGTCGTAATCTGATGGAAACTTAATCGTTATCTCGTTATTTCTTAAAAGACTCCACAGTCGAATCACCATTCCTTCATCTCCACTTATGTTCACATATTTAACTTTCGTCACTAACCCGGGTATGTGCATTGAATTCACAATCACTTATTTACGCAAGTTAGAGAACTTCACAATTTCTTGAATAACACGTTCGAAGTTTGATTACATTTAAGATTTCTTCCATCTTGAATTTTCACGACAAATATCTTTTCATGACGAAGGGATGCCTCGTGTATTAACCGCCTGTCTGAGTCATTGTTCAGAATTCCCCTGATCTTCGATTGTCGTCCCGACACACGCTTGCTTTGTCTGACGCACACAACTTTACTTCCTTATTTTGTAATTAATCTATTTATTACGGTTCACTAACGATTCATTTTTCATCCAAATCTTCCAATTTGAACTGTATCACGTTAACGTAATCTATCGTATTGATGAGATCCCTGTAGCAAGAACAACTGCCTGACTTGATATCTTCGCCATGTCCACATTTGTCGGTGTATCCATTTTTCCTCACTCGCAGATGTCCACTATTTATCGATTTACAGTCGTATCTATGTTCGTTGTATGATTCCACGTATCACACTATTTCATTTCTTTTGAAATCGTCAGAGAACAGACTTTATGCAGGAGGAGAGTTTGTGAACATGATTTTGATTGAGAAACGGAATAAGGAATAACAATGCAACAACCGATTGAAAGAATTTGTAAATCAGAAAATTTGAAGGAAGAAAAATGAGTGAAGAATGAGACAACCATATTCGTACTCAAGATGGCCAGTCTTTCATACTATATGGCCTACATCACATGATTAGGTGGCGTCCCACCCGACTCTTCGTCATTTCGACAAAGCGTCATATCACAACACTGTTGTCTCAATCAGGAATCAAGAATTTGAGAAGAAAAACATTTCAGAAGAAATACAAGAACTTTCTTTCATTTCCGCCTCATATGATTTATCAACAGAAGAAGCTCATACGTATTCAAAACTCGAGAAGAACATATGCTATCGTATTTGAAAAAGAATAACATTGTAGATCACCATTGGTCACCGTCCACGCTCCATTTACGTATGCCTTCAGGGACCATTCGGATGAGAGATTCACCGTTTAGGTTACGTTATAACTTCGGAATGTCTTCTGGAAATGCCTCCATATTCACAGCTTTAATATTTCGAGCATATCGCGTCCTTACCAAAATTTATAATCATTGCTTCCAGTCGCATTCAAGAATCAAGAAAAAAAACGTATACTATCGTATTAGAAAAAAAAATGTCAGTGTCGATCACCTTCCATGCTTCGCCTACATCTTCCTTCAGGATCGTTCGGATACAGGTTTACGATTTAGGTTACCTCATTGCTTCGAAATGATGCTTGGAAATACCTTCACACCAAATGCCTCAATAATTTGATCTTAATTGCGTCGTTCCGAAATTTAAAATCATGACTTCAGATTTCATCTATGTCGTGTAAAATAACCATCGATGACGCAATGCCTCAATTTCGTCGATAAAAATACGATTCTTCTCCAATCATCTGGAAGATTCTGCCATTTCCTTCAATCATCCTCCGTCCATTCGAATCACGAATTTCGCTAAATTTTAATAATTTCATAAATTGGGGTAAATAATATTTTAATATGTTGATTCAATTATTGATTTTATTAAACAACGTTTACTTTCATTCTTCACAGCAAACCTTAAACCTTCTCTCTACTGGTGGGTATACTTGGCCCTTTGAATTAACAACACGGAATCTAATTCCATTCTTCTTTTTAGGTCATTTCTATTTATAATAACAAGAACTTAAGTAGTACCTCGACAACCAAATTGTAAAACTTATTTCATGCAAAATCTTTTGAAAGTTGATTAAGGAAATCTTTTCCAAAATCTCATTTTTAAAGTTTTGAAAATCAAATATTTGGTCGTCATTACTATATAAATTACTTGCTATTTTCCTGATTTACCAATGAAATGTCTAATTAAAAGAATGTCTATATAAGGGTCTTTCCACTTCGGTACCTCTTTCACTATTCCTCGGATTCAATTCGCACTTATTAGTCGACGAAACTTCATTACCGTTGTACATCATTTTATTCCTAACTCGAACTCAATGCTGACGTCTGCCATTGTCTTTCATATTCTCGTTATTGTCCTTGACGTTATGCTTACAACCACGCATGTGATTCGATGTTCTGTCTGTAGATAGGGTCGCCTCTTCTTGCTAGTCTTACCTATATCTAGGAAGGTAGACATCATTCCTCGCGCAGTTCCCGGTATGTGATAAAAATCTTCTCGCAACAGTGGTGCCTTTGTAGCTTGCAACTTTGGCTCTTCCTCGGCTTTCATCAACTCGTGACCTCCGACGTGGAGCTCGTCCTTCTACCTAATTCTAAATTAAATCATACCAAAATTCACCTAACATTTCTTTCACCAGTTCTCACCAGAATCAATCGCATTTTTCTTAAAATCACATGAAAAGTAGGGTAACATACCCCATCTCCGTCGATCTGTCGATTCCTCATTATTGAAGGATCTAAGAATTCAATATACCTACAGCGTTGCGACATTCATCTTACACTTTCTCAGCAATCCTATCTTAGCAACTCCATCTCGGATCTACTAACCCTAATTCGCACTCAACTCAATTTATCCTGAATATGCATAGGGTCTTTCCTATCCTGTACGACCTATCATTCCTATCTTACTCTCACATATTCTTATTTAAGTGACAAATAACCTGCAGCACTGATGCCAACTTGTAACAACCCAAATCCGGGGTCAAGATTTGGTGTCACGAAAACAATCTTTACATAAAACAAAAGAATATTCAATTAACCCCTTGAATCCGGATCGTTTACAGGTTATGTTTCCGTATTTTCGGAATTAATTTTCCCGAAAATCGGGCAGCGTTTCCTCTATTTATCGGCCTGCCCGTCGAATCATTTTGACGTCAAATTACAACCACAACACAATCCACAATCCAATAAACAATCCCAACCACCGATATGAATTCAATCGTTATGTACAGTTATTCGTATTTTATTTTTCATTTTGTTTCGAAATTTATTTCACAAACAAATTTTAGTTTTTATTTATTTATAATTTAGGACTCAGATTAAAATCATCACGGTCCACCGTCGGCTCGCCCAAGCTCATCGCCGACGGTGATAAAATTCGCGGGTTTCCGTTTATTACGGACATCCGACACGAATTCCATCGATTAATTATTAAGAATTTTCCATACGAATTTATTTTATTTCATGAATCCTTAATCAATAAATTCCTGCAGAAACAGTATTAAAATAATTAAAAATCTCAACCACACAAACACGCGCACAACACGTGGAGCAGAGAAACAGCAACAAGCCGGAACAACAGCCGGCTAACCGGAAAACGTAGCACATAACACAAACACTGCCACACACACACGACTCACACACGCACAATATCACACATACGCGCCACCATACCTCTCGGAGATTTCCGAGAGGCGGCAACACGAAGAACAACACAGCACAACACACAAACGATTACACATATATACTCACGTATATATATACAAACATGTACCGAATGGAAAAACTGAAGCAATCGCCGGAAAGAAACCGGAAAAAGGAGGTGCGGCGGCCAGAAACCCAGCAGCGACGGAGAAGAAGAAATAGAGAAAGAAGAAAATCCAGAGAGAAGGGAGGGAGAGATGACAGAGAGTGAGAGAGATTGAGGAGATATCGAGAGAGATTTGGGAGAGGTTGGAGAGAGATAACAGAGAGATGAGAGATTGAGTGACAGAGAAAGAGGCGGTGGAGGGGTTGTGTGTGGTTTTTATTCTCCTTTTATTATATTTTTATTTTTTCCTTCATTGAAATCCTGGTTCGAACCGCAATTAACGACCCGTAAATAAATAATCTACGAGTAATAATAATTCAAAATTTATCCGAACCTATTTAAAAATTCTTGAGATAATTAAAATTAATCATCATAAAATTTTTGTAATTTTAAAAATTATTTTTGAAACGCGCATTTGACCCGTATTTTACAGTTTTAATGAATACACGAGCGATTAAATAAAAGCCAGAACATTTTCGAAATAATTTTAAAATTCTTAAAATATTCAAAACTTAATAAAATAAAATTTCCATGATTTTTGAAACACTCTGGAATTAAATACGGATTTTACAAGTAAATAAAATCAGAAAATCATTTAAAGATAATTAATAAATAACATATTGATTTCTAAATTTTATAAACTCCTAAAAATAATAAATAAAATTATAAAACAATAAAAATAATTTTAGGAGCAATTTTTTTTAACATTTTTAAGAATAATATTCAATAAAATCACTTTAAAATGAATTGAATGCACACAGTTCAACCATTAATTACAAAATTAATCTCCACATCAAACAATCACAACAATTAATACCACAACAACACATAACTGACAGAACCATCACATATTTCATTTATTTAATAATTCGATAATTACATTTACATATCGAATCCGAAAATAGGTTACTTAGCCGCTAAGTAACTAAAAAGACGATACGATTTTAATACCAGAATTGGACAATTATCAACACATAGCTTCCTATAAAATACTTTATACGAAAGTAAGGTGATAATGTCTCGCCTTTTGAGAATATGGATTCTTATCGATATATAAAATGATTTGTGTATCGAAAATTTCACACTAGGACTCGTACAGGTCAAACCGTACCCCGGATCGAAAAAGTCAAAACACGAAAAGTGTTCAGAATTATTAGATTAGGTTAGGAAGGAGTTTTTGGAAGAGTTTCGGGTTGTAAAAACGCAAAAACAATTGAAGTGGACTGATTTCTGATTCTAAAAAGTAATTTTATAATTAGGTAAAATAATCATTATTACTCCTATAAATTCTCATAAAATCATATAATAATCTAAAAATTACCCGAAAATACCAAAATGATCTAGATTTAATTCTGGATAATTGGAAATTAAAATATCTAAATTTTATCAAAATAAACATCCAAATATTATTATCCATCATCAAATAATTCACCAAAATTCATATAAAAATCACATAATAATTATTTATTGATAAAAATAATTACATAAATTTCCAGACGTTACAACGTGTTCCACGTGTCCATGTTAAGGAAGTACCATGCAGATGCACGACATGTAATAGAATACGAGCATGTAGATTTACAACCAGACCTGACCTACATCGAGCAGCCAGTAAGGATAATGGATCAAAAAGAACAAGTGCTGAGAAACAAGACTGTGAAGCTGTTAGAATCTTATGGAGAAATCAAAATGTTAAGGAATCAACTTGGGAACTTGAAGATGTAATGAGGAATAGATATCCCCACTTATTTTCTAATTGATTCCGAGACGGAATCCTTGTTAGAGGGGAAGACTGTAATAACTCGAATTTTTGAGACCTTGTTAAACGTTAATGAATAGTAACCCTGCCGGACATGAAAAACTTTTGAGTCCACACTATGTAGTGCATGAGAAAATGAGTTTCGGAGTTGATATTATGATTATACATACCAAATGAGTGTATGTAAACGCTATTAGTTTTCGAACAAAACGAACTTTGAAAAATGACCGTATTTACGACTCATCGAGGATTATGGGAATCACAATATAATTACAAGATTAAACCCTACGGATTTATATTCAAGTATGATAATTCAAAATATAAGGAATAAATACGAAAGGAATTACGTCGCGAACCATTTACGAGTAAGTATTACGAAAATGCTTAAGCGGCCGAGCGAACGCGTAAACGATTAAATAAACGTAATGCACTAACTAACCATGGTAAGAAAGTAACCATGGTTACTTTATCAAATAGTGAGCTAAACTTAGGATGATCAAGCAAGCTAGCCAAATAGTGTGCTAAGGAAGCTAGCACATGTAGTTTAGCTTGTAAACTAGCAAGCTACTTGGATTTGTCCCCAAGATTTGCAACAAGAATAAAATCCTAGGATACAAACTAGGAGAATATCAAATCAATATAAGATATCACCAATCTCATTTCCTAGAAGCAACCAAGGAAGCAAGCATAAAACTCTCTCCCCCCCTTCATTCTTCCATTCGGCCTTCTTCATCAAATGGAGGAATTCAAAATCAAAATCTCAAAATCTAGCCATGGTAAAATCATCCCATTAATTCTCAAGCTTCCTAACAACCAAACTAAGGTAAGAAAATTCTTACATCTCTTTTTATCAAGGTTTGATGGGTGAAATAAAATCAAGAAAGTTACTAGTGAATAGTATAAATATGGTTTTAGGTTCCAAAAATCATACCAAGCACTTCCAAGACTCCACCATCCTCAAGAACACATCTCAAGCTTTCAAGAAAGGTAAAAAAATTTGGTCCAACTTTATTTAAGATTCATTTTCAAGATCTATTTAGTATGTAGAGGTAAACCTAGTTTTAGAAGTGGTATTGTTGAAATCTTGATGTTTAGTTAAGTAGAGGTGAGGTTGATTGTTGTTGCCTCAAGAACATAATGTTCTGGAGAGGAGTTTGTGTGTTGATGATGAGATGATAATTGTTGGTGGTTGTGTTAAGAGTTAGGGCGTAAACGAAATCCCGATCGTAAACGTAATTCCGTTAAAACGAACAAATCATAACTTTAAGTTTCTACAGAAAGTCCCGAAAATGTAAACTGTATTTTCTTGAAAAAATAACCCTTGATTATGATATACAATGTTATAAGGATCGTTTAGGCGCTTGAATCGCTTGATTCCGATTTACGGATCAAAACTTATGGTCGTTTTACTAAAAGTGATTTACGCGACAAAAAAACTTATACGAATTACGAACTTTGAAAATATAAAGGATCGACTTAAATGTGTTCATAAATCATGAAATTTTTACAGAGAGTAAAATATTGAGTTTTCAAACTTCCATAAAAATTTCAATTAAAAATAATTATTTTTCAATTTTATAAAAATATCGGAGCCGAGACCGCGCGAGTAGAAACCGTAGAATCCATAAGCGGAGCCGACGACGATAATGAAAATGAACCTAAGATACTTAGAGAAATGAAGCGACCATGATGTGAATAAGGACTTAAAGGAATAATAAGGTTAGTACAAGTTGAGAGGGTACATAATAAGTAGCGCATGAAAGCGAGTCGCCGTAAATTAGAACGGGACCTAACGAATTGTGTTTATGATTAATAGATTTCCGAGCGGAACCTAGAGCATCCCCCACCTCGAGATACCCAGGAAAGTTTACGAACCCAACTCCATTTACTGTTGTATTGTGAAAGGATTGTTTTATTATCATTTCATAAGTACCATGTTTCCCATGATACGTAGTTATTGAATTTTTGCATGATATAGCAATGTTGTACGATAAGTATGTATCGTGAAATGTTTAATTCCGCTATAAGCGTAACATATTATAATAAGACCGAGAGTCGGTCAGGATTTCAAGATAAAAACCCGGGAATCATTCTGGTGATATTATAGGATGATTACAAGTCCAAAATAGTAATTTTTAATGGGACTCAACGTCCACTTACGAAACATTAAAATACCTCGAACTTTTATTAAAATGACTTCCCAACGATCATATTCCCTCAACTATATTTTATTGTTCGAAGAATAAATATTATATACCTATTCCTTTATTATGGGAGAAGTATACTCCAACGATTATTTATTTCAAACCCGATTAAACATTAAAGATTATTAATTTCATAGACATAAACTAGTTGAGGAATATTATTTTAAATATTCTTTTACAAGAGTAAACTCATTCGAGGTTTAATTATTTATCGATTATCATTTAATTAATTATTATTTATTAAAGGGTTTATTTATGATTTAAAAATAATAGAACCAGATTTAAATTATTTTATGATTTCAGAAATCATTCGAATAATTTCAGATCGTCGGAGAATATTATCCCGACTTATTTAATATTATGAATATAGTTTGAAGGAGAAATTTCCCCCCGATTTAATTCCTGTTGACAACGGTCAACTCACATCGTTAGTACTTCCCCCGAAAACTTTCGTAAGTATATATATATAAAGTAAAGCTATGCCTATCAACAAGCAAAACGCTTGGGGGAACTTCGATGTGGTTCGAGTTCTCGAGATATGATAGGATCTCCTAAAGGACAAGGGAGGGGTAGGATCCAAGTACTTCGTGTATTGGATAGACTACTGGTACTGTAGGAGACGGTACAATATGTACCTACGGACCTGCGAAGTGTGTGTATACCTGAAATAAGGACACATAGCCCGTATGCGGCAAGGGTGATAACCGAGATACGAAGGTGTTGTCCTTCTAATAGTAGAAAAAGATTACTTTTATCACAGTACGACTGATCATCGTATGCAGTGGCTCCAACGAATGTCCTAATTCTTCCAATTGGAATTGTGATGCAATACCGTAACCCAAGCCTAGGTGCTGGGTTTACTTTTAAGTTATTCGTAAGATAATAAAATCCATTAAAGAATTGTTTTCATAAGAAGGTGTGTATTACCAAGGAAAACTAATTTTGAATAAAACATAAATATCATATATGATGTTTTACGTAAGTTATCATACAGTCATTTGCATACTGTATATTATTATGCTGAGCATTATAGCTCACACTTGTTTTCTTAAATTGAAACAACACAATAGTGAATGAAGATGTCTGCCATGAGAACCACAACCAGGAAACGGGTAGGAAATGGCCAGCTATTCCGTAGATTGTTTTGTTGATGTACCACAGGTAGTCCGAATAAGCTGGATTAGTTTTTAGTTGTTTTTGGTTCGGCTTATTTATAAGTATGACTTATGTAAGGTAATAAACAAGAAACGTATATTTGTCCGACGGACTAGCCTTACTTAAAGGTTACTCCCCCGTAAGACTTAATCACTTTTGGGTTGTAATAATTATTACTTGATGGTTTAATTACTCTAGTTATGAATGGTTCGTTTCCAAGACAATAACATGTAAGTGTGTGTGTGTGATAAGTGTGGGGTCGTGAAGCGTGAGTATTTATATATTGTAGTGTGAGTTGTGTGGTTGTAGTAGTTTAGATGGCGTGGCCTCCGAGATTTCTGACCCCGGATTTTGGGGCTCCACATAAGTGAAGCTACAACATCAACGGATAACTACATCAACCCACCAACGACTAAATCTAGTGATGAACAACGACTAGGAAAACTCAAATTACTAGTGATAGTGACTTGACATCGGTCAAGTCCCGAGTCTGACACAACACATGGGTTGATGGGAATCTTAGTAAATAAAATAGAAGCAAAGACAAACGTTGCATGTGATCTTGGATTCCAAAGAAGAAGAAATATTCCATTTTCTTGCATGACAAATTGGAGGGATATTAGAAACAATATATCAAGATACAATCTAGCCTCATTTGTCAAGCCTCACGGGAAAGAGAATGAAGAAGAAATCTTGCTGGACCTCGAAGACTGTGTTATGTATTGTCCAACAAGCATTATAACTTGGTGATATATAAACCAAGCAGAGGCAGATATTTCGCTTAAGAAATACATTTACATTCTTGATAGCATAGAGATAGAGCATCCACTAAGTGAGACACTGTAACCTGCACCTATGAGATTACTTAGTAATCGTAACATATTATTTCGTCAATATAAACCTCATGCGGCAAGTCAAAATACAAACTACCTAAAATTTTTAAATATATGTGTTCATCTTTCATTTTTCAAATACGAATTATTATGAAAAATTTAATTTGTATTCAAACCTCCTCTATAAATTAACCTAGTTGATTGTTAGTGGATAACAATTGGTGTTAGGTCCCAATGTGTTTGTAGAAGGGGGGTTGAATACAAACAGTACCAAATAATCGAATAAATGCGGAATAAAAAATGTAAAACAAAATTCAAGTTAAATAAAAATATTATTAAACTTGAAAGGTATTACAACAACTGTATCGATTACAAGGTATTAATCTCAAATCAATTATCACAAATCTAGAATAAATTCGACATGAACTTTTTCTATTTTTGCAATAATTAGAATCAAATGCTAAACGCGATTTGAGATTAAGTTCTAGGGATTTTGATCCGCTAGATTGTTACACAAGAACAAGATAAAGATTTCTAGTTGATTGGATTTAACTTTGCAATCTAGAAATTGATCTTTGAATTTCAGCAGAGAACAATGAAATATTTCTTAGGCGGCTGCTGTGTTCTTGTTTTTTTCAGTCAGTGAATGTCTTCTGCTTCTTTTTCTTTTTGTATGCAATCCAACAAAATTACTTGAACTGCAATGACAATCGGTAGGACAATCTCTTTGGCTCAGCAAGACTTTCAGTAGGACTTTCAATTGTACTAGCAAGACAATCTGATTGAACTACAATGACTATCGGTATGACAATCAGTTGAACTAGCAAGACAATCTCCTTCCTAGTGTAACTTTCGGTATGACAATTGAAATGACTTGGCATGACAATCGGTATGACAATCCAGATTGTCATGCTAGTTCATTTTCAATTGTCTTGCTGATTTAAGACTGTTTTTAAACCAATTAAACTTCTGAAAATTCCTAAAATTAATTCAGAATTAATTAATCAATTAATTCAATTAATAAATAAATTATTCTTCGCAGATATAATTTATTTTCTTAATTAAATTAGATGACTTAATTAATTAATAGAGAATTAATTCTAGTCTTGAGCAGCAACCATTCTTCTGCAAATCTTCTGAAAATCACTGAAAATTATGAATCAATTCCACCACTTCAACGTTGACACTCGATGTACTGTCTGGTTCATGAGTGACTAACTTCCGTGACGTTTCTTCATGTCTTGACTTTGACGCTTTGATTTTCTTCAGATTAAATCCTTGTAATTAATGATACTCTGACGAGATCTCTGTCACTTGATTAAATCCACGATCTTGATTTATATCACTGAGGCATGATCAAATTCTTGAACTTCTTCCAGTGAATTAACTCCTCAAGTCTGTAGATGAACCTTGTTTCTGAATCCTTTGACAGATATTACTTTGCGAGATCTCTCTGACGGTCGATCCACTATTTACTTATTACATTCTTATTTGAGTTGAGTTGAATCCTCGAATATACAAATAGGCCTATGACATATGACTTACAATCTCCCCCTATTTGTTTGTTAGACAATAACACACAAATACCTAGAGGATAACTCAACTAACAAATAAGAAAAAGATATAAACATACATGCAAAGTAAATAGCAGAAAAGTTCTGGATGAGATTTAACATTTTCCAGATTCCAAGTAGATGTTCCTCTAGACTGAACATATCTTCAAGTAGTTCCATCTTCATTTGTACAACCACATTTCCTGTTGAGAAGCCCATATCTCTCTTGCTTCTCCCCCTATGAGAATCAACTGATTAAAGAAGATCACCTTCGTTTACCACCTCTCCCGTACAATAGGATCCGCAGATAAAAACCAATGGTACTCCCCTTTTGAAAACAGCTTCTTCCCTTACTAGAAAATCACCTTGTGTTTACCACCTCTCCCGTACAATAGGATCCGTAGTTATAAACAACAATGGTGTGGTGTAGTGTACATATGATCTTTTTCTTCCTCCCTTCTATTTCTCCCCCTTAGTTGAGGAATCCTCCAAACTATTACTTAAGCTTTTATCTCCCCCTTAAAGAAGGAATGTATGCCGTCATCTGAAGGAGTTCTCATATTTCACTTGGTTGGAAAAGAAATAATAAGAAGTTTCTCTTTCTTCCTCACTGTGAGTGTGTGATTCTGTTTTAGTGTACCTCACATGTGTTTCACTCTTCTCTCCACTCGTGTTTACACTCATTCTCACAAGTGTATCACTCTTCTCTCATAGCTCCATAATCCAGCTGTACCTGCAAGGAAAATCACCTTAGCCATCCTTAAGGAGGTAACAGGTGGTGCAATGGGAGTTCACAAATCCCCATCCTTGTTAAACTCGTCAGAT
This sequence comes from Apium graveolens, assembly GCF_009905375.1. NCBI lineage: Eukaryota > Viridiplantae > Streptophyta > Magnoliopsida > Apiales > Apiaceae > Apium > Apium graveolens. The sequence continues at coordinate 149,080,702 of NC_133657.1, read as the reverse complement.
GAATCTGAGTCATAATTTACAAGTTGCTAGTTTCCCTTTTAGGGTTCCAGATTTGAATTCTGGGAAGGTAAACAATGATCCAACGATTTTAGCATAAAGATCAAAGTTCCCTTCTAATGTCTGTGAAGACACTTCCTTGTGACTCATCAGGTAATATCTGAATCATTGTCAACAAGTTGCCGATCTGCGCCTATGTCAGATCCACTATCCGCAGATGCATCCAGGGGATTTAAGCCTGGGGAGGTAGACACTGACCACTGACATATGGCTTTTGGATCAGTATCCTCTCCTAACACCTGTAAAGGCAATTGGTCCATTAACGAACCTTGAACAATCGAATCTGACCTTAAAATGGTCGAAACTCTTGTTTCCGTCAACTCATCATTTGTGTGTGTAACCTTTCCTTGTACATTAAGAATTGTTTATATTTGAGGTGGTGACACTACATCGGATACCTTGGCCGACAGGCAAAATTCAATAGACTCACCCTGTTGAGAGAATGAATCTAGTAACTGTTTTTGTGCCTTTTCAGCCATTACATCTTTTTGAGAAGATGTATGGGGGCTAGCAGTTGTCTCGGTTTAAATACTACTCATCTATGTAGGAGACAGAGCTACTGGGTTGACTACAGAACCTTCCTTATGTGGTGCACTAAGGCACTATCTCCCTCACGCTCATTCATACTACATTTTGTGGTAAGAGAGTGTTGGTTGGTTCTGTTTTTGTGTTTGTCTTTACAGTCTGGGATAAACGTTGTGGGTTTTCAACCTCATGACTGTCAATGAAAGAAAGTCATTGGAGACTGAACCTGTAACACATAACATATGGTAATAGAGAGAAAATGATTTACAATAGTGATTTCAAAAGATTTTACATGAAATAAGAAATCACTAATGTAGAAAGAAGTTTGATTTTGTTTTTCAATATGAATGAGTTTTTGATAAAACATTGATCACTTAGGGTAAAGTCTAAGTAATTCTCATTCATGTCAAAAGCTTACAAATATCTGCAACATAATGTTAACAAGATGTCATTGACCGATACTTGTCAAGTACTTTAGATACTAATTATTATGTTGCATAACCAATATACCACTGCACATATAAAACAATATGATTGTGCTTAGTGATAAGATAGTTATAAATATGACGACTCTAGTTATTCATATAAAACTGTAACTGCAGTTAGAGTGCCATACCATGTCCTTGACGATTGCTTGAGCAGTATACTAGTTCATACCAACCTGAAGTGAGATTGTGAAGAAGAGATTGCATAGTCCAATAGATCTGCAGCTGCAAAGTCCATGAACTGTGGTGCACTGACTTCCTCTTTTAACTCACCAATCAGGAGTACACTTGTACACATCTTACTAGAGTACAATTCCAAGTGTAATGTGTAGCAGGTGCCTGATATGTCGTAATATTCTCAAGTCTCGTCACTGGTGCTATATGTTAGATACTGCTTCCTGATAATAACCTAGCACAATATACAAAATTACAATGATAACATTCCCAGCTTGCAAACAGCCATATCCCTCGGATAAACCTTTGCTGTTATCTCCAAAGGTAACCAGGGGGCCAGCTTTCTCAATCCTCATTTGATAGCAGGGCTCTATCTCCGGTCATATGTCTTGATGATCCACTGTCAAGAATCCACACTACCGGTTACACCTGTATACTGCCCTGCACTTCAAATGGATTAGACCTTCTTCGGAACCCAAACTTGGTTGGGCCCGGCATACTTGTAGAACTGTCCTTTGTCAGGCAAAACAACATTTTTAATTTTAATGGTCTCAACATCCTCAATGACTGAACATTTGACCTTGTAAACAGCCTTAACAAATTTCTGTTTAAGCTTAGGCACAAATGTCTCCTTTCTAGCCTTAGAAGGACTAGCAGTCTTACACCTATCATGTTTCTTGTTATTCACATGCTGACGAGGAGTAGTCTTATCATTAGACACATGCTTACCATTAAAATAAGCATACATCATATTAAAAGCACAAGACATACAATTAGCAACACCACATGCTTTATGAGAGTGATTAACAGCAGGCAATTTATGCATGGTAGACATGGCATTATTGTTATCCAACTCATGTGTGTCTGAGTTAGTCTCAGTTGCTTTCACAACTTTGACTGGAACTTTCGACTCACTTGACTTGGAAACAATCTTCTCATTAGCATGATCCTCAGCACGTATTTCTTCTTGAATAATAGAAGAGGTCGCATCAAATGGTTCAGCAATTGATGCTTTATAGAGGGGTTCATCAATACCCTTAAGCACATGTGGTACTTCCCTCCCTTTAGCACATATATGAGGAGGGGAGTTTATGCCTAATTCTCCAATAGCAACATTGTAATCATAACCTATTCCAGATGTTTGATTAACAGCTTGCTTACTGTAGAACTCTTTAGCCTTCGAACAAGAATTGAAGTAGGCTCTAACCTTAGTCTCAAGACCGGTGATCTTGTCTTTGAGAATAGTTTCGAGTTTTCTATAACAGTCAACTCTATTCTCTAGAAAAGATACCTGTTCTTTTAATTTGTCTTGATTAATGTGCACAAGTCTTAATTCATTGACCTCTTTCTCAAGGTCTGTGATCTGTAAACTTAACAGTTCATTATCACGACGTGCACAATCTAAGTTACCTCTTAGATGATAAACCATTTCAGCATCAAAAAGTTTTACTTCTATTCTTGACGATGAAGCTTTTCCATCAATAGCCATAAGAGCAAGATTTCCTTCTTCTTCATCTTCACTGTCAGTATCATCCCAGCTTCTTCCCTTTGCCAGATAAGCCCTTTCAGAGTTCTTTCTTATTTGCTTTGGCTTCCTACATTCTGTGGCAAAGTGTCCCAACTCATTGCAGTTATAGCATCTAATGGTGCTCCGATCAACCATCCCTGTTTTGTATCCACCACTGCTGGTGTTAGAGGATGAAGATCCACCTTTCTGGAATTTGTTGTAGTTGGACTTGTACTTAAGCTTGGGATTCCTCTTGAATCTGACATGGGAGAATCTCTTGACAATTTGGGCCATTGACTCGTCTTCCAATTGCTCCAGCTCTTCCAAGGAATAAAAATCATCACTTGATTGATTTGTAGTAGGAGGATCATATTCTGCTACTAACTCATTTTCCTCACCCTTGGAAAACTGTACCATTCTTTCTAACTATTGATATTGTTGTTGTTGTTGACCTTCAGCTACAAGTGCAGTAGATGTGCTGACCATTCTATCATTTCCGTAGACTTCCTTCTGTTGAATCTGCTCCAACTCATAGGTTTTTAACACTCCATAGAGTCTGTCCAAAGAAATCTCACTCAGATCTCTAGCTTCTCTAATGGCAGTGATTCTATGTTCAAGATGAGCTGGCAGTGTTAAAAGGAACTTTTTGTTGACCTCCCTGATTGAATAATACTTTCCATTGATGTTCAGGTTGTTGATCAACGCATTGTACCTCTCAAACACTTCAGTAATTCCTTCTCCTGGATTTGATTTGAAATGTTCATATTCAGAGGTTAGGATTTCCAACTTGTTCTCCCTAACTTCCTCTGTGCCTTCATTAATTACCTCAATAGTTTCCCACATGTGTTTAGAATTTTTACAGTTCATCACATGTCTGTTCATCAAGGGATCAAGGGAATCAATTAATATTAAATGAAGGCTGGCATCCAAGGAGGCTTCTTCCTTCTCAGCAGGAGTAAAATCTTCGGGCTCTTTTGGATAGGTTCTAGCTTTAGTAGTCACCACACCATCTATTATTACCTCCGGTTCAATAACCATCGGAGTTTTTATACCCTTCTTTAACAAATTTGAATATTTGGGATTTGCAACTTGTAAAAATAATAGCATCTTCTTCTTCCACATGATATAATTCTCTTTATCAAATTGTGGAATTTTAACGGTTCCAACTTTATGTGAAGTCATTATGAATTTTTGAATAAATAAAAATTCAAGGAGTTGAAAAATCACAAAAGTCTAGGATCTTGATTTGTTCGTTAATCAGAAGGCTCTGATACCAATTGTTAGGTCCCAATGTGTTTGTAGAAGGGGGGTTGAATACAAACAGTACCAAATAATCGAATAAATGCGGAATAAAAAATGTGAAACAAAATTCAAGTTAAATAAAAATATTATTAAACTTGAAAGGTATTACAACAACTGTATCGATTACAAGGTATTAATCTCAAATCAATTATCACAAATCTAGAATAAATTCGACATGAACTTTTTCTATTTTTGCAATAATTAGAATCAAATGCTAAACGCGATTTGAGATTAAGTTCTAGGGATTTTGATCCGCTAGATTGTTACACAAGAACAAGATAAAGATTTCTAGTTGATTGGATTTAACTTTGCAATCTAGAAATTGATCTTTGAATTTCAGCAGAGAACAATGAAATATTTCTTAGGCGGCTGCTGTGTTCTTGTTTTTTTCAGTCAGTGAATGTCTTCTGCTTCTTTTTCTTTTTGTATGCAATCCAACAAAATTACTTGAACTGCAATGACAATCGGTAGGACAATCTCTTTGGCTCAGCAAGACTTTCAGTAGGACTTTCAATTGTACTAGCAAGACAATCTGATTGAACTACAATGACTATCGGTATGACAATCAGTTGAACTAGCAAGACAATCTCCTTCCTAGTGTAACTTTCGGTATGACAATTGAAATGACTTGGCATGACAATCGGTATGACAATCCAGATTGTCATGCTAGTTCATTTTCAATTGTCTTGCTGATTTAAGACTGTTTTTAAACCAATTAAACTTCTGAAAATTCCTAAAATTAATTCAGAATTAATTAATCAATTAATTCAATTAATAAATAAATTATTCTTCGCAGATATAATTTATTTTCTTAATTAAATTAGATGACTTAATTAATTAATAGAGAATTAATTCTAGTCTTGAGCAGCAACCATTCTTCTGCAAATCTTCTGAAAATCACTGAAAATTATGAATCAATTCCACCACTTCAACGTTGACACTCGATGTACTGTCTGGCTCATGAGTGACTAACTTCCGTGACGTTTCTTCATGTCTTGACTTTGACGCTTTGATTTTCTTCAGATTAAATCCTTGTAATTAATGATACTCTGACGAGATCTCTGTCACTTGATTAAATCCACGATCTTGATTTATATCACTGAGGCATGATCAAATTCTTGAACTTCTTCCAGTGAATTAACTCCTCAAGTCTGTAGATGAACCTTGTTTCTGAATCCTTTGACAGATATTACTTTGCGAGATCTCTCTGACGGTCGATCCACTATTTACTTATTACATTCTTATTTGAGTTGAGTTGAATCCTCGAATATACAAATAGGCCTATGACATATGACTTACAATTGGTATCAGAGCAAACCTTCAACTAACAAAAGGTCTAAAAATCCTGAAGTTGATCCAATCAACCATGGTGAAGAAGAAGGTAGAAGCCCAGATTCCAGAATCAAACAAAGAATTTCTCAGTCTGTCTCTCATGGCAAAAGATGATGATACAGAGAAAACCTCCGGAAGCAGTCGTGTAATTACAACTGATCTCTCTAAGTTAAGTAAGGGTTCATGACATGTCTTCATAATTGTACAACTTACATGTCACTCTGAAATCTCTTAAAAAGGAAAAATAATAGGATTAAAAATGCTAATTCCTTGTTATTTGAGCGAAACAACTTACTAGAGACTCAGTTTCTAGATTATGATAATGCTAAGAAAGATTTCCTAGCTTCTAAAGATTCTTTGCTGAGAATATTAAAAAGAGAGAAAATTCTAAAAAGGCAATTAAATTTTGAAAAATAAATAATTGTCAAATGGAAGTTTGGTTGCAAATGAACAGAGCCGTTCATGAACAAAAATCGGGATTGGCTCATTTACGTGAACTCGGCTCGGCTCATATTCTTAAACGAGCTAGTCTTGAAAATAAAAATGAGTTCGGATGCCGAGCCAAGCTTTTTTTCTGTTCGGCTCAGACTCGGTGTTGTGTATATGTTTTGTACTTGATGATTTCATGAACAAAACACCTTGGTAGATTTTATTTAGTGAAATTATGTAGCACTCGACGAATAAGGTTTATAGTCCCGACGAATGACTCAATATAGTCCCGACGGATGATGACTTATTATCCATCGAGTGAGTAGCTTATATAACCATAAGTTTGTAGCACATTTGTGCATACACATTGTTTAGAATCTGTAGTAGTACTTAAGTCATGTTGACTTTAGTTAGATATGCAGAATAGGTTGATTAATTGTACATAGATGATATCTTGTAATTCTGCATAAGTGAAATGAAGTCAAGTGCCTGTTTGCTACCCGACGGATAAACTACAATGAATTCGACGGATGATCAATAACTTGACGGATGATCATGAACCCGACGGATAAAGAATTCAAATATCTGTTGACAGTGACAACACAGTCACATGCGTCGAGTGGATGCAAATGGAATGTGGTAGCCTATTCAACTAGGTTTTCGAGAACAAAGAAGCATTGCCATTTCATGCTATTATGAAGATATTCAAAGATGCTAGAATAGAGTAATGAAGTAGCATTGTAATAGACTAGAGAGTTTTTGTTTTATGATCCTGTCTCATTACTTTGTAATCTTGGTGATATATAAACCAAGAAGTAGCAACTAAGGAACTATATGAGATTCAAGCAGAGAAACATTTGTAAGCAGAATTCTTAGCATTTCTCTGCATTCTTAGTTGTTCAATTTTTATAAGCAGCTGTAAGCTTTTCGCACACAGAGTTCTCTTGATATATATTATATATCTCTGGTGGAATCATTCAAATCCACCAGAAAGTTTTTAAAGACTCTTGTTTTTAATTACTTGTGTTTTGATTCATTTAAGTAACTATTCCGTATTATGCTAATCAATTCACACTTATATATATATTCGAGATAGAACATTTTTATTTCAAGAAAAAGTTTCAAGAATTCCATTCAACCCCCCTTCTGTAATTCTTGTCATATTGTTAAGGGACTAACAATTGGTGTCAGAGCAAGCTCTTAACTTACAAAGAGTTTAAAGATCAAAACAATACATCAAGATGAACAAGAAGGATGTTGGAGTCAAGATTCCTTTTCTGGATAAAGATAATTACCATCATTGGAAGGTAAAGATGCATCTTCATTTGCTTTCTCAAGATGAGCCCTATGTGGACTGCATAGAAAGAGGTCCTCATGTTCCAATGAGAGCTGCAACTAGAAATGAGCCATCTGTCCCCAAGCCAAGGCATGAATGGTCTGATCCTGACACTGAACAAGTCAGGAAGGATAAAAAGGCCATGAATATCCTGTTTAATGGAGTTGATGGTGATATGTTTGACAACATTATCAATTGCAAAACTGCCAAGGATGTTTGAGACACAATACAGATCATCTGTGATGGCACTGAGCAAGTTAGAGAAAACAAGATGCAGCTATTGATTCAGCAATATAAGCATTTTTATAATGAAGAAAGTGAGTCTTTCACTGATATTTTTAGCAGTTTCAAAAACTGCTAAATGCTCTAAAGTTGCATGGAAGGGTCTATCAGAAAAAAGACTCCAATCTGAAATTCCTTAGATCTCTTCCAAAGGAATGGAAACCAATGACAGTCTTATTAAGAAACTCACAAGATTATAAGGAGTTTACTTTGGAGAGACTGTATGGCATCCTAAAAACTTATGAGCTTGAAATAGAGCAAGATGAGAGGATGGAGAGAGGAAAGAAGAAAGGAGGATCCATTGTACTTGTTAGGTCACACACACTGTAGAAGGGGGTTGAATACAGTGTATAACACAATCAAATCGAATTCAAAGAACACAAGTAACATAAAACAAACTTTATTAAACTCTGTTACAAAGTAGAACTGTCCTCTCTCAGTGATGAACAAATATCACGAAAGCTGCTAGGGTTACAATGAATAATAATCTCGATAATGATAACACATATAGTGTAAACCCTATGTCTGTGTTTATATACTACACAGTTACAAGATAATCGCTAATTGATATGGAATATAATTCTGCTTCCTAAAATATATCAATCAGTTATCTTTTCTTCCAAGTATTCCATTCTTCACAGAATTCCTTCTTCATGCATATCTCTTCTTACGTTTGTCTTGATCTTATTTCCTTACAATCAGCCACCTTCCTTATCTGAAAGTTTACTTTAAGTCCTGATATTATCTCCTGATAAATATCTCCTGAACCTTAAGTACTGATAACTTAAGTTCTGACTTCAGTATAAGTGCTGATTTCAGGTAAGTACTGATTTGTTCTGTTCAAGTAAGATCTGAAAACTAAACACAAATCATATTAGACATGACATTATCAAATATATCTAACAATTTCCCCCAACTTGTAAATTAGCATAATATACAAGTTTAATAGATATTTGATGATGTCAAAAACATTAAGTACAAATGCATGAGAATTTGACTAGATAACTACAACTTACAGTCCTTAAAGCTTTACCAACTTTAACTTCTGATAACAACTTCAGTCTGTATATATATCAGACTTTGAGCAGTTGTAGATCTTGACTTGGCTTCACTTTCTGATCTCTTTGATGTTAGGAGTTGTTCTGAGATAGTTCTTTAACAAACATCTCTCAGCATATCTGAGTTCATCAATCATCCTCCTTTTAGCATCTTTGAGTTCTGCAGTATATTCACCAGTTTGGAAGAGAGCATATCTAAGATCATTAATTTTTGCTTTTCTCAACTCCTGACCTAGTCTTATGACATAGGCTTTGTTAGACTCTAGATTGAATTCAAGTCCCTTAATACCAAGATATGTTCTGATCTTTGCAGTATTAGGCTTCATATCAACAATATCACCCTTGTGATCTCTGTACTTGGGACAGTATGTGATGTCGGACTTTACAGAATAAAGCCTTTTCTGTCTCTGAATTTGAGTCTTCAAATAATTTGCAGCACTTTCTGTTATTCTATCATTCACTTGAAGTAAGAATAAAACATGTTCTAGTTCCTCAAAATACTTCAGTGGTATAGCATTTTCCCTTATATGGTAAACCCTTCCATCCGTCATGAAATATAACAAGATGTGTTCTTTCAAGAAGGTATGGTAGACCATCTGTACAGATTCTAGTTGATTCAATCTTTCAGGAGTTGCTCCAATACCTGGTTCACTTAAGGAAGTTGGATCATTGGTTGTATTTTGCACTCTTCTTTCATCAGAACTACCCAATCCAGATTTATCTCTTGCTTCCTTTCCAGTAACCACTCTTGCTTCAAAACCACTTGCTGCAGTCTTCAAAGGTTGAGTCTGTTTGGCTTTAGTGAATCCTGGTAGGAGTAACTTTAAGGATTTAACATGAGCAATGTCAGAGGTTTCCTTTGACTTATCTTCTGATATCAAGCCAACTTGAGCTATGTCAGAGGTTGCTTGCTTCATTGTTATATCAGAACTAACTATATCTTGACTCTGAACAACTTGAGCCATTCCAGAGGTTGTTTTAGAAATCTTCCTTGAAGTCAGAGTAATATCAGCATCTTCAACAGAAATTCATCCATAGGAGGCACATAAACCTTTACAGGTTCACCAACTTTTTCTTTGCCCTTGGACCTTGGATCTATCTGCAATTGTGATTTGGCCTTGGTTGCCACAGGATTTGTCCTTTCTTTTATCACAATGCCTTTAGCCATAGGAAGTTTCTTTTTAACAACAGAAGCTTCAGATTTGGAGTTGACCTTTTCTAACTTAAGTCTAGCTTCTTCTTCCATTAGACTCTCAAAGTCCATTCCTGGATTTTCTTTCAGAAATAACTGTCTTGAAATTTCTTCATCAAGTTCCAAAAATTCATCAGAACTTATCCTTTTACCAGTATCAGAAGTTATTCTTCTCCCAGTATCAGAACTTGTTCTATGACTTGTAGTTCCAGCTCTACTTGATGAGAGACCTCCACCTTGACCACGACCTCCACCCATTCCAGAGTTTCCCGAGTCATTACCATCATCCTTTTTCTTTAGTGCCTTATCAGGTTTGCATTTGGACTTAATTAATTTCTCCCCCTTTTTGGCATCAGCAAGTAAAAGAAGAGAGACAAGCAATTCCACTGAGGATTGGATCTCATTGAGTTGATTTTGCTGAGCAGCTTGATTTTTCAAAATTTTATCAATCTGAGACTGTTGCTTCTCTTGGGTTTTCTCAATGTAGGCATTTCTGTCAAAGGTAGGTTGGAAAAACCTTTTCTTTTCAAGTTTCAGATTCATATCTTGCTGGATCAAGTTTTCTTGAATTTTATTCACCTTGTCATGAGTTATTGAGTGTTGACCTTGAAGGTGCCTTGTACTCAATGCAGTAACTCTCAGCTGTGTCTTGAAATCATCATTGATCAGCATTTCATCAGCTTTTGTAAGATGCTTAGCAAGAATCTTTTGAGAAGGAACAAAGGTAACTGTGTTCCATTCCTTAGTCCACTCCTGTCCTCTAGGAGTTTCACTCCAAGGTACTGGTGCTTCCCCTGTAACAAACTTCTTGACTATCTCAGCTTTATGAATAGTTTGTTGAGGTGCATGTCCTGATGGACCAGCTGCATCAGCATCTACATTTGTAGCAACAGCTTCACCAGTAACTTCATCATTAGCAGCATCAGAACTTACAGAGTCAACAGCTTCAGCATCTTCTGATAAAAGAACAGTATGAGAAGCTATGGATGCTTCAACATCATCCTCTAAGGACTGATCTCCAACTAAGTTCTGATCAACATCCATATTCTGATGCTCACCTAAAATCTGATCTTCAGTATCTAGATGTAGAGAAGGTGTTGTAGGCAATTCTGGATTAAAATCAGCATCAGGAATTGGTGTTGTTGGTGGAGTGATTGGAACTGGTGGAGCTTCTAGATGCAAAACTTGAGGCACTTCTAAGTTATGGATGTCAATTTCATCACTTGACCCCTGGGTATCAGCATTTACTGGAGATACTGAATGTGAGTAGATTCTGGCTCATGTAGTGGTGAGTGATGAGTGGCATGAGGGTCTGAATCAGCACTAGGAGAATTGTGAGCTTCAACAGGGTCTTGTGAGATCAGAGATTCCTGATCTCGTTCCTTAGCTGCTGCTTCCATTCCTTTACCAGAATCTTTAGGCCTTTTTGCCAATGTTTTGAATCTTTTAGCTTTTAAGGTGACTTTAGGAGCTATATCATCAGTATTATGCTTTTTAAGCCTGTTTAGAGGCCTAGAACTCCCAATATCATCATCCTTCTGAGAAGAGACCTTCTCAGCTTCTTTAACAACAGGTTCTGATACAGGAACCTGTTCCTCAGCATCTGATTCATCTTGCAGAATGAATCTCCTTCTCTTCTGTTGTGTCTGAGGTACTTTCTTAGTCCTCTTAGATTTGGAAGATGAAGGCTGCACTATAGGTTCTGATGGTTGAGGTTGAGAAGTTTGTGGTGGTTGAGTAGAGGTGGTAGGTGTTGATGGATGAGGTTCAGATGGTTGAACATCATGATATAATGCAGTGTACTTAACAAGATCATAGGTTATTAAGGCTTGTTTGACAGATAAAGGAATTAAGAGGGGTCTTAACACAGCCTTCTTATTATCAGTAGATAATAAGTCAGTAAAAGCTCTTTTAGCTATTTTGAATGATGAAATTAATTCACCATAACCTTGGGGCTTATTATCACAACAGAAACTATAAATAAGCTGACAGAATCTAGCAAAATAAACAGTAGATCTATCTTCAATCATTTTGTCCCCAATAAAACCTAAAACAACACGTGCATAATCAAAATCAGTTCGATTTATAAGAGCATACCCGATTTGTTGGCTGAATATGGGAATTGCATCAAAATTGGAACATTTGTTTGCTAAAGCTTTAGTTATGCAATCAGAGAAGAAACTCCATTCCCTCCTTATGAAAGATCTCTTCAACTGGCCCAGCTTTGCCAATGTTCTTTCATATCCCAAACTGGCCATCATGTTTTGAAGAACTGGCTTGTCAGCAGTAGAATAGACACAATTCTCAGGTAGCTGCAGTGCTTGTCGAACCGTAGACAACGTCACAACATACTCATCCTCCCCAAATGAAAAAATAATACTTGGGGACCCTTGAGCACCACCATCATCATACACACCGCTTCTCCAGAACTCCAGTACTTGAGTACCAGAAACTGCTTCGGGTTCAGTCAGAGCATACCCAATATCAGAACTAGCAAGAAAGTCCTGAATAAAGTAAAGTTCGGAGGGTGCTTCTGACTTGCTAAAAATAGCAGAGAAGTTATTAGGAACAAACATTGCTTCATCGAAGATTATGTCCTTGGGTTACATGAGAATTCGTGAGAAAGAAGATTGCCTGTAAGGTGTTTGAGAAAATGTCTGTTTGAAAAATTGTCAATAGATGAGAGAGTATAGAAGTAAAGAGAGAGAGATAAAATATGAAAGTAAATAAAAGATTTTACAATCTTTTCTCTCTTTTACTTATACACGGTAGAAAAAGTAACCGTTGAGACACCTGTCAGACATGCAGCAGTAAAAGATATTTAATGGGCACGGGTTTTCAGTAATCAGTACTTATCACATGCAGTTTTTTAAGGAAAAACCGTTCCACTTACCAAGTAATCCCATTAATCAAGGTAGTTCAGTTTTATTTTAAAATTTTAAACCTTTGGTCTCACTTAACAAATTTTTATCACTGCGTGACCAATATTCTGTAAAAATATGACCAATGATAGAATGACCAAAAAAAATTACGTAAACAGATACTGCCACGTCAGAATCAGAACTTGATTTGTATCAGAGCTAAAAAGGTCATCAGAATATGGTTGATAATCAGGATTTAAAATGTTATCTGAATATCAAATGACTCAGAGACAAAATCTTGCATAAATATAAAATTTCATTAATATATTGAGCAAATACATTTCATGAAATTTAAATTACAAGCTCAAAAGTACAAGATTGTCCTAAGCTACAAATCCTAACATCAACAGCTTTTGTCCTCAGCTAAGAAGCCAGACAAAGCTGACGGTGAAGAGAAACAGGGAGCAGAAATTATTTCTTCTTCCTACTCTCAATAAAAAGAACAGCAAGATGAATAATACGCTCCTGTTGTCGGAAAGCTTCCAGCCGTTCCTCTTTCAGGCGCTCAAGATGGCGATGGTAGTCCATGTAGAAGAACAAGAGGTCTATGAGGACCTCTTGGGGAACTGAGTCCCAAATTTCATCAGGAATGGCAGTGACATGCCATTCCTGCTGCCATTCTGTACACCTCATATTGATAGTGAAGGTGTCATAGTTCAGAACTAAGTTGTAATGAACCATAGTTGTGATGAGTGAAAAAGAAATGAGTTTGAGAGTTTGAGAGAAAATGAGAGATGTGGTTGCTGGAATGAGGTGTTGGTTTATATAGCCAATAGAATGCCAAGAGACGCAACGAAAATTGAATGGTTATAGGTAGAAATAATTCTACCTCGTCTCCCTAGAATGATGAGAATAAAAACAGCCATTGGAAGTTTAAAACAGGATTTAATGCGCACATGAAATAAGTAAAAATTACTGTGCATGGACGTGTACCACTAATCCTAATTATATTGACTGTTAATATCTCACCCAAACATATTCTGATTTTAAATAAGACTGTTTCAGATTTTAATCACAAATAAGTCAAGTAAAGAGTCAGAGTTTAATATCAGAACTTAGACTTATATCAGAACTTAACAGTCATCAGAACATGATTTCTTAACTCGAAAAGTGAATGCCTATATCTGTAATTCTTCACACAAATTCTGATTTCGTTTCTTCAGAACTTAATCATCAGAACTTCCATCATAATTTGTCCTCAGAATTTATGTAACTGACACTTAAACGTTCATCTAAAATAACATTTATCACCACAGTAATTTTCATCATTCGTATGGAGTGTATGTGTGTGCAGTAAGCTAAATATCAGATAAAGATTAAAGTCTGATTCACTTCAGTACATCTTAGAAATAAGGCATAACTAAGAACTTTGCTCAAAATCTGTCATGATTCTGAAGTCTACTTCAGAATGAGTTCATGCATGAGTCCACCTCAACTGTTTTGTGCTTATTTTATGCATCTTTTGAAATTCTATTTTACAGTGGCTTCTCAATGTAAGTGAGTCACGACTGCTTATCATAATTTATGCTATTATCAGAGTATTTCTCCAGTAATCATAGAGTGTAATATTTATTTTTGCTTTTCTGATGCATATTACTTAATACCAGCAATGCACTTGGGTCTTCCCTTCCACAGTTTTTACTCTAGATCTCAAAGGAGTACCTGACTATTATTTCTTTTTCTTTTCCTTTTCTTTTGATAAGTGAGGCTTATCAGCACTTTATACATTCACTAGATTTACTAACATCAGAACTTTAAAGATGAGAAGCATTATTCTAGTTTTTGACTTAGTAATAAGATAGACAAAGTAAACTTAACTAAGCTCAATATCAGAATTTGCTTGTGTCAACAGATTTCCACATAAACAATTACTTCAAACATGGGATTTGTTAGTATATTAAAGACTACTAGGTCAGCATATAGCATATTTATCCTCATTGGATTGAATAATCACAGAAACATTCATATCACTATGAGAGTTTAGAAATTCATATCAGACAACAATCAGTACTTAAGCAATTTTCAATTAAGCACAGAATACACAAAGATGATAATATCTGTAAATACTGATCATAAAGTCTGATGCATCAGAACAAAAACTAAGCAGATTTAGAGAAAGAACCTGAAACCATTCCAAGTTCATTTACCAATCTTGTAAAAGTAGCTTCACACAGTGGTTTTGTGAAGATATCTACTAGTTGTTGATCTGTTGGAACAAAGTGCAATTCCACTGTACCTTCATCCACATGTTCCCTTATGAAGTGGTACCTTATGCTGATGTGCTTTGTCATTGAGTGTTGAACTGGATTACCTGTCATAGCAATAGCACTTTGATTATCACAGTAAATAGGGATTTTAAAATATGTTAACCCATAATCCAGTAACTGATTCTTCATCCAAAGAATCTGTGCACAACAACTTCCTGCAGCAATGTACTCTGCTTCTGCAGTTGATGTGGAAATTGACTTTTGTTTCTTGCTAAACCAATAAACCAATCTGCCTCCAAGAAATTGGCAGCTTCCACTTGTGCTTTTCCTGTCAAGTTTGCAACCTGCAAAATCTGCATCTGAGTAACCTATTAGCTTAAAGTCTGATTCTCTAGGATACCACAATCTCAGATCAGCTGTTCCCTTAAGATACTTAAAAATTCTTTTCACAGCTGTTAAGTGAGGTTCTCTTGGATCTGCTTGAAATCTTGCACAAAGACAGGTAGCATACATGATATCAGGTCTACTAGCAGTTAGATAGAGTAGAGAGCCAATCATACCTCTGTAATCAGTAATATCTACTAATTTACCAGTATCCTTATCCAATTTTATTATAGTGGCCATGGGAGTGGATGCACTTGAACAATCTTGCATTCCAAATTTCTTCAGCAAATTTCTGGTGTACTTGGTTTGACAAATAAAAGTGCCTTCTTCATTCTGCTTGACTTGAAAGCCCAGAAAATAGCTAAGTTCCCCCATCATACTCATTTGATATCTTGACTGCATCAGTTTGGCAAACTTCTTGCAAATTCTATCATTTGTAGAACCAAAGATGATATCATCAACATATATCTGAACCAAAAGTAAGTCATTTCCATGGTTGAGGTAGAACAGAGTTTTGTTAATAGTTCCTCTATTAAATCCACTTTCCAGAAGAAACTGAGCTAAAGTCTCGTACCATGCTCTTGGAGCTTGCTTAAGGCCATAAAGTGCTTTATCAAGCCTGTAGACATGATTTGGAAATTTGGAATCTACAAAGCCAGGAGGTTGTTCAACATATACTTCCTCTTCCAATTCTCCATTGAGAAAAGCACTTTTTACATCCATATGAAAGACAGTAAACTTTTTGTGAGCAGTATAAGCTAAAAATATCCTTATGGCTTCCAATCTAGCAACTGGTGCAAATGTTTCATCATAATCAATTCCCTCATGTTGAGAATATCCTTTTGCAACCAGCCTTGCTTTATTCCTTGTAATTATGCCATCACTATCAGTTTTGTTTCTGAACACCCACTTTGTACCAATAACAGATCTGTTCTTTAGTCTTGGCACTAGGGTCCAGACTTTGTTTCTTTCAAATTCATTTAACTCTTCCTGCATTGATTGCACCCAATCAGCATCTTGAAGAGCTTCTTCCACTTTTTTTGGTTTAGTCTGAGAAAGAAAAGAATTATAGAGACATTCACTTGAAGTAGCTGTTCTAGTTCTGACACCTGCATCAGGATTTCCAATAATTAAGTCAGGTGTATGTGATTTAGTCCACTTCCTTGCAAATGGAAGGTTTCTCTAGAACTGGATGCTCCCCCATGATCCATGCTATCTTCATCAACATTTTCTGATGCTCCCCCTGAAACTATGCTCTCTGAGTTGGATCCTTCAGAAATTGAGTTTTCAGAATTATCAGAACTTGGCTTATCAGAACTTGATGAATCAGAACTTGAAGAACCAGTTGTATGTTCTGATGCTTCTTGAGATGTGGTTGTATCTTCAGTATGCCCCCCCTGTACAGGTGCATCTTCCTTTGGCGTAGTCACCACAGTTTTAATAACATCAGAGTTTAATCCATCAGAGTTTGCAGTATCAGGATTTAGACTGTCAGGATTTTCAGTATCAGAATTTAAGTCTTCATTTTCAAATCTCAGCTGATCATGATCATTGAAATCTTCAAGTCCAGTAATCTTCTTATTATCAAAGGAGACATTGATAGATTCCATGACAACCCTTGTTCTTAAATTGTAGACTCTGAAGGCTTTTATGGAAAGTGGATATCCAACAAAAATTCCTTCATCAGCTTTTAAATCAAATTTGGATAGCGGTTCAGGGTGAGTCTTAAGAACAAAACACTTGCATCCAAATACATGAAAATACTTCAGATTTGGCTTCTTTTTCTTCACCATCTCATATGGTGTCTTTCCATGCTTGTTAATGAGTGTTGCATTCTGAGTAAAACAAGCAGTCTGCACAGCTTCAGCCCAAAAATAGGTTGGTAGCTTTGCTTCATCAAGCATAGTTCGTGCAGCTTCAATAAGAGTTCTATTCTTTCTTTCAACAACTCCATTTTGCTGTGGAGTTCCTGGAGCAGAAAATTTCTGCTTGATTCCATGGTCTTTGCAGAACTCTTCCATGATCAAATTCTTGAACTCAGTGCCATTATCACTTCTTATGATCTTCACAGAATCTTTGACTAATTTATCCAGTTGCTTGACATGATCAATCAAGATAGATGCAGTTTCACTTTTTGTGTGCAAGAAATACACCCATGTGTATCTGATGAACTCATCTACTATGACCATAACATATTTCTTCTTTGCAATAGACATGACATTCACTGGACCAAATAGATCTACATGTAGTAGGTGATAAGGCTCAAGAATTGATGATTCAGTCTTGCTCTTGAATGCAGATTTTCTTTGTTTAGCCTTCTGACATGAATCACAAAGGCCATTAGGAGCAAATACTGATTTTGGCAGTCCTCTCATAAGATCTTTCTTGACTAGTTCATTTATATTATTGAAATTTAAATGAGAGAGTTTCTTGTGCCAATTCCAGCTTTCTTCAATTGATGCTCTACTCAACAGACAGATTGCGGAACCATCAGTCTTTGTTGAAAGCTTGGCTTCATAAATGTTACCATGCTTGTATCCTTTCAGAACAACTTTGCCTGTAGATTTTCTTACAACTTCACAGTGTTCTTCAAAGAAATCCACATGATAACCTCTGTCACAGATTTGATTAACACTCAGCAGATTGTGTTTAAGTCCTGAGACCAGAGCTACTTCTTTAATGATGACATTCCCAAGATTGATATTGCCATATCCCAGTGTTTTTGCAATGTTGCCATCTCCATAAGAAACACTTGGGCCAGCTTTCTCCACAAAGTCTGATAGCAGGGCTTTATTTCCAGTTATATGTCCTGAGCATCCACTGTCCAGAACTAGGATGTTTTTCCTGTTGCCCTGCAATCACAAAGACCGCTAATGATTAGTTTTAAGGACCCAGACTTGCTTGGATCCTTTGGCCTTATTAAGTTTGTTAACATTTGCAGCGGATTTAACATCAGAGTTTATGTTAACATTTTTCTTATCAGCATTTATACTATCAGACTTTGTATCAGAACTTACACTAGAAGGAACAATGGTAACTTTCTTTAAAGAAGGTTTTATTTGATAATAATCATAGTACAAACTATGATAGTCCTTACAAGTCTAAATGAAATGCCATAAACTACCACAATGAAAACAAGGATTTTATGGCCTATATCTAATAGACTGACTCTTAACTCCTAATTTTCAAGGTAAGGAGTTTATGTTCTTATTCTTCCTGCAAAAAAAAGCCAGATGGTTAGAACTTCCACAGTTATGACATGTTTTTCTAGGAGCATTAGGAACAGGCTTATAATCATTGCTTTTATTTACACCTTCCTTTTCATTCCTATTTTTCTTAGGTGACTTAACCTTGTTTACATTCTTAACATCTTTTAGCTTATGCTTAAGCTGCTTCTTTGTCATTAAGCCTACGTTTACTTCAGTTGTCTTTTCCTGTTTTAGTTTGTCATAAGTTAATTCCTCTTTAACTTCTGATTTCTCAGTATCAGACTTTACAGCTACAAACTTAACAGGTTTTAACTTTGGCTTTTGTTTAACAACTATAGGCTTAATTTCTACAGTTCCTTTATCATTCTTATCATCTCCATAACCTAAGCCCTAATTCCAGTTTCTACTACTTAACAAATTCTGAGTTGTTCTGCCAGAATTAGTCCAAGTCCAGATAATCTCTCTTTCCTTTTCTAACTCAGTTTTTAGAGATTCATTCATTTTAAGTACTTCATCCCTAACATAGAAAGCATCATCTCTATCTTTCTGAGTTTGATGGAACATAACCAACTCTTTTCTAAATAAGCATTCCTCTTTTTACAAGCAAGATTTTCAGAAGTTAATCTTTCACATGTTAAAGTTTGATATCTATAACTAATGAACATGGTTTTAAGATATCTTCTCAAATTATTAATGTCATTAGTATGAAAGGCATAAGTAGTTTGAGGTACCTTTAACTCAGCAGCTTTAGAACTGCTATCAGCATTTGCCATCAAGGCATAGTTCTCCTCACTTTCAGAATCTGAAGAGTCTGTCCAGCTTTTCTTCTTTGTGACAAGAGCCTTGCCTTTGTCACTCTTCACTTTCTTGCAATCAGGAGATATGTGGCCTTTCTCACCATATTTGTAGCATTTGACATTTGTGTAATCTCCTCTGTCAGACTTCCTTCCTTTGCCTTCAGATTTTTTGAAATTCTTCTTATCAGAACTTGCACCTTTCCTGGAAAACTTCTTTCCCTTTCTGAATTTCCTGTATGCAATCCTTGTGATTCCTTTCACCATAAGAGCACACAACTTCATTATCTCTTCATCAGCATCCATCTCAGGCAAGCTTTCAGTTTCTGAGTCATCATCATTATCAGAACTTGATGACTCAGTATCAGACTTTGTGATGAGCGCTTTTCCCTTGCCTTTCCTTGAGGTAGCTGCCTTGGGGGATTCTTCCTCAGCCTTAAGAGCAACTGTCCTTGACTTTCCGCCTTTCCTCTTGCTTCTTTGTTCCATCTCAAGTTCATGAGTCTTGAGCATCCCATAAATTTCATCAAGAGTTATTTCTTCAAGATTATAGTTGTCTCTTATAATTATTGCCTTCAAATCCCAACTTTCAGGAAGAGCTAATAGGAATTTAAGGTTTGAATCTTCAAGATCATACTCCTTATCAACTAGTGACAAATCATTCAAGAGTTTGACAAATCTGTCATATAAATCAGTCAATGACTCATTAGGCTTTGAGTCAAAGTGTTCATACTCTTGAGTGAGTATTGTCTTCCTGTTCTTCTTAATCGAATCAGTTCCCTGACACCTTGTCTCCAAGGCATCCCATATCTCCTTTGCAGTCTTGCAGTTAATTACCATGTTTGACATTACATTATCAATGGCACTATGCAGCAAGTGTCGTACCTTAGCATCCTTAGCAATTGATGCGATATCTTCAGTAGTGTAATCACTCTTCTCCTTTGGTATAGACTTTGTTGCTTCACCTGCAACTACAACGGCGAGTTTTGTTGGCTTGTGAGGTCCCTCATTAATTCTGTCAAGATATTCTGGATCTGTAGCTTCCAGAAACATAGTCATCATCCCTTTTCATATGGGATATTCCGATGGTTTCAGTATGGGAACTCTAATAGCCTCATATCGACTATGGATTTGAGTCTTTGGGGGTTCTTCAGTTTTGGTGGGCTTGGTTGGAGTTTCTGCTTCAGACATGATTGTTTTTGGATCTTAAAATGTTTGTGTGTTAACAGATAGGCTCTGATACCACTTGTTAGGTCACACACAGGGGGTTGAATATAGTGTATAGCACAATCAAATTGAATTCATAGAACACAAGTAACAGAAAAAAAACTTTATTAAACTCTGTTACAAAGTAGAACTGTCCTCTCTCAGTGATGAACAAATATCACGAGAGCTGCTAGGGTTACAATGAATAATATTCTCGATAATGATAACATATATAGTGTAAACCCTATGTCTGTGTTTATATACTACACAGTTACAAGATAATCGCTAATTGATATGGAATATAATTCTGCTTTCTAAAATATATCAATCAGTTATCTTTTCTTCTAAGTATTCCATTCTTCACAGAATTCCTTCTTCATGCATATCTCTTCTTACGTTTGTCTTGATCTTCTTTCCTTTCAATCAGCCTCCTTCCTTATCTGAAAGTTTCCTTTAAGTCCTGATATTATCTCCTGATAGATATCTCCTGAACCTTAAGTACTGATAACTTAAGTTCTAACTTCAGTATAAGTGCTGATTTCAGGTAAGTACTGATTTGTTCTGTTCAAGTAAGATCTGAAAACTAAACACAAATCATATTAGACATGACATTATCAAATATATCTAACAACACTAGTTGATGAGTTGGAAAAAGAGAAGGAAGAGAAGATGGAAGCTGTTGAGTCAACTTCAAGGGTCTGTGGAAGCAAGGGCAAAGGGCTGGTAGCTGAGAATGAAGATTCTTTGAGCCAAGATGACATGGAGGACATTGATGAACACCTAGCATTTCTTTCCAGGAGATTTGCCAAGCTCAAGTTCAAGAAGAACTTTGGAGCAGCCAAGCCAAATAGAAACATGGTGGATAAATCAAAATTCAAATGTTTCAAATGTGGCTTGGCAGAACATTTTTCCAGTGAGTGTAGAAAGTCAGATTCCAGCAAAAAAAGTTTGAGCCTGTGGATTATAAGCAAAAATACTTTGAGCTGCTCAAACAAAATGAAAGGGCTTTCATAACACAAGAAAATGACTGGGCAGCAGATGGTCTGGATGAAGATGAAGATATCAGCTATGTTAATCTAGCCCTAATGGCCAAGTCTGATGAGACAGAAACAAATTCTTCAAGTAATCAGGTAATTACTACAAACCTTACACATTTATCTAAAGCTGAGAATGATGCCATAAATGACTTGTCTACAGAGTTATATCATTTGTGTGTTACACTTAAGTCTCTTACTAAAGAAAATGCTAAAATCAAAGAAAACAATTTATTTTTAAGTGAGAGGAATAATGTGCTTGAGTCTCAGTTCATTGATTTTGAAAAGTTAAGAATTGAGTGTAAGATTGCCAAGGAGGAATTAACTGAGTCCTTGAAGAAAGAAGAAATTTTGAAGAAGCAGCTCGAGCGTGAACAGGAGGTGATTAAGGCATGGAAAACATCTAGGGATGTCCATGCTCAAATCACCAAAGTTCAAGGAATTGAGTCTTTCTGTGATGCAGCCTGGAAAAAGAACAAAGAGAAACTAGAACCAAATTTGGTAGATGGAGTGCTAACAGATGTAGACTCGACGGATGATGAGGATCATCCGTCGGATAACAAAAAGGGTTATCCGTCGAATGATGAAAATCCTCATCCATCGGCTGTGAGCAAGCCTATTAGTAAAGCCAAACTTGTTAAGTTAAATGAAAAGTATGGATCTGTTTCCAAGAACTTTGTTCCAGGAGAATCGAGTCAGGTTAAGAAAGGGAAAAAGGCTATTGTTGGTCACATGACTGTCAAACAGTTAAGTGACAGACTTGAAAAGATAGAGGTAAAAACAGAGACTAAAAAGAAAAACAATAGAAATGGTAAAGTAGGGATTAACAAACACAATAACTACACACCTGATAAATATGCTCCTAAAAAAATCTGTGTCAAGTGTGGTAGTGTAAATCATCTGTCTGTTAATTGCAAATTTGTCATGCCTACTTCCATGTATGTGCCACCTCACTTTACCAACATGAATGCCATGCCTCTCATGCCTATGAATGCTATGTCTACACAGAATATGAATACACAGTTTGCTAACATGCCATTTGCACCTAATCCTTATTATGCTGCATTTAGTATGCCACAAATGCCATTTAGCATGCCCTACTGGAATAACATGTTTACTAATAGCATGCCATTCCCTGTTGATTATAAAATGCATGATAATTCTGTTGCAATGAATGGTTTCGAAGGCCAAACTCAAATGACCAAGGATGAATCTGATATCCCCAAGTCAAATGAGATAAAGCCCAAGAAACAGAAAAAGAAAGCTAACAATGCAGGACCCAAGGAAACTTGGGTACCAAAATCAACTTGATTTGATTTTGATGTGTGCAGGGAAACAGAAAGAATCTTTGGCACTTGAATAGTGGTTGTTCAAGACACATGACTGGTGATTCTACCCTGCTCAAAGAGTTTAAGGAGAGAGCTGGCCCAAGTATTACTTTTGGAGATGACAGCAGGGTTATACTGTGGGATATGGCTTGATTTCAAAGGACAATGTCATCATTGAGGAAGTTGCCTTAGTGGATGGTCTCAAACACAACTTGTTGAGTATCATCCAGCTTTGTGATAAAGGCAACTCAGTAACCTTCAACTCAGAAGCCTGTGTTGTGACTAATAAAAGAAGCAACAAAGTGGTTCTCACTGATGTAAGAAAAGGAAATGTGTACCTAGCTGATTTCAACTCATCTAATGCAGAATCTGTTACTTGTCTTCTCAGTAAAGCAAGTCAGGATGAAAGTTGGCTATGGCACAAGAAGCTATCCTATTTAAACTTTAAGACCATGAATGAGCTAGTAAAGAAAGAACTGGTTAGAGGCATTCCTCTAGTGGAGTTTTCTAAGGATGGACTGTGTGATGCCTGCCAAAAAGGGAAGCAGATTAAAGCATCATTCAGGAAGAAACTTGATTCAACAATTGAAGAACCTTTGCAACTGCTACACATGGATTTGTTTGGACCAGTCAATGTGTTGTCCATCTCAAGGAAAAGATTTTGCCTAGTAATTGTAGATGATTTCTCAAAGTTCTCTTGGACATATTTCCTAAAATCTAAAGATGAGGCTAGTGAAATCATCATCAATCACATAAGGCAAGTCAATAATCATCCTGATTTCAAAGTTAGAAGAATCAAGAGTGACAATGGAACTGAGTTCAAGACTTCTGTCATGAGAGCATTTTGTGAGGAAAATGGGATTCTACATGAGTTTTCAGCAGCAAGAACTCCACAACAGAATGGAGTAGTGGAAAGAAAGAACATATCACTTATTGAAGCTGCAAGGACAGTGCTTGAAGAATCTAAACTGCCAACATATTTCTGGGCTGAAGCTGTTAATACTGCATGCTACACTCAAAATATTTCTCTAGTTAATCAAGCAAGGTGCATGACTCCTTATCAACTGTTCAAGAATAAGAAGCCAACTCTAAATTTTCTTCATGTCTTTGGATGCAAATGCTATATTCTGAGAAATTAAACTGATCAAAATGGGAAGTTTGATGCTAAAGCAGATGAAGGAATTTTTGTTTGATATGCTGTTGGTAAAGGATATAGAGTCTACAATCTAAGAACCAATATTGTCATGGAATCAATACATGTTGTGTTTGATGATAAAAAGATTGAAGGACTGCAAGATGGAGATTACCATGAGAGCCTCAAATTCGACAATGTGGAGATGGTTAGTGATGAAAGTGATGATGAAAGTGATCAAGAAACAGTATCTAAGGATAATGCAGAAAAATCTACTACCAATGAAGTACAAAACTCAACATCTGTCGAGTTGCACAATGCTTCATCCTTCGGGAGGCAATCTGCTTTATCCGTCGGGAGACAACCAGCTTCATCCGTCGGTACTCAAAATTCACCATCCGTCGGGTTATCAAGAGAAGCTGGAAATCAAGATAGATCACCTATAGAAAGTTCCCCTTTCTCAAATCAAAGATCCACAAACTCAGGGGGAGTTTCTAACAATCAAAACTCAATCACCCATCAAGACAACAATGAGGCCTCTTCATCTAGAGCTAATTTACCTCAGCAAAGAAAATGGACAAAAGATCACCCCTTTGAGCTGATAATTGGTGATGTATCTTCTAGAGTTCAAACAAGGAGAGCAACTCAAGAAGAATGTCTATACAGCAGCTTTCTTTCCAAGGAAGGACCAAAGAAGGTAGAAGAAGCTTTGTTGGATCCTGATTGGATTTTAGCTATGCAGGAGGAGCTAAACCAATTTGAAAGGAATAATGTATGGAAGCTGGTGCCCAAGCCTAAAGGAAAGAATCCAATAGACACCAAGTGGGTATTCAGAAACAAGATGGATGAAAATGGCATAGTAGTCAGGAACAAAGCTAGATTGGTTGCTAAGGGCTATTGTCAATAAGAAGGAATAGATTTTGATGAAACATTTGCTCCTGTTGCAAGACTTGAAGCCATCAGAATCTTCTTAGCCTATGCAGTTCATGCCAATTTCAAGGTCTATCAAATGGATGTCAAAAGTGCCTTTCTGAATGGAGATTTGGAGGAGGAAGTCTATGTCAGTCAACCTCCTGGTTTTGAAGATCCAAATTTTCCAGAACATGTCTATTATCTTTTGAAAGCACTTTATGGACTGAAGCAATCACCTAGAGCCTGGTATGACACTTTATCAAAGTTCCTTTTGGAAAATCACTTCACAAGAGGTACTGTAGATAAAACTTTATTTTTCAGAAATGTTAATGGCTCTAGTATACTAGTTCAAATTTATGTAGATGATATTATTTTTGGCTCTACAGATGAGAAACTTTGCAAAAAGTTTTCCAAATTGATGCAAAGTAAGTATAAAATGAGTATGATGGGAGAACTGACTTACTTTCTTGGTTTACAAGTTAAGCAAGTTAGTTATGGAATATTCATTAGTCAAACTAAATACATTTTTGATCTTTTAAAGAAGTTTGATCTAGTGGATTGCACATCTGCAAAAACTCCCATGGCCACTGCAACTAAGCTTAAATTAAACACTACTGAAAAGTCTGTGGATATTTCAAGTATAGGGGCATGGTTGGCTCACTTTTGTACTTCACAACTAGTAGGCCAGATATAATGTTTGCTACATGTTTATGCTAGATTTTAGGCTGATCCTAGAGAATCTCACTTAATAGCTATTAAGAGAATTTTCAGATATCTCAAGGGAACACCAAAACTTGGCATTTGGTACCCTAGAGATTCTGGTTTTGATCTAACTGGTTATTTAGATGCAGATTATAAAGGTTGTAGAATTGATAGAAAAAGTACAAGAGGAACCTGTCAATTTCTAGGAAACAAGCTTGTGTCCTGGTTCAGTAAAAAGCAAAATTTAGTTTCTACTTCTACAGCTGAAGCTGAATACATTGCTGCTGGCAGTTGCTGTGCACACATTTTATGGATGAAAAATCAATTGCTAGACTATGGTTTGCAAGTTGAAAGGATTCCTATTTTCTGTGATAACACAAGTGCAATTGCCATCACTGAAAATCTAGTACAACATTTAAAGACAAAGCATATAGACATCAAGTACCACTTCATAGGGGAACATGTAATGAATGGTACTGTGGAACTACATTTTGTTCCAAGTGAGAAGCAGCTTGCAGATATCTTTACCAAGACACTGGATGAATCCACCTTTTCAAGGTTGGTAAGTGAGTTAGGTATGCTTAATTATTCTTAAATCTATATGAGTTAATTTGCAAGTTGAAATGCATCCAGAAATTTAATTGACTTTTCAGTCTTGGATGAAATT
Organism: Apium graveolens; assembly: GCF_009905375.1. Classification (NCBI taxonomy): domain Eukaryota; kingdom Viridiplantae; phylum Streptophyta; class Magnoliopsida; order Apiales; family Apiaceae; genus Apium; species Apium graveolens. The sequence goes on along the minus strand of NC_133657.1, from coordinate 149,054,527 downwards.
TTGGCTAAGTCAAAATTTACATCTCGACGGATGATCTTTATCCATCGAGTTTGATCATCCGTCGGAATACAATTTGCCAATAAAATCAATTATCTTTCTGAAATATTTTATAACTCGACGGATAACAGTTTATCCTCATCCATCGAATTGTCTTAATCTTAGCCGTTAATTTCCTGAACATTATCCATCGAGTATACTTACAGTTTGTAAGCATAACACGACGGATAATGGGTGGAATTTTTACAGTTTATTTTTAAACGGCTATTTTAGGCAATTTTTATTGGTTACTTTATTTTACTTTATTATTTTTAACAGTTATTTTGGAGATAGTATAAAAGCTTATTTCATTTCAATCGCTTTTCTTTTATCATTCTCAAATCAACTGCTCAAATTTCATTCTCTCTCAAAGCACTTACTCTCTTTCTCTTCGAGCTCTTATTCTCTAACAATGGCACCTATTGTAAAGATTATGTCTCAAACTGGGTTCATTTATGAGAAGAACAATTTCACTGCATTAGTAAACAAGGGTATTCAGCAATCTGGTGATTATCACAAGATGATGGACTTTGTGAAGAATTACAAGCTTAGCTATGCCATGCTGGAATCACCCACAATCTATTGTGAAGTTGTTGAAGAGATGTGGACCACTGCTACCTACAACTCAACAGATAAGACAATCACACTCACCATTAAAGGTAAAGAATTCTGTATCAATAGTGATGTTATAAAAGCATGTTTCAAGATTCCTGATAACACTGTGACCTCACCACACACTGATACTGATATAATCAATATGCTTAATTCTATGAACTATGCTCTTTCTACTTCTAAGTTAAGTGACATTAGGAGAATGGGTCTTAGGAAAGAATGGAGTTTTATGTGTGATGTAATAACAAAGGCCTTTTCAGGAAAAATTAGTAATTTTGATTCAGTCAATATATCCATGCTTAACATGCTCTACATGCTAGTTACTGATAAATTCAATAATTTCAGTGACCTTATCTTGTTTAAGTTAGGCTTTAAATTAGGAGAATTAAATAAAGAGTAAAAAATGTGTATTATGCTAGATTCTTTATGATTCTAGCTAACCACCTCTGTGAAGAGATTGTTCTTGAGAACCCAAACAACAAATTAGATTGTTGGGTTCAAGAGAGAAGGCACATTGCAGATTTGAACAGGGCCAATCATCACAAGGATGTGCCATTGTTCTATTTCCCTATAATAGAAGCACCTCAGGTAAGTGAGGTAAGTTCATCTATCCCTATCACTATTCCAACCTCACTAATTTCTTTGAGTTCTAGTGTTGCTATGGAAACTGTGTCAATGACCAAATAGTTGCCTACCCAAGCTACCAAAAGCAAAAATTTTCAAACCCAAATTAAAGAAAGCCCCCTCTGGTATCTCTCAAAAGATGCCAGTTGCAAAATTCACTAAAACCAAAGAGGGGAGTGTGAAGGAGGGAAAGATAGGTGAGGGAAGGGGTGAACATAAAAGAAACCCTAAGGATAAGGATGGAGAGTTGAGTGGATCCCAGCCTAGCCACACTGTAGTTTCCCAACAAACTGTAGTGCTTAAAAAGGATAAAAGCTCATTTCTAGCTGCATCCTCCCAAAAGGATGTAGTTATTGAACAAAGCTCTCAACTAAAAGCACAGGCCAAAAGGGTTAGGGACACAAGCTCACCCCAAACTTATGCCAGAAAGAAGAAGTCTAAAACCCTTGGGGATGCACAGGGTACACACACTATGCAAACTGGTACAAAAGACACAGTCACTGCACCTTCACAAATTCAGTTTGATGTGGCTCCAATAAATGTGGAGTCACAGCCAAAATCTCTAGTCATAGAAGCACCTCAAACACCAAACTCACCCACAAACTCACTGGATGTGGATATGATAAACACATCAATTCCTGATTCCCCTTCTTTAACTTTGTTGGAGAAGCCAAAATCTAGTGCAAGTGAGCATCATCTTTTAGATGATTTGTTGGCTCACTTTCCAATTCTTTCAGGAACTGTTGAATCATCTATGCCCAAAATATCATCAATCAGCACAGAGTCCACAATAGTTTCTTTTCCATGTTCATTCATTTCTACTCTCTCGATGGATATTGCTCATCCGTCGAGTAGTGATTGTATCCCGACGGATAAGCTTAACAGCAGTCATCCGTCGAGTATCACTTATCCGACGGATATCACTCATCCGTCGAGTATCTCTGCACAGCCTCAAACTTCATTTATTTCAAGTGCAGAAGATTTAGTGGTTGTACAGTCACTATTAGGATTGAGAGAGAAGAGTGTTTTGAGTGAGAGTCTGGGTTGCTCCCAGGAAAAAGGAGAGGAAATGAGTGAAACTATGTAATCCATTTCTTCAGGATTGGTAAAAGAAAATGAGAGGAGTCCCACCTTAGATGGTGAAGGTGAGGGTGTGAGGGTGGGGAGCCAGGGTGAGACCCTAATGCAACAAAAGAGGGAAAATGAGAGAAATACAGGTACTGGAGCTATAAGGATGAATGTCATTGCTAGTGAGTTAATGAATGTCCAGGATGCAGATAGGGAGGGACTATCTCAGCAACCTAAAGTTGTTATAGATTCCACCTCCCTTGATGCTGAGGCATTTACTCACCCTGTTCCAGCTTATCAACTTCTAGCTGAACAAGGCAATGAGAATGCAGAAAGGATGCTCAATCTGGTGCATACCACTCAGTCTATGCTAAGAGCCAAGGATGCCATCACAGCTTTGCCTTCTACTGCTGGTGATGTGGACTATGAGACTGGTGGTTCAGCTGATTTCTTTGGAGATGGGAGTGGGGATAGTGAAGATGAGGTAATGGACATAGGGGAGAAGTAGGTTCAAGTTCAAGATCAGGTATGCCATCATGGGCATTTTCAAAGCACTTTGATGAGCACTACTTCACGACAACCCTGATTTAGCTAATCAAACAGACAAATACTGCTCTTCAAACCACCACTAATGCCAGCACCAAAAAGCTCCTTCAGGCACATCTAGCCTCCCTATAACTTCAACAAATCCAAGGATTCCAACATGCTAGGGATGTAAACACCATAAAGGGTGATATTGAGGAGATGAAAAAGGCCATTTCTGACAAGATGGATTCTAAACTTCCAGAAGCTATAATGCTTGACATCAAGAGGCAATTAAGGAAAAATTCTGATCTTTCAACCAAGATAGATGCCTTGGACACAAGAATGTCAGCCATGGAAGCATCTTTAACAGCCATTCATCTTCATCAAGCCCAACATACAGATTTACTTCAAAAATTGGTGGCTGCTCAAACCTCCTCCTCTACTCAACTTGATGATAAAAAAGGGGGAGAAAGGACCAAGTTAGAGGGAGAGGCTTCATATTCAAATCAGTAAATTAATTATGCCTTCAATTACTATCTCAAAGCCACCAGTTACAGACAGTATAGATCTGATCAATGCAGCAGCAGCCAACATAAGAGCAGCTGATAAGGAGAAGTTGAGCTTAGTCAACTGGGAGAAAAATGATAAGGATATACAAAATAAGTTTGAACTTGTCAAGGAGCAGTTAAGTCAGCCATCCATCACTCTCAAGTCAGGAAGATTTCTGTGAATGAGATGAGCATGGACTATCTGGAAAGGGGACAGCCATCTTGCATCAAATCTCTTAAGGCTGAAAAAATTCTGAAACCAAGGGTAAACTATTCAAAATCATCATTGAAGAACCCTTTGGATACTGTGTATGAGACACCTAAGCCTGATAAAAAGAAGCTTCTGTCAAGATCAATTGCTTTCTACAAAGATCCAGCTGATTCAGCTTCAAAAATGAGAATTGCTAAAATTTTCAGGAATAGAAAAGAAATTTGTGTTGTGGCTGGACATCCTCAATTTGCTCAAGCAAAGAGAGAAGAAAATGCTAGATTGAAGCAGTAAAAGAAGAAGGCTGCTCTAGATCCTAAAAAGACTAAACAAAAGAAAGAGCAAATTGCTATCTTGGCCAAGCTACATGCTGTAAATTCATCACAACAAATTCCGTCTCAGCCATCTGAAGTTATTGAATCAAAGAAGCAAGTTGAACAACAGAAGAAATCTCCAAGAGTCAAGGAATTGGCTAAAAGAACTAAAAGGAAACTGGACATTGTTGATAAGGAATTGGAGAATCAGTTTCCCAAGGAATCCACTCCAACTACAACTCAAGCATCAAAACCCTTTGTGGTATTTGAAGATATCAAGGTGGTGGATCCTTACAGGAACATCCATGGTGAACCTATTGTGCCTAAGGATGAACCAGTAGAATGGGAGAACATACCAATTCCTGACTTCTACTTGCCAATCCTTAACAAGCTAAAGAGAACAAAGTCAAGAGCAGTCAAGAAAGTGAAGCTGTCACCTCTCAAATCCAAATCAGTAGTCAAAGCTCAATCTAAAGTCAATAGGGGAGATTATATGTACTTGTGTGACATCAAAGAATTTTCTGATCTAAACCTCTATCTAGATGAACTAGATGAAGTAAGAGGAATTGATCCATACAGAAACCTACCTGAAAGGTTAGTGTTTAAGTACAAAGGAGGAAAGGAGATTCGGTGGCCACTTCACAGGATCCTTCAAGAAAGCCAAGCTGTACTGATTAAAGTTTATTCATCCTTCAAGAAGAACTTTGGGTTCAATGTTACGGCAAGGAGACTGGTACAGAAGAAGATTGAAGAACTAAGGAGTGTTAGAGCTAAAGATGCACTCTCGAAGACTCTAATTATTCCTTATATAGGGAGAAGAGTGCATCTAAGGCCCTACTGGCTGATGGAGTTCATGGATGACAAAGGAGTGAGAAGATTTTTCAGACTAGAAGACCAATTGAGCATCTCTAGAAATGCAACTCTTTTGGAAATGCAAGAAAAGCCAAATCTCTCAAAATCTGATGAACTGGAATTCCACAGGCAGCTCCAAAATCATATTGAGGAAAACAACAGAAAGCTTGGAAAGAGATCCAGACCTTCAAGGAACTAGATAAATCTGCTCAGGCTAGAGGAGCATCTTGAAAATGACTGTGAGCAAAACTGTGTACATTTTGTTAATTGAAGCACTTTTCAGTATTATCTACTGTCTTTTAAAAGTTGTATTTTTAAGGTGTTTTGTTATCATCAAATGTCTCTTAATTTATGGTTACAATTCCAGTAGACATAAATTGGGGGAGATTGTTGTGTATATGTTGTGTACTTGATGATTACATGAACAAAACACCTTGGTAGATTTTATATAGTGAAATTATGTAGCACTCGACGGATAAGGTTTATAATCCCGACGGAGGACTCAATATAGTCCCGACGGATGATGACTTATTATCCATCGAGTGAGTAGCTTATGTAACCATAAGTCTGTAGCATATTTCTGCATACACATTGTTTAGAATCTGTAGTAGTACTTAAGTCATGTTGACTTTAGTTAGATATGCAGAATAGGTTGATTAATTGTACATAGATGATGTCTTGTAATTCTGCATAAGTGAAATGAAGTCAAGTGCCTGTTTGCTACCCGATGGATAAACTACAATGAATTCGACGGATAATTAATAACTCGATGGATGATCATGAACCCGACGGATAAAGAATTCAAATATCTGTTGACAGTGACAACACAGTCACATGCGTCAAGTGGATGCAAATGGAATGTGGTAGCCTATTCAACTGGGTTTTCGAGAACAAATAAGCATTGCCATTTCCATGCGATTATGAAGATATTCAAAGATGTTGAAATAGAGTAATGAAGTAGCATTGTAATAGACTAGAGAGTTTTTTTTATTATCCTGTCTCATTACTTTGTAATCTTGGTGATATATAAACCAAGAAGTAGCAACTAAGGAACTATCTGAGATTCAAGCAGAGAAACATTTGTAAGCAGAATTCTTAGCATTTCTCTGCATTCTTAGTTGTTCAATTTTTGTAAGCAGCTGTGAGCTTTTCGCACACAGAGTTCTCTCGATATATATTATATATCTCTGGTGGAATCATTCAAATCCACCAGAAAGTTTTTAAAGACTCTTGTTTTTAATTACTTATATTTTGATTCATTTAAGTAACTATTCTGCATTGTGCTAATCAATTCACACTTCTATATATATTTGAGTTAGAACATTTTTATTTCAAGAAAAAGTTTCAAGAATTCCATTCAACCCCCCTTCTGTAATTCTTGTCATATTGTTAAGGGACTAACACTCAGCTCAGATAAAATTTGTATATATTACAAATAATAAATATTACTAATCACTTAAATATTTTTATTATTATATTTTTATGATTTATGAAAAATTTATTTATTTCATAATTTTTGTTTATTTTTTTAAATTTAACACTTAATTTTTTCGTAAAGAAACTATCAAACATTGTTATCATTATATATCCATCTTCAATTATTCACATTTTCATAAATACCATTAAATAACTTGTAATTTACATAAACCAAATTTAAGTAACACATCAAAACATAATAAATTTTTGAGATCGATATTTTAAAAAGTAGTGTACAATTTCTAATGTTACGAATATCTCAGTAATTCAACATAAAATTGAATATATTCTTAAAATTTGTAGCAAAAAATAAAATCATATAAATTAAGAAATAATTGTAGGTGAGTGTGTGTATATAATTGTAAGTTGAGTCAGTATTCGATCTCGATAGAACTTATAAAACCATAAATTATACTATATGGTTGGTCGATTAATAAATATATGTAAACTATGTTATCCATTTTAGATATAATTGTTTAAGGGGGTTGGATACAATTATATCAATAAATCGAAATTAGGATGTAAGATCAATAACAGTTTATTAATTCTGATATAAACGGTTACAAAACTCTCCATTTTAGATATAATTGTTTAAGAGGGTTGGATACAATTATATCAATAAATCAAAATTAGGATGTAAGATCAATAACAGTTTATTAATTCTGATATAAATGGTTACAAAACTCTCTCAAGAAATTCTGATGCTCTTGAAAGCTGCTAGGTTACAATGATACTCGTGTAAAAGCTTATCAACAATGATACTATATTCTGCGTTTATAAAATACACAGTTGCTCTATCAATTACAAGATATGTCAAAAAGATATTTATCTTGTTTATATACATATCTCAATTAACAGCTACGTTCCTACAAATCAGGAACCAACATCAAACTACTCCTCAATTACCGGGACTATATAAATCAACAGATTCTGATTTACTCTGTAATCCTGACACCCACTCATATCCTGATGACTGTCTTCATCCTGATGTCAAATCCTGACACCATACAAATCTTGATGGTTAGAAAATCATGATTCCCAGTAGATCCTGATTCTGACTTAGAGCATTTTCTCCTAACAATCTCCCACAATTGATGCTTTGTAGAACATGCGTAAATTCTATGCTCAGCTTGATGCCAAAAATAGAAAGATAAAATGTTGAGTAGTAAGTTGTAGAGCATACTCAGTAATTGCTGTTAATATCAATTTCCTGGTTCTTTATAAACCCTTGAGTATCTCTTGACAAAAGCCTTGAATCTCTCATCTATCTTATTTTCTAAGAAGTTACTTTCGCCTGATCTTCAAACTTCTTTCATAATCAGTTTCTTCAGAAAACTGATATATAGCAGCTCTCAAGTTCCCAATTGGAGTCCTCTCTATCATTAAATCATCAAGTAATACATAATTGGTTCTCAAAATATCAGGAATTAATGTCAACTGTCTTGAAGTAAGAATTATTTCAAACACAACTGCACCCCTTCTCATGTTCACTTCCTGATGTTTGTAGTTCATGTACATAGAAGTGTAAAGCCCAAAGTACTCAAAGCCCCTATCTTGAATTATTTTTCTGATTGCATAGAAAATTAAATTTGACCATTTCTTAGATTCTTTAATTTTTACCATTAGCAAATAATGAATATGTTTCGGCTCATTGGTTGACATCATCAGTAATTTATCAGAAGAAAGTACTTGAACTTGATGTCCTTATAACATCAACATAATCTTCTCTTTGGTTCTGAGCATCATGTTTGTCAATGATAATTTGTACAGCTTCAAGCCTGTTAAAATGATCAGCGGTAACTTCTAGACCAGGTGTATCAGCCAATATAAAATTTACCATTCTTGGATTTATAAACTCCGCTTCATGATGCCCAATTCCTGCTCTTGTGTGTGGCCCCAACAGTCTAAGACCTTGTGCATGTCTCAACCAGGAAGGTGAATTTGCCCTTTTTTCCACAGCAAGTTCATTTGATTTTCCTGTCTGATTCCTCCAAGAATGAAATTCACTTTACCAGAGCATTTTACCTCATCAATCTTTTTTCGCTTGCAGTCCTCCTTTCTGTTAGGAAAATAAGTTCTTGTATTTTCCTTCTCTTCAAGATCTCCAAGAGTTGAAATACGCCATCTCTCCTTTCCAGATCTCCAAAACATATTATTGAACTCATCATTAGCCTTGTTCAATATTTTCCTGATTCTAGTTTTTTTTTAATTTACTCAATTTCAAAGTTATGAGAACCAGTATAGACATATAGAATCTGAATATTCAAGTGAATCATATATTCTTGATCTCCATCTTCATCAATATCAGGATTTACAGCATTTGACCTCATGTCAGGATCAGAAACTGAACTGTCAGGATTGATTATGTCAGAAATTCCTGTGTCAGGATTAGCATTGTCAGGATTTGTGTTATCATTAGGAATATTGTTAAGTAAGGATTCTTGGCACAATAAAATGTGCAAAAAGCTAAACTTCAGGAAAATACTAATGGGAACCCCCTATGGTTTATCCTAATTCTACAACCCAAATACAACCACAAACACAATCCACTGGTGTCTTCTAACAGGCCCCCGTGGTAAAAAAAAAAGAGGTCGTCAAAGTCTGATGCTCCTCAAGAATCAGGACTTAGGGATTCTCATAAACCAACCTCAAACACTAATGAAAGACAGGGTGGAAGTAAGAAAATAGCCTCTCAATCTTCTAAGCAACTTTCAGAATCTAAAAAGAGAAGGCTTGTTGTGAACAAGTCAGAATTAGATAAAGAGGACAATGCTCCCTTATCATCAAAATTTCAAAATTTAAAAGATGATTCTACTCATGTACTAGTTGTATTATCAACTGCACAAGGCACATCAAATTTGATGATGCTGATGCTGCATGTTGTGGATCAAAAAAAGAAGATTGGTCAAGACATACTCTACCAAACAGGCATTGAAACTCAAGAAAGAGATTGGTGGGGTACAGCTGCAACTACTCATACTAGTTTAAGGAGTCATAAGGATGGACATGTTGCAGCTACATCAGTTTCAATCTCTGACACACCGGTAGAATCTGATTCAAGGGTGAGGGAAATATTTGCCATTTCTGAGCAAGTGGAAAAGAATTATTACTGATATTCAGCAAAAGTATCTCAAGAAATAACTGCTGAAAGAGAATTAGCTTCAAGAATTTTTATTAAAAGAGAGTTAAGCACGTAAGAACCTTCATCACCTCAAGATGAAGCGGTTATTGATGGCTCTGTCCCACAAGAACCTATGCGTCAAAGTGGCATAGAAGACATCATAAATCCTGATCCCGTTGCCATCCAAACCATTCAGGAAAAGTATTATGTTGATAATGCCAAGATGATTGATGAAGTATCCAAGGTTAAAAGATTTTTCAAAAGCATTGAGTCTCACTACAAGAAGGATACATCTGGTGTTAATCTCATCAAGTTCATGAAGATGATTCAGATAAGGAAGATAAGAGTTCATAAGAAATTAAATCTCAAAGGGATTCAACGACTCCTGAACCTCCAGCCGCACAAGAACCACTACCTCAAAGTAGTAGTGCAGGCTTATCTACTGATATCACTATTTTGGCTCTGGATTTGGAAGGTAGAGTGCATTCTGCGGTTACAAGCACTGAAGTTCTTTCTATTTTTCCTTTGGATGACATTTCTGCACAAGGTGCTCAGAATATCAAAAAAACAGTTGCTGGTGAACAGCTCGTAGACCATAAGTTAAACTCTGATGCACCAAGTGTTCAAGCTGATATTTTCCCTGTAGGTATATATACTGATATTTTACTATATTTCACTCATTTTCACTTCTATCATTGCTACAATCCCTATAATTACTTGCGATGAAGTTGTAGAACATTCCACTCCATAAGTTAATCTTTCAGTATTTAATCTGATTCCTGAGTCTCCTACTTCTTCGACTGGAATCGTGGTCTTTGAAATAGATGTTGATGCTCACATTCCAATGCTTATAATTCCTAAGGGAATTGAATTAATATTACAAATGGTGTTGTCTATGAACCTCCTATTGATATAAAAGTTTCTAAGGCTATTGGTTCACATATTGCTCCTATTGAAGATCCTACTATAAAGTATGATGTTGAATATGAAGTGGCACATAAGTTAAAGCAGTCAATAGTTGATGATAAAGCTTCAGTTTATTCTGATGATGAGGAAGAGATTGATCCTTCTAAGATCAATGTGAACTTAAACTCTAATGAAGATCTTGATGAACTTTTATTTCCTGAAGATATGCCTGAGAAGGAACATAAGTTAGTGGAAGAAAGGGTTGTTGTTGTTGTGACTTAACAATATTTAGCTGAAGAATGGAGCTATAAATGGAAGGATGGTACCTATCTCATTTCTCTTCATAATGCCTCTAAACATGTGAAGACAGCTGAAACACAAATTCAAGATCCTTCTCTTCTTGCTTACTTAAAAACATCCTCAGTGATGGTTAAATCTATTCACTCTTCTCATATCAAGACTCAAGCTTAAATTGAATTAATCAAGAATTCTTTTGTTGAAATGAAGGCTTAATCATAAATTAATCTACAAAATCAATTAAACATTATTGTTCAGAGACGTGATATGGTGGAAAATCATCAAGAAAAGCTTGAACAAAAAATTGATGGTTTGCAAACTACCTTAGACCTTCTTGTATATTTCTTTATTGATGATGATGATAAAAAGGGGGAGAAGATAAAGGCCATTCAATCTAAATGCTCACCTCAGGTAACATTTCCTGATGATTATGATGATGCTCAAGATGGACGGAATAAGGGATGCAAACCACCTAGAAGTAATAAGGGTGGAGATATTGTTGGCTCTAGCGGTGCTTCTAAGTCCACTATCCAAGGAAGAGGAAGTGGTGAAAGAACTGGTGGAGATGGAAGAAAAAGCAAGTCTTAAAGACTATGCTTACCAAAGAATTGACTTCAATTGTGACTACTATAACCGAAAAGCAAACTCTGACAATCACAAATGCTGATGAAGCTTATGTTGATATGAAGATAGATTCTGATACTGAAGCTTGTGAGTTCTTACAAACTCAAAAGTGCAAAAGGATAAAAACAACGTTGCATTATAAAGATCTAAAACTTCTAGCATTTGATGCTGAAGTAGCTAAAAGGGTATTTGAAAGAGATTGTCATGATGTTGATATTAATCAAATCAGACAAATGGAGGAAGATTTCATACATTTAAAACAAGAAATAACTGATAGTTCTTTAAATCCTCATATTTCAAAGAATGTTACAACTAAAAGACCTTTGGAACAAGATTTGAAGATTAAAGACATCAGTCATATTCAAAATGCTGAAAGACATGTTCTTAGGTCTGAAGCCATTCTAAATGATGATAAAGTTATAAAGGGGAAGAAAAAGATGATGAAACATTCTATTTCCTTGCATGACAAATTGGATGGATATTCAATTAAATATATCAAGATACAATCTAGTCTCATTTGTCGAGCCTTACGGGAAAGAGAATGAAGAAGCAGTCGTGTTGGACCTCGAAGAATATTTTATGTATTGTCTACATAACAGATGTAGACACTTAAGAAATAGGTTTACATTCTTAAGAGCATAAAGGAAGATCCTTCTCTGTATGGGACACTGTAACCTGCAACTGTAAGATTACTTTGTAATCATAACAAATTATTTTTTTCCAATATAAACCTCATGTGGCAAGTCGAAAAACAACCACCTGAAAATTTTAAATATATATGTTCACCTTTCATTTACCAAATACGAATTATTATGAAAATTTTAATTTGTATTCAACCCACCCTCTACAAATTAACCTAGTTGATTGTTACCGGATAACATGTCTCATTTGAACATTGTCCTATATATATACACACATACATATATTCACACGATTAGTACATATAGGATATTATGTTATATATGAAAATGAAAGGATAATAAACCTGTAATGTATAATAATAATATTATAATGTATAATAATAATAATACTAGTATAAATTATGTCAATCTATTTACACGAGTCATAGTTAAAATTAACATGATGTTGGATATTAAAGTAATTGAGTGGAACAAATTCGATTATTTTTAAAAATTGAGTTAAGTATTTCTAATAAAATAGTAATTAGCAAGTCCAAGCACATTGATGTAAATGATATTTTAAAAGCTCTTTAAAACTTCCCAAAAAAACATGATTTGGTGTGATTAGAAGCCGTACTGTATCTTCTTTATTAACTAAAATTGTTACTCCCATAATACAAAGTTGATGTTTTATGGTACTACTTGCTGAGAATTTTCTAGTGAAATAAATTGAACCTATATAACAGTTTTGTAAAATGTATTCTTGAAAGTTATACTATGCACCTAACTTATCAAATCTCTTAAACGAATAATAGACAAACTCGTTGACCTTAATTATTCATTGTAGATCATCCAATTTCACAATATATTACCTAAAGCCATCATAAAGTCTCTACTTTAGATTTATTTTACCTTCGAATTTTCAATATTTACATTACATCTGTTACATCTTCAACTTTTTTCTAAATACAAGAAATTATAATATGTATTATTCATTGACCATATTCTTAGATTTACACTCTCAAACAAAAGTGAGCTATATGATGTTGTTAAAAACTTTAAAGCATCAATTGAGAGACGCTTTCAAACAAAAATTCGTTCATTCTTTACAGAAGATAGCGGTGAATTTACAGTAGTAAATTCTTTTCTCACTGCATAAGTGAACATTTCTTGGCCCGACCTTACAGTCCTCAATGTGTTGTTGTAGTCGAATGACATCATCGATGCATCATTGAAACCACCAAGACATTATTACACCACGCCTGACTTCCATCCCCCCTTTTCAGTTTAACTCATCGATCGGCTCCCGACTGCTAATCTCCATCATAGATGTCCTCTCCTAATCTTCACTATAAATGTTCTTACGCACTATATTTCTAAGAGTGACCCAACTAAACATCTCTTCATATTTTTTGTTGTCTCTAGTATAAGTCATATACCATGCATGTATTGAGCCACGATCCAGATCCCGTGTTTACTTGGATTTTTCCGTCGAGTACTGTGCTCATATTTGTTTTGAACTAATTTTATCCAAAAATTGTTCCTTTTCAGGGGAAAATTTTTCAATTCACTATAATATTTATTCATGTAAATCATTCATTTACAAATATTTTCTATGATATTACTAATTATAATGATGCATCTGATTCATATTCGAATCCTCTATCCACACCTAATCTTCTATCTCTCACTCCTGTTCTCCAGACAGTTGAGTTCACATCCGACACTACAATCTCAACCGTATCATTGAATACTCTTATTTTTTCAGGTACAACAATTTCTCCTATCTCAACTTTCTGCAAGTTATATTCCCCAATACTCCGATATTCTAACCTCAGCTCACCACATTCCTACAACACCATTGTCCCCTTCTTTGCAGGAAACTTCTACTCCAAATACCGTCATACCATCCTAACATACTAACCTTATGACCATCTGAGTTGGAAATAATATTCATAAACCTTATAAATTTTATTAGTATACTGCTTTTGCTACCCACATCCCCCCACCATAAGCAAGTATGATCAAAAAAAATTTCATTGACGTGTTATAATGAAGATGGAATATGACGATGTAATGAAAGTCATACTTAGAAATTTGTTCCTAAATATCCCTCCAAAAATATTATGGATAACAAGTCAGTTTTTAATACCAAACTCAGAGCAGATAATTCTATTGATTGATATAAAACTCGGTATGTTGCTAAAGACTGTACTTAACATCTGGAGACTACTGATTATCATTCTACCTTTAGTCTTGTCATTAAGCCTGCCATGGTTCATCTTATTCTCTATGTTGCATTCCATAGAGATTGGTCTACACATCAACTTGATGTGAATAATGCTTTACTACAAGTGAACTTACAAGTAGTATACATGAGGCAGCCACCTAATTTTTGACAAATCCTATTTTTCCTGGTTATATTTGTAAGTTACAATGAGCCATTTATGGATTTAAACACACTTCGCTTACATGGTATACAAAATTAAAGAATATAGTGTTCGCATTGGGATTTCACATCTCTAATTTTGGAATATTTTTATTTATTTTACACACTTTACAAATTAGTATGTATATGCTTGTTTCAATGACATTGTCATCAGTAGTTCTCATGCCCACACTGTTCAAAAAGTAATTCAAGCTCAATCTAAACATTTTTCATTCGAAGATATAGGACATGTTAATTTTTTTCAAGGGGTTGAGGTCCTACATTAATCTAAACATTACCCGGACAAACTCGCATGTTGACATTATTGCATCTCGTCCAATTCTTGATAATGAAATATTTATCTTTTATATGACTAGATGTGTCCTTTGCTATAAATAAGTTGGTTTAATATATGCATTGTCAACAAGTGTCACTAATAAGCTGTCAAGCGCTTCTTGTGTCACCTCAACCTCACTTGTTTATATTTTCTCAGAATTAGTAAACCATAATATATGTGTTTATTCGAACTATAATTGGATGATAATGTTGATGATTGCATATCCATCACGGGTTATATCTTGTATTATTGGCCTCATTCCTTTAATCGGTGCTCTAAAAGTAGCATATTGTTGCATGTTCTTTTACGGGAGGTGAATACAAAACTGTTGCTTGTATTTTTATCGACAGACGAATTGGGTGAAAATATTATTGAAACAACCTCAAAAGTCAATACATTATATCTTGATAATAACGTGGGTATCGCGTATTTATGTCATGATCATGATTTTTTCAGTCAGAATGAAACATATTGTTATTGATTTTTATTTTATTCATGACCAAGTTAAGTATGGTGCAAATATAAAAATCGAATTGATGATCATATTCAATATGCCTTATTGAATTTCATTTTTAAATTTGAAGATAAAGATGTTTTTAAATGCACATTGAAAATATATTCCATAAGTATTGGAGTATCGAATTAATAAATTGAGACTTTCACAAAATATTGTAATGGACAAATACATAATACTGTTATAAAATGTAACTAATACCATGCAAACCCTAGGATAGATAAAGTTTACTTTTCCTTTTTCTTCTCTTTGCTTGTACTTGTGTTGTCACTTAAACTTAATTTGGACTGCTCACAAGTTTTGGTGAGTTATATTTCATAGATTACGTGTGTTTCATTGTATTAGTTTGGTATGATATGTGTATTTATATTATATAAAAATGAAAATTGGCATTGTATTTTATGTGTCAATTTGACGGTACTTCACTTTCAGAAAAAAGACGCAAAATACAAGTGGGTAAATCAATATTAGGGAATGGGAGAAAACTAGTACATCCTTTTACTTGTACATGGGGTTGCTTGTCTTTTAAATAATTCATTTTTTATTATTATTAGATAACCGGTGCAAAGCACGGTTTCGAATTTTTTTTATTAAATTTATTTAATATAACCAATGTTATATATTAATGTTATGAAATAGTTAAATTATAGTGAAATAAAGCAATGTATCGTTAAAAATAATACAGAATTTTAAGAGAAATATAAGTATATTGTAAATGTAACATGATCCCAACAAATTTATTATTTTAACAAAAAGTAATATAGAATTATATGGGAAGTAAAAGTATTTTAATTATACTACAATTTTAACAACTTCATTACTTCTGTAAAATAGAATTTAGGGGTGAAACCAAAAAACGGTAAACCAAAATACAGTAAAATCAAATACCACTAAAAGGGGTCAGATTGAATGAAAATATGGTGAAACCAGGTACTAGATGGTTAAATATAATATAGAGCTCTACGGAAAATAGAAGTATTGTAATCATCATATGATTCGAACAATTTTATTATTTTAATAAAAAAAATTAATAATAAAAAAAATTCTACGAAAAATACAAATATCGTAATTATAATATGATTCCAACAATTTTATATTTCATTAAAAAGTAACATAGAACTCTACATTAAATAGTAATCTAAGGGTAAAACCAAAATACAATGTAACTTTACTAAGATGAAACCAAGTACCCTATCAAAAAATAATTTAGAGTTCTACGAGAAATAAAATTATAATCATAATATAGGTTGAACAATTTTCTTATTATCTTGGGGTAAAACCAAAATACGATATTTATAATATTCATATTATTTTATTAAAATGGAATTCCACCTTTAACTTAAAAATCTAAATTAAAATATTCAAATTTAAAAATATGACTTAGTTATATATTCGTGGTTTATATTTTTCGGAACCTATTTAATTTGGTCAATTTATAAACCTATTTATTTTAAAACATAATTAAAAAAAGGATTTTAACCTATAAAAATATTAAAAATATATTGCATATTAGAATAAAAAATAGGTAAAAATAATTAGATCATTTATATATAATATGCGTAGCGGACTTTTTATCCAAAAGTTTGATACTGTACCCCCAAAATAAACTTAACCGTTGATATGATGTTTTTAAAAATAGACGATCAAGATTATTTTGTTAGAATAAGAATTTATTATTTAAAAAAGAGACTAACTAATAAAAAGAAGCCAATCGAATACAATCTTATGTAGAATATGATTAGGATTCCAACCAATCATAAATCTAAAAGGATTACGTTGTCTAACTACTATTTAAACACCAAGATTGTTAGTGTTTGTGCCCTAGAGACAACAAGACATTTGTATTATTAAAATTTATGCTCTATTGATTATTCCTTTTATAATTTATTAAATCTTAATTTACCGCGATATAAATGTTAGATTAATAATGTCCTTGGAATATTGTAATAACCCCAAAATTTTTGACTTTTTGTAACTCTTATGAATAGTAATTTTGCTGATTATGCTGAATAAGAAAACTTTTCATGCCTCACCTTGTAGAGGTTCTCTTATTGTTATTCTGAGATCTTATTAGTACTCTATATGGTATATAAGTGTATGTAAAGATCGTCAGAATCCAAATTCGAACACTTTGATTTTCCCCGAAAAATCTACCAAATACAGAAAGAATTGAGTATGAGGTAACAAGATAAAAAATATTTAAATTCAAGGATTATAAGAGAGGATCATAAAAGTAATATAATGTATTGAGAAAGGTTAAGGGAACCCAAGTAATAAGATCCCGGGTATGATCCCTCAAATGATAAACGAAAACAAAAGTTAAGCGAACCATATAACAGATCAGCGATCATTAGCCAAGTAATTAGGAGTTAATCAAAGAGGTTAGTGATGATGATGTCATCACACCAACAAGAAGAAGACAAGTGTGGGAAGATGACATAAGAGGATGACATAAGCATGATACAATGGGAAGGAATTGTTGGTTGATTATAAGCCACACAAATTTTACCATGGTAAAAGGTTAATTAACAACAAAAAAAAACAACCAAGCCAAAACAAATCAAAAACACAAAACACAAGTTGACTTTCACTTTCAAGAACATCAAGCTCTCGGCCTTCCTTCCATTTCAAGGAGAAAAAAATCCAAAACCAAGATCCAAGCTTTGTTAAATCATGAGGTAATTATCCAAGGTTCCTTATACATAGATATAGATATCCTATGAATCTAAGCTTCCAATTCCTTCACAATCTCTTCCAATAATTCATGGAAGAAGAGAGTGAATAGTGTTTTCAAGAACTTGAAATTTTGATCTTGTGTTTTTGTTTAGATAAAGCTTTAGTAAGGATTTTCCAAGGTTGTTTCAAGCTCATTAGTTACTCCTACTCTCAAGGAAGGTCTAATCTCTTAACCTAGCATTATTATTGAATGTTAAGAGCTTGGTATGAGTAGTATAGTTCATGAGAAGCATGGTTATTGTATATTTAGAGATTATTTGATTTTGTAATATTTTTGGAGTTGTAAATCTTGATTATTAGTTAATGAACTTAAGTATAAGGTTTTAGTTCATGATTGAGAAGTAGTATAAATTGGAAATCTTGAGATGTTGGGGATGTTGTAGTAGTGTATGGATGGAGTTTGGTTGTAATAATGATTGTGGGTTGATTGTGGATTGATTTGGAGTAGTATAAAATTTGGCAATCGCGTAAACATAGCCGTCGTAATGCCCGATTTACTTTAGACTGTTTTTGTCCTTAACATCAGGACCCGTGGACTCACTTTTAGGTTTTTACCATTGCCTTTATTAGATAGTTCATGTTACGAGCTTCGTTTTGATATGTGGTTCGCTTGAATCCGATGTACGGTTTAGGAGAAACGACCGTTTTAAGTAACGGCGTTTCGCGAACGAACCATTACCCCTCGCCTTACTTTGAAACCTTGGTTAAGGCCCTTAAATGACTAATTAGAGTATAAAACAATTATGTATAGTGGATTAGGCAGTTGGTAGAGTAATTGCGAAAGAATCGCCTTAAAATTCTTAATGGTTAATTTATTAAAAATGGTGGAGCGAAGGGTACTCGAACGACTTATGTGATTCGTTAAGCGTAAAAGTGACCATAAGCAAACGTTAGGGTTCAATTGGTTAAAGTCTAGTTTCTTAAGCGACCATGGTTTAATTCCGACTTATGTTGTTGTTCATAGGTTATCGGACCCACTCTAAGCTTAAGTCTAACCGGGAACACTCAGGCAAGTTTTCTACCCGTTATACTGTTGTTGTGATGTAAATATATGTATATGCATTATCTTGTGATAAGTGCATGATTGTTATTAGCAAATTTTGCGATATATTGGAGAATGCTGATATGGTATATATGCATGTCTGTTTCGTAATCTTGATATCTAATTGTTGATTCAAATGCTTATAAGTTGCATAATACCTATGCTAGAGATAAGCAGTAGTTGCGTATACCCTTAGTATAGGGGACCCAAAGGTGAACATTTTCTAAACCGGGAGTCGATGTTCCCGAGTATAATATATATATATATATATATATTTATTGATATATATATAGATATAGTTTTCAAAACTATTAATCGAATAAGGTTTATTCGATAACTTTATTTTATTTAATGAATATTATTTTGAATATTCATTCGAGGACTCATGACTCCGATTATTTTATTAAATGAATATTATTTTGAATATTTATTCGAGGACTTATGACTCCGCTTCTTTTATTAAATAATATTATTTATTTTATTAAAGAATAATGTTTCGATAATCAAACTTATTCGATTATTCAAATAAAGATCGTACTTTCGTATAAGTATATCTTTGGTTATTTATTATTCATTTCAAGTATAAGTTTTAAAACTTCTACTTCAATTATTTTTATAAGAATTATCCTTGTGGGAATATTATTTAAATAATAATATTCAGATATTTTCTAATATATCGGGACTGATTTATTTCATTAAATCAACATTACTCAAAACATTCTTAAAAATGTTTTCGAGTCTTCAAAATAATTTTAAAAGTTAGAGCGGATCCCAAAACTCGTTTTCAAATTTAAGATCTTCCTTTCGAAGGAGATTTAAATACTCGCTTTTAAATTAAGGGATCTGGTTCTGTGGTGTATTTTATATTCGCAACGAGGTTGCTGTTTTGATAAATGAATTGATTACTTACCCAACGTTCGGGAAGTAAGTCCATCTAATTGAGTCGGCATAACTGACAGGCCGGGATACGGTCTATCAAAGTGTAAGTGGCTGGGTGGCAGCCCATCAATGCGTAAGAGGCCGGGTGGCGGTCCAGCACAAGGTCCTAATGAGGCCAGGGTGATGACCGGTAGGGGATTCATCCATCTACTAGTAGAAAAGGTTACTTATTGGTATCTTTGCCTGATCAGCAAGATATCGGGTTTATGCCAAAATTCTTTTCTTTCCAAATTCATTGGATATTGCAACTCTGTTCATACTTTACATGACAGAGTTTTTCAGGAAATGTGTGAGAGATATATATGGATATATATATATATTTATCGGGACTTAATGAAGTATCTCGTAACTTCATTTCATTCAATAATATTTCAAAGATTGAATCTATTCAAGTCTTATCTTGTAGTCTCATATGTGTGATAAACTTTTGAAACTAATTATAACTTGAACGGTGGTAGTTCAAGTAGTATTCGGAAATGATATAAGTATATTGGAGTATCTTGTAACTTCTCTTTTCAACTTATATCTAGTAAATGATTATCTTATGCATGACAAAGATTTTCAGAAAAACGTTGAGACAAGGTTAAATATATGAGATCACCTTGTAACGATATTTTATATAGTTATGAATTGGAACTCTGTGTATATTATTAATGGCAGAGGATTTCAAAGATTTTGAAAAGTATATATGTATATATACTGAATATTTTGCGACTTCGTCACATTAAAATAACAAACTTGGTTCATTTTTACTTGACCAAGACTTTCATGAGTACTATGAGAATGCTCATATATTGTTGATTATTATACATATTATTTCGGTGGGCTTGTTGCTCACCCTTGCTTTCTTCTTTCATCACACAACAATAGATAGATAAGAGGAACATAACCAAGCTCCCAATTCGTGAGCGGATAGGAAATGTTCTGTAGTTTCCTGTAGGCGTTGATGCCGTTGTAGCTGAGGTAGGAACTACCAATAGGCTAGGCTTTCAACTTTTGATGTACCAGACTTATGTATACTTATGAATTGTAACAATGGCAAAGAATATGTTAATTTATTCAGAAACCCTTTTAAGGTGTAATGGTTTATAATTGTGGAATAAAATGACTTGTGTTATTTTTGGATATTCATCTCTGAGACTATAACTTGTGGTGTGTGTATATTGTGGGGTCACAGTACGCAGTAGATGATTGTTTATTAAGAATTAGGTGTTATTAAGGGAAATGGAACTCGTGACAACCCGGATCCCCGACTCCGGATTTGGGGGTGTTACAGAAATGGTATCAGAGCGAAGCGTTATAAACCTCAGAGATGATGTGGCGTTAAGATAATGAGCTCACTAAGATAATAAGAACTCTTGCCAAGTTCATAGTCGGGTTACCTAACGTAGTACTGACAGTTAAAACCCTTATGGGAACCCTTATAAATATCGTGATAGAAGCGTAGTTCGTTATTGTATATGGTAGCGGAACTCCGAACCCTGAGGTTGAGGAGCAACAACGCGATGATGTTTTATTACTTATTGGAGATCAGATTGTGGATCCGATAGAACGTCCTAACGAGGGACCGAATGATGTTCATATTGAGGATGTAGCGGTTGAGGATGTTGTCCTAGAAGGGATTATTGCTGAGTAGGATCCCGTGGAGGATCTTGACAAGAATGAATAAAGGACCATTAAGGAATTGATGACCATGGTTAGGGCGACTACCAGAGGTAGGATTGGACGGTCACTACCGGAGATTCGTTCAAGTTTATAAAGATAGTAGCCCCTTTAACGCGGCTTACTCGTAAGACTGAGAAGTTCGAATGGACAGAGAAATGCGAGAACAGCTTTTAAGAACTAAAGAAAAGGTTGGTGATGGCCCCTATGTTGGCCTTGCCGGATGAAAAAAGGAGATTTTGTGATGTGTAGTGACGCTTCGCATAAGGAATTAGGGTGCTTCTTATACAGCACAATAAGGTAATCGCGTACGCGTCAAGACAATTAAGAGAATATAAAATTCGATATCCCTACGCATGAGCTTGGGCTCGTGGCAATAGTTTTGCCCTAAAGATTGGAGGCACTACTTGTATGGAGAAAAGTGCGGGATTTACATAAACCATATGTTCTCTAGTACATTTTCATGCAGAAAGAGCTCAACATGTGCCAGAGGAGGTGGTTAGAGCTAATCAAGGATTACGATTATGAGATTCTTTATCATCCAGAGAAAGCCAAAATGGTGGCTAATGCCCTTAGTATAAAGGAGAGACTCAAGATGAAAATGTCTTTGGGAGAGTTGATAAGAGATTTTGAGAAAATGGAAATAGAAGTGAAGGTAACCGGAGCCGGTACCGAAGAGCTATTTGAGATTGCAATACAGCCCGGATTATTGGAAAGATCATATTGTGCCAAGAAAAAGTGATGAATGAAGGCAGAGAGCCAATAAATAGAGAAGAGATTAATACCGAGAAAGATGATAAGAGAATAATGAGGTATTCCTACAGAATTTGGGTTCTAAACGTTCAAGAGCTTAAGGATGAGATATTAGGTGAAAGCCATAGTTCGAGGAATAAGATTCAGGGCAAACCCTGAATGTGATAGTCAGGGAGGACGCCATCAAGATAGAAGGAACCCATAACTTAATGAAGTGGAAAATGAGGATTTAAAACATGTAGGATGACCCCGATTATGGGGAGGATGAGAAAACATTTCATACTGAGAAAACAGAAGTCGGGCAAGATAAGGAGAACCATGACGGTACTCCCATGGGGCAATTCATGGACCTGCCTAAACAAAACTTATACTTTTACCCCAACCACCACCCTGAGGAATCAATGCAGTGGGAAATTCTTTCATGACCTTTAAGTCGCTAAGCTTTCAGAGTTCCAAGGAACAAGGTGACCCAGTCGAGGCAAGAGCCTGGATAAAGGAAATATATGAACCATTTGAGATTCTAAATGATTGACGAAGCGAAAAAGACTGTTTTTGTCACTTACCTTTCTAAAAGAGAGGCCACCCGCTGGTGAAAGACCAAGAAAGGCATGGAGCCATAAATTATAATAAACTGATTAAAGTTCAGTCAATTATTTTCGGGAAAGTAATTCCCAGGGTTATAGAGATAGTGTAAAAGCTTTAGAGCCAGAACAAAGGCGGACGAGTATGATGAGTTATGAATCTAAGTTTTAAAAGTTGTCAAGATTCGTCTGGAGGACAAGAATCCTAGAACGACGTGATGTTTGAAATCAATGCTTATGTTGTGTTGGTTCATGAAATGGTTGTAATAGAAACGAAAATAAAAGAAACTGAAGTGGAAAGGAATATAAGGGCAATAAAGTTTAAGGAATGATAAGGGAGTTGGGTATGAGGAAACCCTAAAGACTCATAGAAATAGAAATAGAAAAGTATGTAATCGTCGAGATGAGGGTGATTCACCATGAGTTAAAGTTGATGGTTTAAGGCATAAGTGATATGTATATTGTATCCCCTTTAAGTTGGAAGTATTGGAAGACACTTCGAGATAGATCGATGGGCTAATAAGAAAACACCGATGGATTGAGGAGACAGGATAACAAGATATTAGGAAAATGGGATGAAGGAAGTGACCTTCAAGAATGTGAAGTATATGTAAGACCGGTGGCATGATACCCAGAAAGGGAGACGCCAGGTATGAAAGATATCCCAATATTGAGATGACTGTTGAGATAAACAACAAAAGTAAATGAGGAATTATTAAGAAGAAGTTCACGTTGAACACGACTAATATCTTCCAAAACATCCCTATTGTCATTACCAAATTAGAAAAGAAAAGTGGGTAACCATTGTTATCTTTTGAAGGCTATATGGGTTGACCTCAGTTTGAATAAGGATGCTATTGTGAAATTGGTATAGACTATCGAGGTGAGAATGATTGAATAAAATACCCTTATCAGGGATATATGACTTGATTTATCTATGGAAGGATGTAAGTACCTTTTTAAAGGTGGAATTAAGGATATAACCTCAATAACTTGAGATGAACCATGGGGGGAATGCATAAAGGTCGGCATTTCACCCTTAATGGGGACATTATGAGTTTGGGTGGTACGGAATGAAGGACTAAGGAAACAACAACCTTTAAAGATCAGTGGAGAAAGTTTTCAGAACTATATAGACAATAGTTCTAGTATTAGTAAATGGTATCTTGATATACCATGTACCTAGAGAGTACATGATGAAGGATTTTAGGATAACCTTAGAGGTTTTACAAGGGAAAAGGTAATATTCAAAGTTCTCAAGAATAGAAATTTTGATAAAGAAAATATGACGTAATAATAATAATGCCAAGTGGGGCACATGTTAAACCATGAGAAATTATAGATTGAACCCAATGAAGGTCAAGATTGGTGAAAACAAGAAGGACCCAAGATAAGAGACGTCCTAAGTATGATCAAGAGTCAGTCATGATAATGTTAAACTCTAAAGACCGAGGCAATAACTTATGGAAAAATGGTGATATTTTTTTTTTCTTTTCTCACCAATGCTTAAGGAAGAGCATTTTCACACAAGCATTGATTTGAAATGAGGTAGAAAATTTAATTGGAGGTGGTTAAAATGATATTGATTGTAAGGAAATTTTACTATTAGGAAAGGCCAAAGAGGTGGCCGACACTTTAAGTGTAAGAGGACAATTATAGGCGCTCGTGCCAGAGGAATACAGTGATAATGGTTAAAGCCGTGAAGATTGTATTATGGGTTGAAAGATTGACATTCCTTCTGATGATTGTGCGATACTCAACCGTGATAGTAGTTTGGTAAAGATTTAATTTATGTAATCGCCGTGAGCGGGCTATCTATCTTATAAGGTCATATCTTGAGATAAGCCAGGACCATGTTACGAAAGGACTAAATGAACCTTTGAGCTTCATGTCTCCAAATAAAGACATATGGTTAATAATGGTATTAACCTGCTATCGTTGCTTTTATTGAAACTCTTCTGCAATTTTATCTGCTTCGTGTCCTATGTACGCCAAGTTCAGGAGTGTTCTTCATGAATCATGGAATGGTGATTATGTTGCCTCCTTAGAAGAATTTGATACGGCATGTATGGACTCCGTATGGTTAGCTATTAATATTTCATAGAAAATGAATGACTACAGTAGGTCAGCGATGGACCATAGTAATGCAACAATGATTCTACGAGTAATGAGTCGATTATAACCGTAAGAGTTGTATTAGAATGGATGTTGAGATTGAGTACCACTAATCGGGTCGTGTTGATATATAAGTTATCAATTGACAGACTACCTAGTGGAGTATTTACATATTATATATTTATTCCCTCTTATGAATAGAGAGTCGTATTACTATACGAAGTAGGTTGCGGTGCAAGCATAGAATTCTAGTAACGATGATGTCTAGAATGAAATCCCAGATTTGATTTTTGTTGTCGAGGGAGTTTCAACGGTGATTGTTTATAGGCTCGAGGAAGAGCATGGGTCCATAGAATGATGGACGGAATAGCAAAAATATTTAAGCACGTGAATTGCGATGTTATTAATACTTGATGTTGATATATATACACATATGTTTTGTTCTCCTATGACAAACCTCTATAGTTCAGAGGTAGATTCCAAGCCAGATATTTGTGGCAATATTTTTTTTCTTTCTTATACAATTCTCTTCAATTCGTTCTTTTCTCTCCTTTTCATTTTGTATAAGCTGAGAAGAACAACCCTTCCAGAAGGGGAGGTATTGCCGAATGACTATCTATCTGTGTGATAGAAGCCTAGTAGGATACCACATGTCATTTAATTACTTGTCAAGTACTAAAGGCTGGCCACCTTCTGTACTAACTATGCGATATAACAAGTGTTCATGATCATAGTGATCTCTCAATAAATTCTTTTACTTCTATACGATGCATCAAGCTTTCAAAGATAGAAGCAGCTAGAAAGAAGTAGTATCAGTGTGGTGGTATTCTGAATCTAACACGTTCGTGATACTAAGGTTGACATGATTATTAAAAGGTTATAGAACGCTAACGAGCAAAAGTATAACCAGTGTAGTATTATGTACGGAAGATAGTAATGACTACGAACAAGAAAAGATGGAGTATTGAGAAGCAAAAGCTATAGTGCTAGAAGCTATGATGAGAGTCTGTGCAATAGACTTGAAAGAATTTAGAATGGTCACTTAGCACGGATTGAGTTTTCTTACGATAATAGATCATATGTCATTATCGAGATATCACCTTATGAGATCCTTGAGGGAAGACAATGTCGATCTCCCTTATGTTAGGATGAAGTTATAGAGCACAAGATGCTCGGACCTGAAGTGGTCCAATGGACCAAAGACATAGTGGATCTAATCAGAAGATGGATGACAACAACCCCAGGATGGATAAAAGAGGTATGCTGATTTGACTCGAAAGGACAAAGAGTATGAAATAGGGGACCTAGTAATATTAAAGGTATCCCTTGGAAAGGATGGATGAGGTTCGGAAAGAAAGGAAAGCTAAGCCCACGAATTGTTGGACCCTTGGAGATATTAAGACGTATTGGGAAGTTAGCATATGAGCTAGCCCCACCCCCGAACCTGTAGCAAGTTCATAACGTGTTCCACGAATCAATGTTAAGGAAGTG
The DNA here is from genome assembly GCF_009905375.1 of Apium graveolens. Taxonomy (NCBI): domain Eukaryota; kingdom Viridiplantae; phylum Streptophyta; class Magnoliopsida; order Apiales; family Apiaceae; genus Apium; species Apium graveolens. The sequence goes on along the minus strand of NC_133657.1, from coordinate 149,028,098 downwards.
TAATCCGGATGCCAGACAAATAGGGGCATATAAGCGCATAGACATGCAACCAGACGTAACCTATATGGAGCAACCGGGAAAGGTTATAGATTGAAAAGGAACAAGTACTTCGGAGAAGGGTTATCAAACTAGTCAGAGTTTAATGATAGAACCACAATGTGGGAAAATTTACTGGATAGTTAGAAAGTGCAATGCTAAGAGAGTATCCCTATTCTTTTCTATCTGATTCCGGGACAGAATCCTTTTAAGGAGGGGAGACTGTAATAACCCCAAAAATTTTGATTTTTTGTAACCCTTATGAATAGTGATTTTACTGATTATGCTGAATAAGAAAACTTTTCATGCCTCACCTTGTAGAGGTTCTTTTATTGTTATTCTGAGATCTTATTAGTACTCTATATGGTATATAAGTGTATGTAAAGATCGTCAAAATCCAAATTCGAACACTTTAATTTTCCCCAAAAAATCCACCAAATTCAGAAAGAATTGAGTATGAGGTAACAAGATAAAAAAGATTTAAATTCAAGGATTATAAGAGAGGATCATAAAAGTAATATAATGTATTGAGAAAGGTTAAGGGAACCCAAGTAATAAGATCCCGGGTATGATCCCTCAAACGATAAACGAAAACGAAAGTTAAGCGAACCGTATAGCAGATCAGCGATCATTATCCAAGTAATTAGGAGTTAATCAAAGAGGTTAGTGATGATGATGTCATCACACCAACAAGAAGAAGACAATTGTGGGAAGATGACATAAGAGGATGACATAAGCATGATACAATGGGAAGGAATTGTTGGTTGATTATAAGCCACACAAATTTTACCATGGTAAAAGGTTAATTAACAACAACAAAAAAGCAACCAAGCCAAAACAAATCAAAAACACAAAACACAAGTTGACTTTCACTTTCAAGAACATCAAGCTCTCGGCCTTCCTTCCATTTCAAGGAGAAAAAAATCCAAAACCAAGATCCAAGCTTTGTTAAATCATGAGGTAATTATCCAAGGTTCCTTATACATAGATATAGATATCCTATGAATCTAAGCTTCCAATTCATTCACAATCTCTTCCAATAATTCATGGAAGAAGAGAGTGAATAGTATTTTCAAGAACTTGAAATTTTGATCTTGTGTTTTTGTTTAGATAAAGCTTTAGTAAGGATTTTCCAAGGTTGTTTCAAGCTCATTAGTTACTCCTACTCTCAAGGAAGGTATAATCTCTTAACCTAGCATTATTATTGAATGTTAAGAGCTTGGTATGAGTAGTATAGTTCATGAGAAGCATGGTTATTGAATATTTAGAGATTGGTTGATTTTGTAATATTTTTGGAGTTATAAATCTTGATTATTAGTTAATGAACTTAAGTATAAGCTTTTAGTTCATGATTGAGAAGTAGTATAAATTGGAAATCTTGAAATGTTGGGGCTGTTGTAGTAGTGTATGGATGGAGTTTGGTTGTAATAATGATTGTGGGTTGATTGTGGATTGATTTGTAGTAGTATAAAATTTGGCAATCGCGTAAAGATAGCCATCGTAATGCCCGATTTACTTTAGACTGTTTTTGTCCTTAACATCAGGACCCGTAAACTCACTGTTAGGTTTTGACCATTGCCTTTATTAGATAGTTCATATTACGAGCTTCATTTTGATATATGGTTCGCTTGAATCCGATGTACGGTTTAGGAGAAACGACCGTTTTAAGTAACGGCGTTTCGCGAACGAACCATTACCCCTCGCCTTACTTTGAAACCTTGGTTAAGGCCCTTAAATGACTAATTAGAGTATGAAACAATTATGTAAAATGTATTAGGCAGTTGGTAGAGTACTCGCGAAAGAATCGCCTTAAAATTCTTAATGGTTAATTTATTAAAGATGGTGGAGCCAAGGGTATTCGAACGACTTATGTGATTCGTTAAGCGTGGAAGAGACCATAAGAAAACGTTAGGGTTCAATTGGTTAAATTCCAGTTTCTTAAGCGACCATGGTTTAATTCCGACTTATGTTGTTCTTCATAGGTTATTGGACCCACTCTAAGCTTAAGTCTAACCGGGAACACTCAGGCAAGTTTTCAACCCGTTATACTGTTGTTGTGATGTAAATATATGTATATGCATTATCTTGTGATAAGTGCATGATTGTTATTAGCAAATTTTGCGATATATTGGAGAATGCTGATATGGTATATATGCATGTCTGTTTCGTAATCTTGATATCTAATTGCTGATTCAAATGCTTATAAGTTGCATAATACATATGCTAGAGATAAGCAGTAGTTGCGTATACCCTTAGTATAGGGGACCCAAAGGTGAACATTTTCTAAACCGAGAGTTGATGTTCCCGAGTATAATATATATATATATATATTTATATATTTATATAGATATAGTTTTTAAAACTATTAATCGAATAAGGTTTATTCGATAACTTTATTTTATTTAATGAATATTATTTTGAATATTCATTCGAGGACTTATGACTCCGATTCTTTTATTAAATAATATTCTTTATTTTATTAAAGAATAATGTTTCGATAATCAAACTTATTTTCGATTATTCAAATAAAGATCGTACTTTCGTATAAGTATATCTTTGGTTATTTTGTTATTCATTTCAAGTATAAGTTTTAAAACTTCTACTTCAATTATTTTTATAAGGATTATCCTTGTGGGAATATTATTTAAATAATAATATTCAGATATTTTCTAATATATCGGGACTGATTTATTTCATTAAATCAGCATTACTCCAAATATTCTTAAAAATATTTTCGAGTCTTCAAAATGATTTTAAAAGTTAGAGCGGATCCCAAAACTCGTTTTCAAATTTAAGATCTTCCTTTTGAAGGGGATTTAAATACTCACTTTTAAATTAAGGGATCTGGCTCTGTGGTGTATTTTATATTCGCAACGAGCTTGCTGTTTTGATAAATGAATTGATTACTTACCCAACTTTCGGGAAGTAAGTCCATCTAATTGAGTCGGCATAAGCGACATGCCGGGGTACGGCCTATCAAAGTGTAAGTGGCTGGGTGGCAGCCCATCAACGCGTAAGAGGCCGGGTGGCGGTCTAGCACAAGGTCCTAATGAGGTCAGGGTGATGACGGGTGGGGGATTCATCCATCTACTAGTAGAAAAGGTTACTTATTGGTATCTTTGCCTGATCAGCAAGATATCGGGTTTATGCCAAAAAAAATTCTTTCCAAATTCATTGGATATTGCAACTCTGTTCATACTTTACATGACAGAGGTTTTCAGGAAATGTGTGAGAGATATATATGGATATATATATATATATATATATATATATATATCGGGACTTAATAAAGTATCTCGTAACTTCATTTCATTCAATAATATTTCAAAGATTGAATTTATTCAAGTCGTATCTTGTAGTCTCATCTATATGATGAACTTTTGAAACTAATTATAACTTGAATGGTGGTAGTTCAAGTAGTATTCGGAAAAGATATAAGTATATTGGAGTATCTTGTAACTTCTCTTTTCAACTTATATCTAGTAAATGATTATCTTATGCATGACAAAGATTTTCAGAAAAACGTTGAGACAAGGTTAGATATATGAGATCACCTTGCAACGATATTTTATACAGTTATGAACTGGAACTCTGTGTATATTATACATGGCAGAGGATTTCAAAGATTTTGAAAAGTATATATGTATATATATACTGAATATTTTGCGACTTCGTCGCATTAAAATAACAAACTTGGTTCATTTTTACTTGACCAAGACTTTCATGAGTACTATGAGAATGCTTATATATTGTTGATTATTATACATATTATTTCGGTGGGCTTGTTGCTCACCCTTGATTTCTTCTTTCATCACACAACAACGGATAGACAAGAGGAACAGGACCAAGCTCCCAATTCGTGAGCGGATAGGAAATGTTCTGCAGTTTCCTGTAGGCGTTGATGCCGTTGTAGCTGAGGTAGGAACTACCAATAGGCTAGGCTTTCAACTTTTGATGTACCATACTTATGTATACTTATGAATTGTAGCAATGGCAAAGAATATGTAAATTTATTCAGAAACCCTTTTAAGGTGTAATGGTTTATAATTGTGGAATAAAATGACTTATATTATTTTTGGATATTCATCTCTGAGACTATAACTTGTGGTGTGTGTATATTGTGGGGTCACAGTACGCAGTAGATGATTGTTTATTAAGAATTAGGTGTTATTAAGGAAAATGGAACTCGTGACAACCCGGATCCCCGACCCTGGATTTGGGGGTGTTACAAATATGATATGCAATTCTCTATCTCTAAGTACGTGACTTAGAAATGAGTTTATGAGAATAATATCAATATTTATAAAGGTCCCTAGTCGAGTATTATTATAAGGGACAATAATAATGCATTAAGACTAGTGTGTTTGTTGACTGATGATTACATCTTATTGATCATAGGTATGGTAATACTAAAGTCAAAACACAGGCACATGTATTAGATACATGGTGCTGGATTTTCCCGTTGTGAGATATTGCATGTTTATAGTGTCAAAGTTATTCTCACAATGATCATAATATAATAGTTTTTAGACCTGAAGTTATTATATTTCTATACGAGAATTAATATACTTTGATTTCATTAAAAGTTATCCTTGACCGGGTAATGATAAAAGTGGACATTGGGTATATTATGAATCATATGAGAAATATGAATGATCTAGATGGGATTTAACCCTCCTATTTTAGGAGTGATATTATTGGCCTCTTGTGTGAGATAGACTATGAAATGCGTCGCCACGCTCAAATGTTGATTTGATATGATAGTATATTCATTGATCAAGGATACTTGGATTACATTATGATGAGGAAGACACATTACATGCATCTAGTTTAATCTATAATATTTGGTTAAAGGGATTATATTACATAGTACATTATCACAAAAGGTTTATTGCCAACGTAATAATAACCTATAGGGTCGCACACAAAGAACGCTTGAAGGAGAAATAATTTTAAATATGAATTTAAATTAAATAAGTAATTTATTTTATTTATGATATTAATTAAGTATGACTTAATTAATGAAATAAATAAAATAGAGAAATTACTTAAACTAATTCTGAAATAAGTTATTAATTAATTGAATATGACTTAATTAAATAATAGAATTGGGATTCCAAATTAGTATTAATTATAATTAGAAAACTCATTCTTCTCTCTATATAAACTCCTTAAGGGCTGATTTATATATTGTTAGTCCCTTAACAATATGACAAGAATTACAGAAGGGGGGTTAAATGGAATTCTTGAAACTTTTTCTTGAAATATAATGTTCTAACTCAAATATAAATATAAGTGTATTGATTAGCACAATATGGAATAAAAACTTAAGTGAATCAAAACACAAGTAATTAAAAACAGGAGTCTTTAAAAACTTTATGGTGGATTTGAATAATTCCACCAGAGAGAACTCTGTGTGCAGAAATCCTCACAGCTGCTTACAACAATTGAACTTCTAAGACTACAGAGAAATGCTAAGAATCCTGCTTACAAATGTTTCTCTGCTTTCTTGCTTAGATCGATAGTGTCTTAGTTGCTACTTCTTGGTTTATATATCACCAAGATTACAAAGTAATAAGACAAGATAATAAAACAAAAACTATCTAGTCTATTACAATGCTACTTCATTACTCTATTTCAGCACCTTTGAATATCTTCATAATAGCATGGAAATGGCAATGCTTCTTTGTTCTCGAAAACCCAAAGTTCTTCTTGAAGGATGAATAAACTTTAATCAGTACAGCTTGGCTTTCTTGAAGGATCATGTGAAGAGGCCACTGAATCTCCTTTCCTCCTTTGTACTTGAACACTAACCTTTCAGGTAGGTTTCTGTATACATCAATTCCTCTCACTTCATCTAGCTCATCCAGATAGAGGTTTAGATCAGAAAATTCTTTGATGTCACACAAGTACAGATAGTCTCCCTTACTGACTTTAGTTTGAGCTTTGACTTGAGACTTGGATTTGAGAGGTGACAGCTTCACTTTCTTGACTGCTCTTGACTTTGTTCTTTTTGGCTTGCTAAGGATTGGTAGATTAAAGTCAGGAATTGGTATGTTCTCCCATTCTATTGGCTCATCCTTGGGTACAATAGGTTCACCATGAATATTCCTGTAGGGATCCACCACCCTGATATCTTCAAATACTGTAAGTCATATGTCATAGCCTACTCGTTTATTCGAGTATTTAACTCAACTCAAATAAGAATGTAATAAGTAAATAGTGGATCAATCATCAGAGAGATCTCACAAAGTAACATCTGTCAAAGAATAAAGAAACATTGTTCATCTGCAGACTTGAAGATTCACTGGAAGAAGTTCAAGAATTTGATCATGCCTCAGTGATATAAATCAAGATCGTGGATTTAATCAAGTGACAGAGATCTCGTCAAGGTATCATTTATTACAAGGATTCAATCAGAACAACAAAGTCAAGACATGAAGAAACGTCACGAAAGTTAGTCACTCATGAACCAGACAGTACATCGAGTGTCAGCATTGAAGTGACGGAATTGATTCATAAGTCTCAGTGACTTTCAGAAGATTGACAGAAGAATGGTTGCTGCTCAGCGTTAGTATTAATTCTCCATTAATTAATTAAGTCATATAATTTAATTAAGAAAATAAATTATATCTGCAAGGATTAATTTATTAATTAATTGAATTAAATTGATTAATTAATTTAGAATTAATATTAAGGAATTACAGAATTTTAATTGGTTTAAAATCTATTTAAATTGAAACAAGGCAAACTGATTGTATTAGTATGACAATCGGTATGACAATCAATAGTCATACCGAAAGTCATGCTAATTCATTTAATTGTCTTGTTAGAATTTTTATTAGATTAAAAAATCTGTTATTAATCTTTGCAAGACAATCTGAATTGTACTTATGTAACAATCGGTATGACAATCAATTGTCATACCGAAAGTCATGCTGGTTCAAAGGATTGTCATTGCAGTTCATTTGCATTCGGCTGTTTACTTAAAAAGAAACAAAAGAAGCAGAAGACAAGATCATCCAAAAACTCAGCAAAAACAGAACATACAGAAGAACAAAAGAGAAAAAGAAGCAGAAAAATATTACATCTATTCTGCAACTTCAAGATCAATTTCTAGATTGTAAAGTTATATCCAATCAACTAGAAATACTTATCTTGTTCTTGTGTATCAATCTAGCGGATTAAAATCCCTAGAACTTAATCTCAAATCGCTTTTAGCATTTGATCTTTTAATTACAAAAATAGAAAAAGTTCATGTCGAATTTATTCTAAATTTGTAATAATTGATTTGAGATTAATCCCTTGTAACCGATACCGTAGTTGTAACACCTTTCAAGTTTAATAAAAGTTTTATTTAACTTGAATTTTGTTTCACAATTTTATTCCGCATTTTATTCGACTAAACGGTATTGTTTGCATTCAACCCCCCCTTCCACAAACAAATTGGGACCTAACAATTGGTATCAGAGCCTTCTGATTAACGAACAAATCAAGATCCTAGACTTTTGTGATTTTTCAACTCCTTGAATTTTTATTTATTCAAAAATTCATAATGACTTCACATAAAGTTGGAACCGTTAAAATTCCACAATTTGATAAAGAGAATTATATCATGTGGAAAAAGAAGATGCTATTATTTTTACAAGTTGCAAATCCCAAATATTCAAACTTGTTAAAGAAGGGTATAAAAACTCCGATGGTTATTGAACCGGAGATAATAATAGATGGTGTGGTGACTACTGAAGCTAGAACCTATCCAAAAGAGCCTGAAGATTTTACTCCTGCTGAGAAGGAAGAAGCCTCCTTGGATGCCAGCCTTCAATTAATATTAATTGATTCCCTTGATCCCTTGATGAACAGACATGTGATGAACTGTAAAAATTCCAAACACATGTGGGAAACTATTGAGGTGATTAATGAAGGCACAAAGGAAGTTAGGAAGAACAAGTTGGAAATCCTAACCTCTGAATATGAACATTTCAAATCAAATCCAGGAGAAGGAATTACTGAAGTGTTTGAGAGGTACAATGCGTTGATCAACAACCTGAACATCAATGGAAAGTATTATTCAATCAGGGAGGTCAACAAAAAGTTCCTTTTAACACTGCCAGCTCATCTTGAACATAGAATCACTGCCATTAGAGAAGCTAGAGATCTGAGTGAGATTTCTTTGGACAGGCTCTATGGAGTGTTAAAAACCTATGAGTTGGAGCAGATTCAACAGATGGAAGTCTACGGGAAGGATAGAATGGTCAGCACATCTACTGCACTTGTAGCTGAAGGTCAACAACAACAACAATCTCAGCAGTTAGAAAGAATGGTACAGTTTTCCAAGGGTGAGGAAAATGAGTTAGTAGCAGAATATGATCCTCCTACTACAAATCAATCAAGTGATGATTTTTATTCCTTGGAAGAGCTGGAGCAATTGGAAGATGAATCAATGGCCCAAATTGTCAAGAGATTCTCCCATGTCAGATTCAGGAGGAATCCCAAGCTTAAGTACAAGTCCAACTACAACAAATTCCAAAAAGGTGGATCTTCATCCTCTAACACCAGCAGTGGTGGGTACAAAACAGGGATGGTTGATCGAAGCACCATTAGATGCTATAACTGCAATGAGTTGGGACACTTTGCCACAGAATGTAGGAAGCCAAAGCAAGTAAGAAAGAACTCTGAAAGGGCTTATCTGGCAAAGGGAAGAAGCTGGGATGATACTGACAGTGAAGATGAAGATGAAGGAAATCTTGCTCTTATGGCTATTGATGGAAAAGATTCATCGTCAAGAATAGAGGTAAAACTTTCTGATGCTGAAATGGTTTATCATCTAAGAGGTAACTTAGATTGTGCACGTCGTGATAATGAACTGTTAAGTTTACAGATCACAGACCTTGAGAAAGAGGTCAATGAATTAAGACTTGTGCACATTAATCAAGACAAATTAAAAGAACAGGTATCTTTTCTAGAGAATAGAGTTGACTGTTATAGAAAACTCGAAACTATTCTCAAAGACAAGATCACCGGTCTTGAGACTAAGGTTAGAGCCTACTTCAATTCTTGTTCGAAGGCTAAAGAGTTCTACAGTAAGCAAGCTGTTAATCAAACATCTGGAATAGGTTATGATTACAATGCTGCTATTGGAGAATTAGGCATAAACTCCCCTCCTCATGTCTGTGCTAAAGGGAGGGAAGTACCACATGTGCTTAAGGGTGTTGATGAACCCCTCTATAAAGCATCAATTGCTGAACCATTTGATGCGACCTCTTCTGTTATTCATGAAGAAATACGTGCTGAAGATCATGCTAATGAGAAGATTGTTTCCAAGTCAAGTGAGTCGAAAGTTCCAGTCAAAGTTGTGAAAGCAACTGAGACTAACTCAGACACACATGAGTTGGATAACAATAATTCCATGTCTACCATGCATAAATTACCTGCTGTTAATCACTCTCATAAAGCATGTAGTGTTGCTAATTGTATGTCTTGTGCTTTTAATATGATGTATGCTTATTTTAATGGTAAGCATGTGTCTAATGATAAGAGTACTACTCGTCAGCATGTGAATAACAAGAAGCATGATAGGTCTAAGACTGCTAGTCCTTCTAAGGCTAGAAAGGAGACATTTGTGCCTAAGCTTAAACAGAAATTTGTTAAGGCTGTTTACAAGGTCAAATGTTCAGTCATTGAGGATGTTGAGATCGTTAAAATTAAAAATGTTGTTTTGCCTGACAAAGGACAATTCTACAAGTATGCCGGGCCCAACCAAGTTTGGGTTCCGAAGAAGGTCTAATCCATTTGAAGTGCAGGGCATTAAACAGGTGTAACCGGTAGTGTGGATTCTTGACAGTGGATCATCAAGACATATGACCGGAGATAGAGCCCTGCTATCAAATGAGGATTGAGAAAGCTGGCCCCCTGGTTACCTTTGGAGATAACAGCAAAGGTGTATCCGAGGGATATGGCTGTTTGCAAGCTGGGAATGTTATCATTGTAATTTTGTATATTATGCTAGGTTATTATCAGGAAGCAGTATCTAACATATAGCACCAGTGACGAGACTTGAGAATATTATGACATATCAGGCACCTGCTGCATATTACACTTGGAATTGTACTCTAGTAAGATGTGTACAAGTGTACTCCTGATTGGTGAGTTAAAAGAAGAAGTCAGTGCACCACAGTTCATGGACTTTGCAGCTGCAGATCTATTGGACTATGCAATCTCTTCTTCACAATCTCACTTCAGGTTGGTATGAACTAGTATACTGCTCAAGCAATCGTCAAGGCCATGGTATGGCACTCTAACTGCAGTTACAGTTTTATATGAATAAGTAGAGTCGTCATATTTATAACTATCTTATCACTAGGCACAATCATATTGTTTTATATGTGCAGTGATATATTGTTTATGCAACATAACAATTAGTATCTAAAGTACTTGACAAGTATCGGTCAATGATATCTTGTTAACATTATGTTGCAGATATTTGTAAGTTTTTGACATGAATGAGAATTACTTAGACTTTACCCTAAGTGATCAATGTTTTATCAAAAACCCATTCATATTGAAAAACAAAATCAAACTTCTTTCTACATTAGTGATTTCTTATGTCATGTAAAATCTTTTGAAATCACTATTGTAAATCATTTTCTCTCTATTACCATATATTCTGTGTTACAGGTTCAGTCTCCAATGACTTTCTTTCATTGACAGTCATGAGGTTGAAAACCCACAACGTCTATCCCAGACTGTAAAGACAAACACAAAAACAGAACCAACCAACACTCTCTTACCACTAAATGTAGTATGAATGAGCGTGAGGGAGATAGTGCCTAGTGCACCACATAAGGAAGGTTCTGTAGTCAACCCAGTAGCTCTGTCTCCTACATAGATGAGTAGTATTTAAACCGAGACAACTGCTAGCCCCCATACATCTTCTCAAAAAGATGTAATGGCTGAAAAGGCACAAAAATAGTTACTAGATTCATTCTCTCAACAGGGTGAGTCTATTGAATTTTGCCTGTCTGCCAAGGTATCCGATGTAGTGTCACCACTTCAAACATAAACAATTCTTGATGCACAAGGAGAGGTTACACACACAAAGGATGAGTTGACGGAAATAAGAGTTTCGACCATTTTAAGGTCAGATTCGATTGTTCAAGGTTCGTTAGTGGACCAATTGCCTTTACAGGTGTTAGGAGAGGATACTGATCCAAAAGCCATATGTCAGTGGTCAGTGTCTACCTCCCCAGGCTTAAATCCCCTGGATGCATCTGCGGATAGTGGATCTGACATAGGTGCAGATCGGCAACTTGTTGACAATGATTCAGATATTACCTGATAAGTCACAAGGAAGTGTCTTCACAGACATTAGAAGGGAACTTTGATCTTTATGCTAAAATCATTGGATCATTGTTTACCTTCCCAGAATTCAAATCTGGAACCCTAAAAGGGAAACTAGCAACTTGTAGATTATGACTCAGATTTATCTGACGAGTTTAACAAGGATGGGGATTTGTGAACTCCCATTGCACCACCTGTGACCTCCTTTAAGGATGGCTAAGGTGATTTTCCTTGCAGGTACAGCTGGATTATGGAGCTATGAGAGAAGAGTGATACACTTGTGAGAATGAGTGTAAACACGAGTGGAGAGAAGAGTGAAACACATGTGAGGTACACTAAACAGAATCACACACTCACAGTGAGGTAGAAAGAGAAACTACTTGTTATTTCTTTTCCAACCAAGTGAAATATGAGAACTCCTTCAGACGACGGCATACATTCCTTCTTTAAGGGGGAGATAAAAGCTTAAGAAATAGTTTGGAGGATTCCTCAACTAAGGGGGAGAAATAGCATGGAGTAAGAAAAAGATCCTAAAAATGTACACTACACCACACCATTGCTGTTTGTAACTACGGATCCTATTGTACGGGAGAGGTGGTAAACACAAGGTGATTTTCTAGTAAGGGAAGAAGCAGTTAGGGGAGTACCATTGGTTTTTATCTGCGGATCCTATTGTACGGGAGAGGTGGTAAAACGAAAGTGATCTTCTTTAATCAGTTGATTCTCATAGGGGGAGAAGCAAGAGATATGGGCTTCTCAACAGGAAATGTGGTTGTACATGTGAAGATGGAACTACTTGAAGATATGTTCAGTCTAGAGGAACATCTACTTGGAATCTGGAAAATGTTAAATCTAGTCCAGAAATTTTCTACTATTTACTTTGCATTTCTGTTTATATCTTTTTCTTATTTGTTAGTTGAGTTATCGTCTAGGTATTTGTGTGTTATTGTCTAACAAACAAATAGGGGGAGATTGTAAGTCATATGTCATAGCCTACTCGTTTATTCGAGTATTTAACTCAACTCAAATAAGAATGTAATAAGTAAATAGTGGATCAATCATCAGAGAGATCTCACAAAGTAACATCTGTCAAAGAATAAAGAAACATTGTTCATCTGCAGACTTGAAGATTCACTGGAAGAAGTTCAAGAATTTGATTATGCCTCAGTGATATAAATCAAGATCGTGGATTTAATCAAGTGACAGAGATCTCGTCAAGGTATCATTTATTACAAGGATTCAATCAGAACAACAAAGTCAAGACATGAAGAAATGTCACGAAAGTTAGTCACTCATGAACCAGACAGTACATCGAGTGTCAGCATTGAAGTGACGGAATTGATTCATAAGTCTCAGTGACTTTCAGAAGATTGACAGAAGAATGGTTGCTGCTCAGCGTTAGTATTAATTCTCCATTAATTAATTAAGTCATATAATTTAATTAAGAAAATAAATTATATCTGCAAGGATTAATTTATTAATTAATTGAATTAAATTGATTAATTAATTTAGAATTAATATTAAGGAATTACAGAATTTTAATTGGTTTAAAATCTATTTAAATTGAAACAAGGCAAACTGATTGTATTAGTATGACAATCGGTATGACAATCAATAGTCATACCGAAAGTCATGCTAATTCATTTAATTGTCTTGTTAGAATTTTTATTAGATTAAAAAATCTGTTATTAATCTTTGCAAGACAATCTGAATTGTACTTATGTAACAATCGGTATGACAATCAATTGTCATACCGAAAGTCATGCTGGTTCAAAGGATTGTCATTGCAGTTCATTTGCATTCGGCTGTTTACTTAAAAAGAAACAAAAGAAGCAGAAGACAAGATCATCCAAAAACTCAGCAAAAACAGAACATACAGAAGAACAAAAGAGAAAAAGAAGCAGAAAAATATTACATCTATTCTGCAACTTCAAGATCAATTTCTAGATTGTAAAGTTATATCCAATCAACTAGAAATACTTATCTTGTTCTTGTGTATCAATCTAGCGGATTAAAATCCCTAGAACTTAATCTCAAATCGCTTTTAGCATTTGATCTTTTAATTACAAAAATAGAAAAAGTTCATGTCGAATTTATTCTAAATTTGTAATAATTGATTTGAGATTAATCCCTTGTAACCGATACCGTAGTTGTAACACCTTTCAAGTTTAATAAAAGTTTTATTTAACTTGAATTTTGTTTCACAATTTTATTCCGCATTTTATTCGACTAAACGGTATTGTTTGCATTCAACCCCCCCTTCTACAAACAAATTGGGACCTAACAAATACCACAGAGGGCCTTGATGCTTGAGTTGTAGATGGTATGGATTCCTTAGGAAATTGATCTTCCAATTCCTTGTCAACAATATCCAGTTTTCTTTTAGTTCTTTTAGCCAATTCCTTCTTTCTTGGAGAATTCTTCTATTGTTCAACTTGCTTCTTTGATTCAATGGCTTCAGATGGTTGAGAAGGAATTTGTTGTGATGAATTTACAGCATGTAGCTTGGCCAAGATAACAATCTGCTCTTTCTTTTGTTTAGTCTTTTTAGCATCTAGAGTAGCTTGCTTCTTTTCCTGCTTCAATCTAGCCTTTTCTTCTCTCTTTGCTTGAGCAAATTGAGGATGTCCAGCCACCACACAAATTTCTTTCCCATTTTTGAAAATCTTGGAAATTCTCCTTTTGGAAGCTGAATCAGCTGGATCTTTGTACAAAGCAATTGACCTTGACAGAAGCTTCTTCTCATCAGGCTTGGGTGTCTCATACACAGTGTCCAAAGGGTTCTTCAATGATGATTTTGAGTAGTTTACCCTTGGTTTCAGAATTGTTTCAGCCTTTGGAGATTTGATGCAGGAAGATTGTCCTCTTTCCAGATAGTTCATGCTCATCTCACTCATACTAATTTGCTTGACTTGAGAGTGATGGATGGCTGACTTAACTACCTCCTTGACAAGTTCAAACTTCTTCTGTATTTCCTCATCAATCTTCTCCCAGTTGACTAAACTCAACTTTTCCTTATCAGCTGCTCTTAAGTTGGCTGCTGCTGCATTGATCAGATCTATACTATCTGTAACTGATGGCTTTGAGATAGTAATTGAAGGTACAATTACTTTAGTGATTTGGATTTGAAGCCTCTCCCCCTCACTTGATCCTTTCTCCCCCTTTTTGTTATCATCAAGTTGAGTAGAGGAGGGGGCTTGAGCAGCCACCAGTTTTTGAAGTAGATCAGTCTGTTGGGCTTGATGGAGATGAATGGCAGTTAAAGATGCTTCCATGGCTGAAATTCTTATGTCCAAGGCATCTATCTTGGTTGACAGATCAGAATTTTTCCTTAGTTGCCTCTTGATGTCAAGCATCGTAGCTTCTGGAAGTTTAAAATGTATCATATCTGAAATAGCCTTTTTCATTTCCTCAATATCAATCTTCATAGTATTCACATCTCTAGCATGCTGGAAGCCTTGGATTTGCTGAAGTTGCAGGGAGGCTAGATGTGCCTGAAGGAGCTTCTTGGTGCTGGAATTGGTAGTGGTTTGAAGAGCAGTATTGGTCTGATTGATTAATTGGATCAGGGTTATCTTGAAGTAATGCTCATCACAGTGCTTTGAGAATGCCCATGATGGCATACCTGACCTTGAACTTGAGCCTACTTCTCCCCCTATGTCCATTACTTCATCTTCACTGTCCCCACTCCCATCTCCAAAGAAATCAGCTGAACCACCAGTCTCATAGTCCACATCACCAGCTGTAGAAGGCAAAGTTGTGATGGCATCCTTAGCTCTCATTATAGACTGTGTGGTATGCACCAAATTCAGCATCCTTTCTGCATTGTCATTGCCCTGTTCAGCTAGAAGTTGATAAGCTGGAACAAGATGAGTAAATGCCGTAACATCAAGGGAAGTGGAATCTATAACAGCTTTAGGATGCTGAGATAGTCCTTCCCTGTCTGCATCCTGGACATTCATTGACTCACTAGCAATGACATTCATCCTTATTGCTCCAGTACCTGTATTTCTCTCATTTTCTCTCTTTTGCATGAGGGTCTCACCCTGGCTCCCCACCCTCATACCCTCACCTTCACCTACTAAGGTGGGACTCCTCTCACTCTCTTTTGCCAATCCTGAAGAAATGGATTGCAAATTTTCACTCATTTTCTCTGCTTTTTCCTGGGAGCAACCCAGACTCTCACTCAAAACACTCTTCTCTCTCAATCCTAAGAGTGACTGTACAACCACTAAATCTTCTGCACTTGAAATAATTGAAGTTTGAAATTGTACAGAGATACTCGACGGATGAGTGATATCCATCGAGTGAGTGGTTTTGCTATCCGACGGATAACTGCTGTTAGGCTTATTTGTCAGGATACAATCACTACTCGACGGATGAGCAATATCCGTCGAGAGAGTAGAAATGAATGAGATGGGAATAGAAACTATTGTTGACTCTGTGCTGATTGAAGATATTTTAGGCACAGATGACACAACAGTTCCTGAAAGAATTGGCAAGTGAGCCAACAAATCATCTAAAAGATGATGCTCACTTGCACTAGATTTTGGCTTCCCCAACAGAGTTAAAGAAGGGGAATCAGGAATTGATGTGTTTATCATATCCACATCCAGAGAATTTGTTGGTGAGTTTGGTGTTTGAGGTGCTTCTATAACTAGAGATTTTGGCTGTGACTTCACATTTATTGGAGCCACGTCAAACTAAATTTGTGAAGGTGCAGTGACTGTGTCTTTAGCACCAGTTTGCACAGTGTGTGTACCCTGTTCATCCCCAAAGGTTTTAGATTTCTTCTTTCTGGCATAAGTTTGGGGTGAGCTTGTGTCCCTAACCCTCTTGGCATGTGCTCTTGGTTGAGAGCTTTGTTCAATAGATACATTCTTTTGGGAGGATGCAGCTAGAAATGAGCTTTTGTCCTTTTTAAGCACTGCAGTTTGTTGGGAAACTGCAGTGTGGCTAGGCTGGGATTCACTCAACTCTCCAACCTTATTCTTGGGGTTTCTTTTATGTTCACCCCTTCCCTCACCTAACTTACCCTCTTTCACACTCCCCTCTTTGGCTTTAGTGGATTTTTCAACTGGCATCTTTTGGGAGATACCAGAGGGGGCTTTCTTTGATTTGGATTTTGAAATAATCGAAGGTTTGGCAGCTGGTAGGCAACTGTTTGGTCATTGACATAGTTGCCATAGCCATACTTGGACTCAAAGAAATTGTGGAGGTTGGAATAGTTGTAGGGATAGGTGAACTTACCTCACTTATCTGAGGTGCTTGCATTACAGGAAAATAGAACATTGGCACATCCTTGTGATGATTGGCCCTGTTCAAATCTGCAATGAGCCTTCTCTCTTGAACCCAACAATCTAGTTTGTTGTTAGAGTTCTCAAGCACAATCTCTTCACAGAGGTGGTTAGCTAATAACATAAGAAATCTAGCATAATACACATTCTTACCTCTTTTATTTAACTCTCCTAATTTAAAACCTAGCTCAAACAAGACAAGGTCACTGAAATTGTAGAATTTATCTGTAACTAGCATGTGGAGCATGTCAAGAATGGAAATATTCACTGAATCAAAATTACTGATCTTTCCTGAGAAAACCTTTATAACCACATCACACAAGAAACTCCACTCTTTCTTAAGACCCATTCTCCTAATATCACTCAGTTTAGAAGTAGGAAGTGCATAGTGCATGGAATTAAGCATATTGATTATATCAGTGTCAGTGTGTAGTGAAGTCACATTGTTATCAGGAATTTTGAAACATGCTTTTATTACATCACTATTGATACAAAATTCTTTACCTTTAATGGTTAGAGTGATGGTCTTATCTGTAGAGTTGTAGGTAGCAGTGGTCCACATCTCTTCAACAACTTCACAGAAGATTGTGGGTGATTCCAGCATTGCATAGTTGAGCTTGCAACTCTTCACAAAGTCCATCATCTTGTGATAGTCTCCAGATTGTTGAATACCCTTGTTCACTAGTGCGGTGAAATTGTTCTTCTCATAAATAAACCCAGTTTGAGACATAATCTTTACAAAAAGTGCCATTATTAGAGAATAAAAGCTTGAAGAGAAAGAGAGTAAGTGCTTTGAGAGAGAATGAAATAAGAGCAGTTGAATTGAGAATGATGAAAGGAAAGCAATTACAATGAAATAAGCTTTTATGCTATCTCAAAAATAACTAATAAAAATAATAAAGTAAAATAAAGTAACCAATAGAAATTGCTTAAAATAGCCATTTAAAAATAAACTGTAAAATTTCCACCCATTATCCGTCGTGTTATGCTTACAAACTGTAAGTATACTCGATGGATAATGTACAGGGAATTAACGGCTGAGATTAAGACAATTCCACGAATGAGGATAAACTGTTATCCGTCGAGACATAAAATAATCCGGAAACGTAATTAATTTTTGTTAGCAAATAGTATATCGACGGATGATCAAACTCGATGGATAAAGATCATCCGTCGAGATGTAAATTTTGACTTAGCCAAAATTTCATTCAAGACTGAATATTTATTAAGTTTCTGGCTGCATTTCAATTTGCAAATTAACTCAGATAGATTTAAGAGTAATTAAGCATACCTAACTCACTTACCAACCTTGAAAAGGTGGATTCATCCAATGGCTTGGTAAAGATATCTGCAAGCTTCTTCTCACTTGGAACAAAATGAAGTTCCACAGTACCATTCATTACATGTTCCCTTATGAAATGGTACTTGATATCTATGTGCTTTGTCCTTGAATGTTGTACTGGATTTTCAGTGATGGCAATTGCACATGTGTTATCACAGAAAATAGGAATCCTCTCAACTTGGAAACCATAGTCTAGCAATTGATTTTTCATCCACAATATCTGTGCACAGCAACTGCCAGCAGCAATATATTCAGCTTCAGCTGTAGAAGTAGAAACTGAATTTTGCTTTTTACTGAACCAGGATACAAGCTTGTTTCCTAGAAATTGACAGGTTCCTGTTGTACTTTTTCTATCAATTCTACAACCTGCATAATCTGCATCTGAATAACCAGTTATATTAAAACCAGAATCTCTAGGGTACCAAATGCCAAGATTTGGTGTACCCTTGAGATATCTGAAAATTCTCTTAATAGCTATTAAGTGAGATTCTCTAGGATCAGCCTGAAATCTAGCACATAAACATGTAGCAAACATTATATCTGGCCTACTAGCTGTTAAGTACAGAAGTGAGCCAACCTTTCCTCTATAACTTGAAATATCCACAGACTTTTCAGTAGTGTTTAATTCAAGCTTAGTTGCAGTGGCTATGGGAGTTTTTGCAGATGTGCAATCCATTAGATCAAACTTCTTTAGAAGATCAAAAATATATTTATTTTGACTAATGAATATTCCATCACTAACTTGCTTAACTTGTAAGCCAAGAAAATAAGTTAGTTCTCCCATCATACTCATTTCATACTTACTTTGCATCAATTTGGCAAACTTTTTGCAAAGTTTCTCATCTGTAGAGCCAAAAATAATATCATCTACATAAATTTGAACAAGTATACTAGAGCCATTAACATTTCTGAAAAATAAAGTTTTATCCACAGTACCTCTTGTGAAGTGATTTTCCAAAAGGAACTTTGATAAAGTGTCATACCAGGCTCTAGGTGCTTGCTTTAGTCCATAAAGTGCTTTCAAAAGATAATAGACATGTTCTGGAAAATTTGGATCTTCAAAGCCAGGAGGTTGACTGACATAGACTTCTTCCTTCAAATCTCCATTCAGAAAGGCACTTTTGACATCCATTTGATAGACCTTGAAATTGGCATGGGCTGCATAGGCTAAGAAGATTCTGATGGTTTCAAGTCTTGCAACAGGAGAAAATATTTCATCAAAATCTATTCCTTCTTGATGACAATAGGCCTTAGTAACCAATCTAGCTTTGTTCCTGACTACTATGCCATTTTCATCCATCTTATTTCTGAATACCCATTTAGTATCTAGTGGATTCTTTCCTTTAGGCTTGGGCACCAGCTTCCATACATTATTCCTTTCAAATTGGTTTAGCTCCTCCTGCATAGCCAAAATCCAATCAGGATCCAACAAAGCTTCTTCTACCTTCTTTGATTCTTCCTTGGAACGAAAGCTGTTGTATAGACATTCTTCCTGAGTTGTTCTTCTTGTTTATACTCTAGAAGACACATCACCAATGATAAGCTCAAAGGGGTGATCTTTTGTCCATTTCCTTTGTTGAGGTAGATTAGCTCTAGATGAAGAAACCTCATTGTTGTCTTGATGTGTGATTGAGTTTTGATTGTTAGAAACTCCCCCTGAGTTTGTGGATCTTTGATTTGAGAAAGGGGAACTTTCTATAGGCGATCTATCTTGACTTCCTGCTCCTTTTGATAATCCGACGTATGGTGAATTTTGAGTACCGACAGATGAAACTGGTTGTCACCCGACGGATAACGCAGATTGCCTTCCGACGGATGAAGCATTATGCAACTCAACATATGTTGAGTTTTGTGCTTCATTGGTAGTAGTTTTATCTGTATTATCCTTAGATACTGTTTCTTGATCACTCTCATCATCACTGTCATCACTAACCATCTCCACACTGTCGAATTTGGGGCTCTCATGGTAATCTCCATCTTTCAGTCCTTCAATCTTTTTATCATCAAACATAACATGTATTGATTCCACAACAATGTTGGTTCTTAGATTGTAGACTCTATATGCTTTACCAACAGTATATCCAACAAAAATTCTTTCATCTGCTTTAGCATCAAACTTTCCATTTTGATCAGTTTGATTTCTCATAATATAGCACTTGCAGCCAAAGACATGAAGAAAACTTAGAGTTGGCTTCTTGTTCTTGAACAATTGATAGGGAGTCATGCATCTTGCTTGATTGACCAGAGAAATATTCTGAGTGTAACATGCAGTATTTACAGCTTTAGCCCAGAAATATGTTGGTAGTTTAGATTCTTCAAGCATTGTCCTTGCAGCTTTAATAAGTGATCTGTTCTTCCTTTCCACTACTCCATTCTGTTATGGAGTCCTTGCTGCTGAAAACTCATGCAGAATCCCATTTTCCTCACAAAATGCTCTCATGATAGAATTCTTGAACTCAGTTCCATTGTCACTCCTCATTCTTCTAACCTTGAAATCAGGATGATTATTGACTTGCATTATGTGATTGATGATGATTTCACTAGCCTCATCTTTAGACTTTAGGAAATATGTCCAAGAGAACTTTGAGAAATCATCTACAATTACTAGGCAAAATCTTTTCCTTGAGATGGACAATACATTAACTGGTCCAAACAAATCCATGTGAAGCAGTGGCAAAGGCTATTCAATTGTTGAATCAAGTTTCTTCCTGAATGATGCTTTAATCTGCTTCCCTTATTGGCAAGAATCATACAGTCCATCCTTAGAAAACTCCACTAGAGGAATGCCTCTAACCAGTTCTTTCTTCACTAGCTCATTCATGGTCTTGAAGTTTAAATGGGATAACTTCTTGTGCCATAGCCAACTTTCATCCTGACTTGCTTTACTGAGAAGACAAGTTACAGATTCTGCATTAGATGAGTTGAAATCAGCTAGGTACACATTTCCTTTTCTCAAACCAGTGAGAACCACTTTGTTGCTTCTTTTATTAGTCACAACACAGGCTTCTGAATTGAAGGTTACTGAGTTGCCTTTATCACAAAGCTGGCTGATACTCAACAAGTTGTGTTTGAGACCATCCACTAAGGCAACCTCCTCAATGATGACATTGTCCTTTGAAATCAAGCCATATCCCACAGTATAACCATTGCTGTCATCTCCAAAAGTAATACTTGGGCCAGCTCTCTCCTTAAATTCTGTGAGTAGGGTAGAATCACCAGTCATGTGTCTTGAACAACCACTATCCAAGTACCAAAGATTCTTTCTGTTTCCCTGCACACATCAAAATCAAATCAAGTTGATTTTGGTACCCAAGTTTCCTTGGGTCCTGCCTTGTTAGCTTTCTTTTTCTGTTTCTTAGGCTTTATCTCATTCGACTCAGGAATTTCAGATTCATCCTTAGTCATTTGAGTGGTGCCTTTGAAACCATTCATTGCAACAGAATTATCATGCATATTATGACTAACAGGAAATGGCATGCTATGTGTAATCATGTTGTTCCAGTAAGGCATGCTAAATGGCATTTGTGGCATACTGTATGCAACATAATAAGGATTAGGTGCAAATGGCATATTAGCAAACTGTGCATTCATGTTCTGTGTAGACATAACATTAACAGGCATGGGAGGCATGGCATTCATGTTAGGAAATTTAGGTTGCACAGACATGGAAGTAGGCATGGCAGATTTGCAATTAACAAACAAATGATTTACACTACCACACTTGACACATATTTTTCTAGGAGCATATTTATCAGGTGTGTAGTTATTGTGTTTGTTAATTCCTACTTTACCATTCCTATTGTTTTTCTTTTTGTTCTCTGTTTTTACCTCAATCTTTTCAAGTCTGTCACTTAACTGTTTGACAGTCATGTGACCAACATTAGCCTTTTTCCCTTTCTTAACTTGATTCGATTCTCCTGAAAAAAGTTCTTGGAAACAGACCCATACTTCTCATTTAGCTTAACAAGTTTGGCTTTACTGATAGGCTTGCTCACAGCCGACGGATGAGGACTTTCATCATTCGACGGATAACACTTTTTGTTATCCGACGGATGATCCTCATCATCCGTCGAGTCTACATCTGTAAGCACTCCATCTACCAAATTAGGTTCTAGTTTCTCTTTGTTCTTTTTCCAGGCTTCATCACAGAAAGACTTAATTCCTTGAACTTTGGTGATTTGAGCATGGACATCCCTGGATGTTTTTCAAGCTTTAATCACCTCTTGTTCACGCTCGAGCTGCTTCTTTAAAATTTCCTCTTTCTTCAAGGACTCAGTCAATTCCTCCTTGGCAATTTTAAACTCAATTCTTAATTTTTCAAAATCAATAAACTGAGACTCAAGCACATTATTTCTCTCACTCAACAAATTATTTTCTTTGATTTTAGCATTTTCTTTAGTGAGGGACTTAAGTGTAACACGCAAATGATATAACTCTGTAGACATGTCATTTATGGCATCATTACACTCAGCTTTAGATAAATGTGCAAGGTTTGTAGTAATTACCTGATTACTTGAAGAGCTTGTTTCTGTCTCATCAGACTTGGCCATTAGGGCTAGATTGACATAGCTGACATCTTCATCTTCATCCAAACCATCTGTTGCCCAGTCATTTTCTTGTGTTATGAAAGCCCTTTCCTTTTGTTTGAGCAGCTCAAAGTATTTTTGCTTATAATCCACTGGCTCAAACTTTTTCTTACTGGAATCTGCCTTCCTACACTCACTGGCAAAGTGCCCTGCCAAGCCACATTTGAAACATTTGAATTTTGATTTATCCACCATGTTTCTATTTGGCTTGGCTGCTCCAAAGTTCTTCTTGAACTTGAGCTTGGAAAATCTCCTGGAAAGAAATATTAGGTGTTCATCAATGTCTTCCATGTCATCTTGGCTCAAAGAATCTTCACTTTCTACTACATGCCCCTTGCCCTTGTTCTCACAGACCCTTGAAGTTGATTCAACAGCTTCCATCTTCACTTCCTTCTCCTTTTCCAACTCAGCAACTAGTGCAATGGATTCTCCTTTCTTCTTTCCTCTCTCCATCCTTTCATCCTGCTCTATTTCAAGCTCATAGGTTTTCAGGATGCCATACAGTCTCTCCAAAGTAAACTTCTTATAATCCTGTGAGTTTCTTAATGAGACTGTCATTGGTTTCCATTCCTTTGGAAGAGATCTAAGGAATTTTATATTGGAGTCTTTTGTCTGATAGACCCTTCCATGCAACTTTAGAGCATTTAGTAATTTTTGAAACCTACTAAAGATGTCAGTGAGAGACTCACTTTCTTCATTGTGAAAATGCTCATATTGCTGAATCAAGAGCTGCATCTTGTTTTCTCTAACTTGCTCAGTGCCATCACAGATTATCTGTATTGTATCCCAAACATCCTTGGCAGTTTTGCAGTTGATAATGTTGTCAAACATATCTCCATCAACTCCATTAAACAGGATGTTCATGGCCTTTTTATCCTTCCTGACTTGTTCAATGTCAGGATCAGACCATTCATCCTTTGGCTTGGGGACTAATGGCTCATTTCCTGTTGCTGCTCTCATTGGAACATGAGGGCCTCTTTCTATACAGTCAACATAGGCCTCATCTTGAGAAAGCAAATGAAGATGCATCTTTACCTTCCAATGATGGTAATTATCTTTATCCAGAAAAGGGATCTTGACTCCAACATCCTTTTTGTTCATCTTGCTGTATTGTTTTGATCTTTAAACTATTTGTAAGTTAAGAGCTTGCTCTGATACCAATTGTTAGTCCCTTAACAATATGACAAGAATTACAGAAGGGGGGTTGAATGGAATTCTTGAAACTTTTTCTTGAAATAAAATGTTCTATCTCAAATATAAATATAAGTGTATTGATTAGCACAATGCGGAATAAAAACTTAAGTGAATCAAAACACAAGTAATTAAAAACAGGAGTCTTTAAAAACTTTCTGGTGGATTTGAATGATTCCACCAGAGATATATATTATATATCGAGAGAACTCTGTGTGCAGAAATGCTCACAGCTGCTTACAACAATTGAACTTCTAAGACTACAGAGAAATGCTAAGAATCCTGCTTACAAATGTTTCTCTGCTTTTTTGCTTAGATCGATAGTGTCTTAGTTGCTACTTCTTGGTTTTTATATCACCAAGATTACAAAATAATAAGACAAGATAATAAAACAAAAACTATCTAGTCTATTACAATGCTACTTCATTACTCTATTCCAGCACCTTTGAATATCTTCATAATAGTATGGAAATGGCAATGCTTCTTTGTTCTCGAAAACCCAGTTAAATAGGATACCACATTCCATTTGCATCCACTCGACGCATGTGACTGTGTTGCCAGTGTCAACAGATATTTGAATTCTTTATCCGTCGGGTTCATGATCATCTGTCGGGTTGTCAATTG
The DNA here is from genome assembly GCF_009905375.1 of Apium graveolens. Classification (NCBI taxonomy): domain Eukaryota; kingdom Viridiplantae; phylum Streptophyta; class Magnoliopsida; order Apiales; family Apiaceae; genus Apium; species Apium graveolens. The sequence goes on along the minus strand of NC_133657.1, from coordinate 149,003,682 downwards.
GATCATCCGTCAACTACATTGTAGGTTATCCGTCGGGTAGCAAACTGGCACTTGACTTCATTTCATTTATGCAGAATTACAAGACATCATCTATGTACAATTAATCAACCTATTCTGCATATCTAGTTAAAGTCAACATGACTTGAATACTATTTACAGACTCTAAACAATGGTGAATGCTGAAATGTGCTACAGACTTATTGTTACATAAGCTAATCACTCGATGGATAATAAGTCATCATCCATCGGGACTATAAATCTTATCCGTCGAGTGCTACATTATTTCACTAAGTAAAATCTACTAAGGTGTTTTGTTCATGAAATCATCAAGTACACAACATATATAAGGATAGATGGTTTACAAAACCCTATCCGTTCAAGGAGAAAGAGGAAGAGAGGTAGATATGGAGTTTTCAGGTGCTAGTACACATCAATCCTTCATGAAAAGCATTCGTGTGGATACCGTGGAGTGTAGATCGCGAGAGCGGGATACATGGTGATTCAATAAGGTTTGGAACTTTATTAATCCTCCATTGATGAACTGATAAAGCTTCTTTAAGGTAAATATTCTTACTACAAATTAAATATTTACTTTCGCATGGATCCTGCGTAGTGTTTTGATTTTATCCTGGTTTTAATTTAATTTTACATCATTTATGTTCCATTTATGTGCTCGAAACCCTTCAATGGAATAAGAGCTACTTGCGAAAGTGTTTAATTCATTTATGTGTTTAACCATTTTTGATATACAAGCATGTACTTGATTTTCCATGTTTTGATTTTAATACAATATGTTTGTATATGTATGGTTTGAATATACAATATTCATGTGAGTTTTATAATCATATGATGATTATATAATCTGTATGTGTATACTGGTATATACATGATTTATGTTTATTCTTATTATGAGAATCATATTAGATACGGATTTTGAATCAAATGTTGCAGATTTTCTAAAATTTTGGTCTGGTGTCCGATTTTCGCGAATGAATACCCTATTCGATAGGTAATTGAATGTATGAGCAAAACAGATGACAAAAGCCATCATCGACTCATCTGTAAGGCGTTTGACGTCGTTTACTGTCTATAAACAACGATTTAATGTTTTCAAAATTTGATTTTGATTTTTCTGATTTTTTCCATATCTTGTTTTTATAATTAGATCATGATGAGTATGATATCTTAAGATCACATTATGTGTTCTAACATGTTTTTATGAGTTAATTGAGCATGGTGGATGGTTATGGCTTATGACTTCAGGTTAATGATTTTGGTTTTTTTAAATACGGCTTGCATATCGTTTGATCTTGTAATTATAAATCTCGTAAGTAACTCGAGTTCTTCTTGTAAGTTCATTACATTAGTTTTATATTTCATTCTTGTAATGTATATGAAGAAATGAAGATTTAAGATCAAGGAAGGGTAATCTCACATGGAGGCCATCCAAGGAAGCAATACAAGGAAGATACAACTCAAGAAAAAAGACATGTAATATGTTAGTCCCTAACAATACAACAAGAATTATAGAAGGGGGGGTTGAATGTAATTCTGGCTACTTTTTGAGATTAATTAAAAGTGGTTCTAACTTAACAATATATAATTGTTTGATTTGCAAAATGCAGAATGAAGAGTTAGATAAATCAAAACACAAGTAATTAAAAACACAAGTCTTTAAAAACTTTTTGATGGATTTGAATGTATCCACCAGATATATATATATATATATATATATCAAGAAAACCCTGTGAAGCTTGAATAGCTCACGGCTGCTTACAAATATGAACAACTAAACTTACAGAGAAATGCTACAGGATACAGCTTACAATTGTTTCTCTGAGAATGTATTTTCTTAGTCTTCTTGTTGTTATACTTGCTACTCTTGGTTTATATATCACCAAGATTACATAGTAATAAGATAAGATAATAAAACAAAACCTATCAAGTCTAATACCATGCTGCTTTACTACTCTATTCCAGCATCTTTTAATATCTTCATAATAGCATGCAAATGGTAATTTTTCTTTGTTCTCAAAAACCCAGTTGAATAGGCTGCCACATTCCTTATGTAAACACTCGACGCATATGACTGTGTTGTCACTATCAACAGATGTTTGAATTGATCATCCGTCGGGTACATGATTATAATCCGTCGGGTTTCCTTGTTGATCATCCATCAGTGGCTTTGTTGATCATCTGTCGGGTATCTATTTGACACTTGACTTCATTTCACTTATGCAGAATTACAAGACATCTTATATTTATAATTAATCAACCTATTCTGCATATCGAATTAAAGTCAACATGACTTATATGCTACTACAGAATCTATACAAAGGTGTTTACAGAAATGTGCTACATGACTTATTGTTTCATAAGCTACTCACTCGATGGATGTCAAATCATCATCCGTCGGGACTATATTGAGTCATCCGTCGAGACTATATCTGATCATCCGTCGAGTGCTACATTTTTCACTAAGTTGAATCTACTAAGGTGTTTTGTTAATGTAATCATCAAGTTCACAATATATTCCCACCAATCTCCCCCAATTTATGTCTACTAGAATTGTAGCCATAAATTAAGAGAAACTTGATGATAACAAAACACTCTAAAAATACAGATTTAAAAAGTAGTATATAAAACTAAAAAGTGCTGCATAATTTACTGAAAAATTTACAAGACAAAGTGTATCAAGATTTGCTCACAATCATTTTCAAGGTGCTCCTCTAGTCTGAGCAGATTGATCTATTTCCTTTATTGTCTGGATTTCTTCCCAAGCTTCCTGTTGTTTTCTTCTATCTGATTTTGGAGCTGTCTGTGGAATTCTAGTTCATCAGATTTTGAAAGATCCAGCATTCCTTGCATTTCCAAAAGAGTCTCATTGCTAGATATGCTCAACTGGTCCTCTAATCTGAAGAATCTTCTAACTCCCTTATCATCCATGAATTCCATCAGCCAGTAGGACCTTAGATGCACTCTACTCCCTGTGTAAGGAATAGTTAAGGTCTTTGGGAGTGCAACTTTGGCTCTAATACTCCTCAGTTCTTCAATCTTCTTTAGAACTAGTCTTCTAGCTGTCACATTGAATCCAAAGTTCTTCTTGAAGGAGGAATAAACTTTTATCAGTACAGATTGGCTCTCTTGAAAAATCCTGTGAAGTGGCCATGATATCTCTTTTCCTCCCTTGTACTTGAATACTAACCTTTTAGGTAGATTCCTGTAAACATCAATCCCTCTATATCTTCCTTGCTGACCTTGGTTTGAGCTTTGGTTAGGGACTTGGATCTGAGAGTTGAGGGCTTCACTTTCTTGACTGCTCCGGTCTTTGCCTTCTTTGGCTTCATAAAATGAGGTAAATTGAGTTCAGGAATTGATAGACTATCCCGGTCTATTGGCTCATCCTTTGGAATGACAGGTTCACCATGGAAATTCTTGGATGGATCTATCTTGAATTCTTCATTAGCCATAGAGGGCATGGATGTTTGAGTTGTTGCAGACGTAGACTTTTTGGGAAATTGATCTTCCAATTCCTTTTCATCAAAGTTCACTTTTCTCTTTGCATGAAGTTTGTATCTAAACCTTTTTGTCTGCTGTGATTCTTCTTACATATTCAGATCCTTGGAATCCAGTGGTTTCAGATGATTGTTCAGGAATTTGTTGTGTAGGTTTCACAGCTTGTAGCTTGGCCAAGATAGCAGCTTTCTCCTTCTTTTGTTTGAGCTTTTTAGCATCTAGAGCAGCTTGCTTCTTTTCTTGCTTCAATCTTGCCTTTTCTTCCCTTTTTGCTTCAGCAAATTGAGGGTATACAGCCACCACACAAATTTCCTTACCATTTCTGAAAACCTTGGGAATTCTCCTTTTCAATGCTGAATCAGCTGGATCCTTGTAGAATGCAATAGATCTTGACAACAGTTTCTTCTCATCAGGCTTTGGTGTCTCATACACTGTGTCCAAAGGATTCTTTAGTGAAGATTTTGGATAGTTCACCTTTGGCTTCATGATTAGATCTGCCTTTGGAAATGTCAAAGAAACTAAATGCTGATCTTAAAGAATATTTTATGGCATAACTGATTCCTTGATATCGAGGAAATATTTGAATATTTAAAAGCATATATTATGTCATTATTGATGCAGATATTGTGACTTGATTGACTGACCAACTAATTAGTTGTATATGAGAGGACAGCTTGTAATTAGCACGGGATTAGCTACTTTTTAGCCTCTAACTTGCCTGTAATTAGCTAGGACTCCTACTGTATAAAGGGACACTTCTCAATGAGAAAGAGAAAACACATTCTGATAGTTCAATCTTTTTGTCTATGATTATCATGGTATCAGAGCCAAGTTTATAATCGAGATTCAGTTCTTGTTCAAGAGTTTTTTTTCAACGTCATCGATCAGATTTTATCTCAGTCCAAGTTTTCCAATTTTCTGTAAAGTACCAGAAAAACCAACAGATCATGTCTTCAGAAAGGTACGATAATTGCTTAGTTCGTTTTAATGGCAAGAATTATTCTGCTTGGTCGTTTCACTTCAAGATATTTGTCAAAGGCAAAGATATGTGGGGTTATGTTGATGGCAGCAAACCTGCTCCAGATAAAGAAAAAGAAGAAAATGAGCATGCTTTATGGGAAGTTAAGGATGCTCAAATTATGTCTTGGATTTTAGGATCTGTGGAGTCAAACATCATTCTCAATTTGCGTCTTTATAAGACTTCAGCTGAGATGTGGAATTATATGAAGAAAGTTTATGATTAACAAAACAGTGCTCGGCGATTTCAGCTTGAACAGGAGATAGCTTCTCTTCAACAGGGAAGTCTCTCTATTTTAGAGTTTTATTCCTCTTTTATGAATATGTGGGCTGAATATACCGATATCATTTATGCTAACTTACCATCTGAAAGTCTCAGTGGAGTTCAATCTGTTCATGAAACAACTCAAAGGGATCAATTTCTTATGAAATTAAGATCTGAATTCGAAAGTACCAGATCCAATATTATGAATCGAGAGTCTCTCCCTTCTTTAAATGTTTGTCTCAATGAGTTACTTCGTGAGGAGCAACGACTTCTTACTCAGTCCAATATGGAACAATACAAATCTAATGTTGTTCCAATTGCGTATGCAGCTCAAAGTAAGTCGAGAGGCAGGGATATGAGTAATGTTCAGTGTTTTTGTTGCAAGGGTTTTGGTCATTATGCCTCAAATTGTTCTAAAAAATTATGCAACTACTGCAAAAAAGATGGCCATATCATTAAAGAATTCCCAATTCGTCCTCCAAAGAGATACCAAACAGCATTCAGCGCTTCAGTCGATTCTTCTATTGCTGGTAGCTCGATAAGTGCAACTCCTCTCCCGTAAAGTGATCTTGCTGCAGGTCAGTCAATGACCCCTGATATGATTCAGCAGATGATTATTTCTGCCCTATCTGTATTGGGAATATCAGGTAAACCTCTTCTAAAATCTGCTCCTTGGTACTTTGATTCTGGAGCTTCCCACCACATGACAAATAATGTTGATATGCTCACCAATATAAATAAATATATTGGAAATCTCAAAATTCATACAGCTGATGGAAATACTTTACCTATCACGGCCACTGGTGATGTCTCTTCCTCTATAACTGATGTTCTAGTCTCACCTAACCTTTCCACCAATCTTGTTTCTATTGGACAATTAGTTTTCAATAATTGTAAAGTAGAATTTTCTAAAACTGGTTGTCTCGTGCAGGATCAACATTCAGGGAGGATGATAGCAAGGGGGCCTAAAGAAGGAAGATTGTTTCCCATTCACTTTCCAATCCCTCCATACTTATCTCAACCTATCATTTGTAATTCTGTAGTTGTTGATTATCGTGCATGGCATAAACGTCTTGGACACCCAAATAATAATGTACTTCATGCTTTATTTAAATCTGGTTCACTCGGGAATAAAGGGTCGCCATCTCAATATGATATTCACTTTGATTGTCACTCTTGTAAGCTCGGTAAAAGCAAAACTTTGCCGTTTCCTACTCACCAATCAACTATTGTTAAACCTTTCGATTTAATACATAGTGATGTTTGGGGCATGGCACCAATTACTTCTCATGCAAATTATAAGTACTTTGTTACTTTTATTGATGACTATAGCCGCTTCACGTGGATTTACTTTTTGCATTCAAAAGATGAAGTATTTTCGGTCTTTTAGCTTTTCCATACACATATTCGTACTCAATTTTCTGCAGAAATTAAAATCTTACGCTCTGATAATGGGGGAGAGTATATGTCTCACTCATTTCAAGAATTCTTGCAAATCAATGGCATAATCTCTCAAAGAACATGTCCTTCAACCCCACAACAAAACGGGGTGGCTGAAAGAAAAAATCGCCACCTTCTAGATGTTGTCCGTACGCTTCTCATAGAATCATTTATACCGCCTCGTTTTTGGTGTGAAGCAATTTCCACTGCTGTGCATCTTATTAACAGGTTACCATCTCCCTCCTTGAATAATGATTCTCCCTTCTTCAGATTATATAGGAAAGAACCAAATTATTCAAACCTTCGTGTTTTTGGTTGTGTTTGTTATGTTCATCTTCCATCACATGAACGCACAAAATTAACATCCCAATCAGTTCAATGTGCTTTTTTAGGATATTCTACATACCAAAAAGGCTTTTTGTGTTATGATCCCAACTTACGTCGTATTAGAGTTTCTCGGAATGCCATTTATTTTGAAAAACAATATTTCTTTGCTTCTTACCAGGATGTCACTCCTACTACATTCTCTTACTTGCCAATATTTACTAATTCTATAACGATTTCTTCTTCTTCTACCAAGCCTTTGCAAGTTTACCAACGACGTCGCACATCTGCTTCTACAGGCCCTTTGTCATCTGATCCCCATAATGCTGATCTTTTACATGCAGACCAGCCACAAAGACACAGAACACGTTTACGTAGACCTCCTGAAAGGTATGGTTTTGAGGATCCAATATCTTTGTCAGCCACCATTTCATCTATTCATATTCCTTCATCTTATAAGCAGGCAATGAAGCATGAGTGTTGGCGGGAAGCTATTGAAACAGAACTTTTAGCACTCGAGGAAAATCAAACTTGGGATATTGTTATATGCCCTCCATCAGTGAAACCACTTGGTAGTAAGTTTATATTTTCTATTAAGCATCGTCCAGATGGATCAATAGAGTGCTATAAGGCACGATTGGTAGTTTTTGGCAATAAACAACAATATGGCCTAGACTATGAGGAAACCTTTGCTCCGGTTGCCAAAATGACCACCGTAAGAACAATTTTAGCTCTAGCTGCGTCACAATCTTGGTCTTTACATCAAATGGATGTAAAGAATGCTTTTTTCATGGGGACTTAAAAGAGGATGTTTACATTACACTTCTGTATGGCATGCCTTCTTCTCATAATTATGTTTGCAAGCTAAAATGCTCAATTTATGGTTTGAGGTAGTCACCTTGAGTTTGGTTTGAAAAGTTTGAAACAACACTTGTAAGCTTTTCTTTCACTCAAAGTCAGTATGACCCCTCCCTTTTTCTCCAAAAGACATCCAAAGGCATTGTTGTTGTCCTTGTTTATGTAGATGACATTGTTATCACTGGTTTAGATTTGGAAGCTATCTCTAGAGTTAAACTTTTGTTACACTCTACGTTTCAAATGAAAGATCTTGGTCAGCTAAACTATTTTTTGGGCCTGGAGGTGCATCGTCAACCTGAAGGTATCTTATTGAATCAACACAAATACCTTATGGATTTGGTTCAATTAGCAGGGCTTACAAACACTAAAATAGCTGATACTCCAATGGAAGTTAACACAAAATATAGTCGTGATGAAGGGGAACTACTAGCAGATCCTACTTTATATCGAAGGCTGGTGAGTAGCCTGATTTATCGTATAATAACTTGACCAGATATTTCATATGATGTTCACACTGTAAGTAAGTTCATGCAAACTCCGACGCATCTCCATTTATCTGGTGTATATCGTGTCATTAAATATTTACTTGGGACACCTACTCGTGGCTTATTCTTTCCTACCAACTCTACAATCCAACTGAGTGCTTATAGTGATTCAGACTGGGGTGGTTGTCCAGACTCAAGAAAATCTACTACAGGATGGTGTATGTTTCTCGGAGACAGTCTTATTTCCTGGAAATGCAAAAAATAAGACTTTGTTTCTAAATCCTCCACGGAGGCTGAATATTGTGCCATGTCTAATGCATGCTCAGAGATCATTTGGTTGCGAGGCCTTCTGGCAGAGCTTAGTTTCTATCAAAATCAACCTACTACCTTACATGCTGACAATACCAGTGCAATCCAAAATGCGTCAAATCCTGTTTATCATGAACGCACAAAACACATCGAGGTTGACTGTCACTTTATTCGGAAAACATATGATCATCAAGTTATCACTCTGCCACACATCTCCACCTCTTTACAGATTGCGGATATCTTCACCAAATCCATGACACGACAACGCCATAACTTTCTTGTCAGCAAATTGATGCTTACTGATTCTACAACATCAATTTGAGGGGGGATGTCAAAGAAACTAAATGCTGATCTTAAAGAATATTTTGTGGCATAACTGATTCCTTGATATCCGGGAAATATTTGAATATTTGAAAGCATATATTATGTCATTATTGATGCAGATATTGTGACTTGATTGACTGACCAACTAATTAGTTGTATATGAGAGGACAGCTTGTAATTAGCACGGGATTAGCTAGTTTTTAGCCTCTAACTTGCCTGTAATTAGCTAGGACTCCTACTGTATAAAGGGACACTTCTCAATGAGAAAGAGAAAACACATTCTGACAGTTCAATCTTTTTGTCTATGATTATCAGGAAATTTGATGCAGGATGTCTGGCCTCTTTCCAGATTGGTCAAGCTCATATCATTCACAGAAATTTGCCTGATTTGAGAATGATGAATGGCTGATTTTTCTGGCTCATTTGCTAGACCAAACTTCTTTTGAATATCCTCGTCCATTTTCTCTCAGTTTATTGGACTAAACTGCTTCTTCTCAGCTGCTCTCAAAGTGGATGTTGCTTCATTGATCAGATCAATGCTATTCTTAGCTGGTGGCTTTGTGAAAGCAATTGCAGGCACAATTACTTTGCTAACTTGAATGTTGAGCTGTTTCTCCCCCTCACTTGAGCCTTTCTCCCCCTTTTTGTTATCATCAAGTTGTATGGGAGGGAGTTGAGCAACCACCAACTGTTGGAGTAGAGCAGTCTAAGTTTCTTGATTGGTAAATATCTTGGCCATTGACTTCTCTACAGCAGATAATCTGGAGTCCATGGCCTCAACTTTCCTATTGAGATCAGCCTCCTTCCTTAGCTTTTGAACTATTTCAGTCATGGTGGTTGCAGGAAGTCTAGCATCCAACCTTGCTATGGCATCTTGTTTTACTTCAGAAATTTCTTGCTTGATTTCATCCACACTCTGACTGTGTTGGAGAGCTTGAATTTTATGCAGCTGGAGTGCTTCAAGGTGTGTTGTAAGTAGCTTCTTTGTGCTGGCATTAGGAGATGCCTGAATGGCTGTTTGGGTGTCATGAATTAGCTTCAATAGTGTTGATTGGAGATGTGAGTAGGAATATTCTTTTGTTAACATCCAGGCAGGAACATCTGCATCTCCCCCTATGCTCATGCTATCTTCCTCATCATCCCCACCAGCATATCCAAAAGAATTTTCATCCAGTTCAAAATCACTGCCAATGGTAGAAGGAATAGCAGTGATTGCATCCTTTGCTCTCTCTAAAGATGGTGTAGTATGTACCAAGTTTAGTATTCTTTCATCCTCCTCATTTCCCTGACAGCTAGAGTTTAGTAAGCTGTAACAGGGTGAGTAAATGTCTCAGCATCTAGGGAAATAGAATCTATAACAGCTTGATATTCTTGTTGAAATAGCCTTTTCCTTTCTACATCATTGACATTCATTGACTCACTTGCAATGGTTTCCATCCTTATCACTCATGTACCTGCATTTCTCTCATAATCTCTCTTTTCTTGCATCAAGGTCTCACCTTGGCTCCCCACCCTCACACCCTCACCTTCACCATCTAAGGTGGGACTCCTCATACTCACTTTTGCCAGTCCTAAAGAAATGGACTGCATTGGATCACTCTTTTTCTCTCCTTTTTCCTGGGAGCAACCCAGACTCTCACTCAAGTCACTACCTTCCCTCAATCCTAATAGTGATTGCACAATTACTAAGTCATCTGCACTTGTGACTATAGATGAACTTTGGAGTTGTGCAGAGACACCCGGCGGATGAGAAATATCCATCGGGGTAGTAATTTGGCTAACCGACGGATGACTGCTGTTAGGCACATCCGTCGGGATACAATCACTACTTGACGGATGAACAATATCCATCGAGTGAGTAGAAATAAATGAGTATGGAGTGGAGACTATTGTGGACTTTGTGCAGATTGAGGAAAATTTTGGCACAGATGTCTCAACAGTCTCAGAAAGAAATGGCAAGTGAGCCAACAAATCATCTAGAAGATGATGCTTTGTTGGTGAGACTGCGTAGCTGTATTAACAGTTACGTGATAACTCAACACAATAACAACACTAGAACAGGACAGGTTAATAATACTACGTCTACACAAGAAATCAGGAAGAATGAAGACAAGGCAAATACAAAGAATCAGAAGATTAGAAGAAAGCCTGAAGTCTGTCTACAGGTCACTGAAAGAAGTTCATTAATATGATCATGCCTCAGTGAAGAACAAAGGTTAAAGACTTTCAGGGTTTCAGAAAAGTTGAAGATTCAGTATACAAGTGTTACCGGAACATTTCAGTGTATTGACATTGATTGAAGATAGATAGTGTTCAAAGCATAGGAATCTGAAGAATTGAAGACAGGGTATAGACATAGGTTAATGAAGATGTTGTCTAGAGTACCTGAAAGGATTCGAGTGAAAGTACAATTGTTTATTGACAGTCAGTGTCTGAAGCAATAAAGTTGAGGCAAGCTTAACAATGTAATCAAGGTTATAATACGAAGACCTGAATCGGGGTTAGTCGTCTGTGAACCAGACCAGTTGCACTAGGCGTCAACAGCTCGTGAAAGGAATCTGGGTATAATTTATAGAATGATTGTTAAGTTGAGGAACGTACTTGGATTGAACGTTTATCTGTTAAAGTACGAGAAGAGGTGCGCAGAGTATACAGCTAAACAGCTCAGGGGATTGGCGAAACTTAAAGTTTAATAGGTAAATTAAATAAATTTATTTAATGGACTTTAAAATAATTTATTTAATAAACTTAAATTGATTTATCATATAAACTTTAAATAAGTTTATTTTATAAATCTAAATTAATTTATTTATATAAGTTATATTTAATTTTATTTTATAAATTAATTTAATTACAATTTAAACTTAAAAAGAAAAAGGAAACAAAAAAAAGGAAAAAGAAAACAAAAAGAAAAAAAGGAAAAACAAAAAGAAAAGAAAAACAAAAGAACAACAAAAACAAAAGAAAAATAAAAACAAAAAGAAAACAAAAAAAAAAGAAAAAGAAAAAGGAAAAGAAAAAAAAAAAAAAAGCAAAATGAACAAGGAAATAAAAACCAGCACAAAACCATTTTGATTAACCAAGTACATGTATATGTACTGGTTAAACAACCTTGTCGCCACACAAGATCCCCCTCCCCTTGTCGCCACAGAGCCTTCTTATTTGGTTTAGTGTAGTGCTGTTGTCGCCCCACACTACTGTCGCCACAGAAGAACAAAGCTGTCGCCACAGAAGAATAAAGTTGTCGCCACATAAGCTATCAATTTTCAGCTACACATTACTGGATAAAAGACTATACTTTGCAGCATAGAGATTGAGCCATTCATTTATTTTCTGTTTATCTTCTCTCCCAAAAAGAGAAGTGAAAATGGCAGCGGAGATTTATAGAGGAGTTCAAACTACTTGAATATCCGTTTAACTTCTCACCGGAGTAACGTTATAATGCCCGATTTAACTCTTGTATATTCTTAGGGGCATTATAATCGTTACCCGGTAATTAAATCCTAGTATAAACAAAAGCTAGATTATTGTATAGAATTTGATTTGTAAATTTTTGTAGTAGCTAGGAACTTTATTGTTCTTAGATTGTAACCGGTTAATTTATTTACCGGAGTGTAGCAACACCCTCGAGGATTTATATACGAATATATATTTCCCCGAATATTTTGTGTTCCTCGTTTTTATCGTTCCAAACACTATTCCTCTCAAGAACACGAAACACTAACCGAGCACTAAATATTTTATCCGCTAAAGATTCGAAAGAATTTTTAATTTAGTGATTATCGTATTCAACCCCACCTTCTACGATAATTCGGGACCTAACAATTGGTATCAGAGTAGACTGATTGATACACAAATCAGGATGTTTAAATAAATTTATCTTATTAATTTGACTTTACCTAAATTTATTTTATAAATTTGATTTAGTAAATTTATTTTATAAATTTAATTTAAAAGAGTTTATTACTTAAACTTGAATAAGTTTATTTTATGAACTCAATTTAAATAAATTTATTTTATAAATTTGACTTAAATAAATTTATTATTTAAATTTTAGTAAATAAAATTATTAATATAAATTAAATTTTCGGGTACATCTTCAGATTCATTAGCTGCCGGTATGCACAAACAAGACAGAAATTGGTGCTATTTTGTTTTGTTAATTCGCGCAGTTTTGCAAACAAGGAGAGACTTCCATGTTCTTTTGCAATTGAACAAAAATCAAAGGTGTACAAATCTTGTACATTTAGTCTTTAGATTAGTTTGGTCACGGGTGATATAAGAAGGAATTGGACATCTCTTATCTGTGTACTGAACACGCGGGTAGAGAAACAAAAAAATGAGGCAGAAAATATGCAGCTCCTGTTTGTACTTCACGCAGAACAGGATGTCTGGTTTCTAATAAAAATCACAGGGCAGCCTTCGGTTTCAAAACACGCGGGTTTCTTGTCGCCATACATCCTGATCGCCCCAGGGAATTCGTCGCCGTACAGCTTCTATTACGACCTGTGCCGGTGCACAGAGTAAGAGATGTCGCCATAGCCGCATTTAACATTTAACCCTTAATTAATTTTTTTTTATTTATTTATTTTTCTGTAAAATTTAAATTTCTTAAATATAATTTTTTCTTAAATAATAATTTATATTTTATTTAATTTTTAAGAAAACTCGAAATTCTTGAAAATTAAATTTTATGTAAATATTTATTTTTGATTAATTTATTTTCTAAGAAAATTAAATAAATTTAAATTTCTTAAATTTAAATTTTTCTTAAATAATAATTTACATTTTATTTAATTTTTAAGAAAACTCGAAATTCTTGAAAATTAGATTTTATGTAAATATTTATTTTTGATTAATTTATTTTCTAAGAAAATTAAATAAATTTAAATTTCTTAAATTTAAATTTTTCTTAAATAATAATTTACATTCTATTTAATTTTTAAGAAAATGCGAAATTCTTGGAAATTAGATTTTACGTAAATATTTGATTAATTTATTTTCTAAGAAAATTAAAAATATTAGAAACTTAAATTTCTCTTAAATATTAAATTAAGGGTACTTAAGTGTTGGTAGACTCAGGATTCCTCCGGATTTTTAAAGTGGATTTTAATCTTTCGAAGAAAACGAGGACAATGTGCTATTCGGACGTAAATTATTAATAATGGTTTTCTTACTCCGATGGAACTGATTTCAAGACCTCCTAATGAAAATTGTGGATCTTCCTCAAAGGTTTACTCCATAGGATATCACTGGGTTTTCAGAAGCAGGGAATGAATGAAATTTCTGCGGGTACAATTTTTCTCGGAGATTTTAAGACAACTCTATGATTCCAGATTATACAGTCACACAGTGGATTGTACCAATGCTATACTTATCCGGGAATCAATGAGATCGTACAGGCAGGAGTTGTGGAGGTCAGAGAGAATAGGAGTTGTGGAGGTCAGAGAGAATAGTGGGGACATACAAATATCTCAGTTACATGCAGTTAAATTGGAACCTCGTGACAGAATGTAGGAGTCACTGATAGTTGAATCAGAAGAAGCTCAGGTAGAAGTACTTGAGGGACTGGATGTTAGGGCAGTGTTTCACATGTCAGGAAAGTTTGGTCGTATCAGATTCACAAGGAATACTTAAGCTATATCCAAGGATCAAGCTTATCTATTCTGAAGCAAAGATTCTTACAGATTCAATTCAAGGGGTGATTACAAGACTGGGGTTGGGACATAAACAAGATTTGATAGCTACAGTTATGACAAGACAAATGTGTCAAGTAACTATCAGGGGTTTTGCTACAACAGAACAAGAAGCTTGACAAACAAGGATGAGTAGGGATTCAGTTGAAGAGTTGAGAAAAAGGTGGAATGTTTTCTTAGGATAGTAGCCAGTCAAAATTTATAGTGCACGAGAAAGAGTTGGGATGGATCAGATGACGAGAATCATGAATATCTTGCTTTCATAGAAATCTCCGAAGATGGTCCAACTCACACATCTCAGATTTTAAATTCTTGAACCACTGCAATATTTTATTCTCAATATTCAATGCATGATAAGATCTTAGTGTTTAAATGTTTAACACTCGCACAAGCATGATAGCATCACACATAGATACTGCTGAACTAGGTCACTAGATTATTTTTCTGGTAACTAGGATTGATGTTTACTTGTGCATGATTACTTCAGATAATCTTAAATATGTACTTGAATATTTGTTGAACATGATTAATTGCATTAGTGAGATAGATGTTTTCCAGCATATAAGACCTTTGTTTATGCTTACGCTCTGTATCCTATTACATTGTAATTTATTCATTTGATATGAATTGTTTGTTAAGATGTATTAATTTATAATTGGATTGAGATAACTAGATGAGATTCATCAACATGATTGGACTAGATAGAATTAGTGATTTATTTGTTAATTCTGTTTGTTCCATATCATGCCTGTCTTGCTTAATTCTTATGTGTAATGTTTCTGAATGAATGCCATGTATTTCTAATACAATGCTTGTTTATTTTTATGTCATGAATGCATCTCTTAGTACTTGCATTAATTATAGAAAAAGCATGTTTAGAATCACTATAGGGCAAAGGCTGCTAGTCCTCCTTATGTAAGGTTGGAACCAATTTTCCCCTAGCCCAGAGACAATATGTCAAGGGTACTTAAATGGAGAAAATGGTCAGTCAAAGATAAGAATTAGCATGATAAGGTTGCAGCTGTTGTTATCTCTGTTTATAATAAAATTTCTAATCCAACTGGACCCAAACTGATAAGTTGGGTACCAAGAACTGTTAATCCATTTGTGAGTGCAGGACATAACAGGTCAATTGATTCTTATGTATACTTGGTAATTCATACTCAAGGAATATGATCAAAGAAAGAGCCTCACAATCAAATGTGATTGACAAAAGCTATTCCGTCAATAATCTTTGGAGATGACATGAAGGTTTTCATTACGGGATAAGCTATGCAGAAAAGGGATGTCTTCATGGATTCAACAATTGGTATCACTGATAACAACTAAATATTGGCGTCACTGATAACAATTGAAGCAACTTCTTGCTGGAGAATCAAGGCATAAATCCTCTTATCAAACAGTTCTGCATCAAAGGAAAAATTGTCAATTCAAAGAAGGATTAGTGTCTCATCTGAAGCAGGAAGATTGAGAAGCTTGCTCTGATTAAGAGTAAGTTAGAAGCTCTCACCCTTGAACATCAACACAAGGAACTCTTTTGTAAAAAGGGTTTAGTGAGAGGACTGCCTCATCTGAAATTCAGAAGACGATAAATGTGGGGCATGTCAGAAAGAGAAGTCAAAGACAACATCACATCAAGTAAATATATACCTCAGTGATGGTGGTTGACTATTCTTATTAAATAACGTTGTTGATTCATGCATTCTCAAGACAAGACATCACAGATGGTGACTGATCACAAAAAAGAAGATCAAGCTGGAAGCAACTGTAGAGGAAATGATCTGGTGATCAGATAATGGGACTGAATTCAAGAAGCAGTTCTGATTAATATCTCTAATATCAAGAATATTTTGAGACATATTTAGAACCTGGAACTCCGTATCAGAATGGAGTGGTACAAAGGAAGAACCAGAACTTGGTTAAAGCTACAAGGAGAATATCAAGCTAATCTAGACTTTCTAAATACCAAAGGGTTGGAGCAGTCAAAATAGTTTGCAACAAGTAAGATCAAGCCTTGATCAGGATGTATACATGAAGACCACTAATGAGTTATTGGCCAACAGAAGCAAACACTAGATAACCTCAAAGTGTTTGGAGAGAATGTTCTACAGTTAGAATATTTTCCATGGCTACTCAGTGGAGTTTACAACCTACAGGGCATTTGTGGTTGATCAACAGAAGGTGATTGAAAGTCTAAGTGCACAGTTCAACAACTCAATGCTTCAAGCTGTTAAAGGAGAAATTGATGGTATTGATGATTCATATCCAGGCAGTGGAATGGAAATGTATAATACAACTCATTATTTCAATGAAGCCAGTCAGCAAGGGTAAGGATTTTCAGGAAATCCGAGCAACAACTTAGGGGGAGCAACAGAAGAATCAACTAGTCAGGCACAACACCACATTGAAAATCAGAGGACACTAAAGAACATATTTGCTGAGATAAAGGGTTTGATATTAATATTATTCCCAAAGTCTAGTTTTTAAGTGATCCAGATGGTGGAGTAATGATTAGCAGGGCTACTGAGTGCGAATGATTATTTCTCTAGTTTTCTATCTGAAGAAGAAACTAAGAAAGTTATAGAAGCTCTGATAGATCCGGATTGATTGGGTGATTGTAAAACAAGATGAACTCAATCAGTCAGCAAGAAAATTGTAGGGAAGCTGGTATCCAAACCAAATGAAAATACTGTAATTGGTACAAGGATAACCAGAAGTTAAACTGGATGATAATGGCATTGTTACGAGGGACAAGGCCAAACTGGATGCTAGGTTATAATCTGGAAGCAGTATCTGACAGAAAGCACCAGTGATGAAACTTGAGGAAATTATGACATATCAAGCACCTGATGCACCATTCTACCTGGAATTGGACTTTAGTAAGTTTGTACAAGTGCACTCCTGTTGGTGAGTTAAAAGAGGAATTCAATGCACCACAGTTCATGGACTTTGCAGTTGCAGATCTATTGGACTATGCATATCTCTTCTTCACAATCTCACTTCAGGTTGGTATGAACTGGTATACTACTCAAGAAATCATTAAGGACATGGTATGGCACTCTAACCGAAGTTACAGTTTAATATGAACTAGTAGAGTCGTCATATTAATAACTCTCTTATCACTAGGCACAAACATAATGTTATATATGTGCTCTGATATAATGATAATGTTATATGTTGGTCTACTAACAAAGACTTGTGCAAGATTATTTGCTAAGTAATTGCAGAGTAGGTATGGAGGAGCATGTTGGAAAGTTGCAATTCTTTTTGGGATTACTTTAAGCAGGCCATTAGAATAATTCTTTTAGGAGCTCAAGCAAGCCAAAAGAACAATTCTTTTAGGAGCACAAGTAAACCAAAAGAATGATGGCAATACAAGTAAGTTAAGGATCTTTTGAAGATGCAAAATTTGGAAGATTCTGAACATGCCAAGACCACTTATCAACAGAAACCACTAAAGCTTGATCATTGCAACTCAGGTAAGTATTACAAGCTATAGAGGTATGACAAGCTCACTCTTTTACTCAAATGCTAATAGACAACATGTAATGTTCTCAAGATGCCAAAGTGCAAGGTTCCAAGTGGATCCTAGAGAATCCAATCTTATAACTATTAACACAATTATTAGATATATTAAGGGACTATCAACTCTTGGAGTAAAGTACCCTAAAGATATTATGCTTAACATGTTTGGCTATATAGATACAGATTATGCAGGTTGTAAGAAAGACAGGAGAAGCATCTCTGAAGCTGTCAACATAAGTGACAGGAGAAGCATCTCAAGAAGCTATCAACTTCGTGGAAAGAAGATTGATTTCTTGTTATGATAAGAAACAACCTCAAATCCAACAACTCTGTGAACACTCTATGACAAGGCACCTTCACACCAGGTATCATTTAATTCGAGAGCATGTCTTTTAGTTAAAGGGTTACTGACAGAAATATTTATTAAATCACTTGATAAAGTTAATTTTTCAAGACTGGTTTGTAAGTGTGGGATATCATTCATTGATATTAGTTGGAAATCCCATCTGTAAGAAATTCTTAATATAAGTTCACAAGTATTAAATCTTCAATATTTAAAGGACTTGTGAATTTATCAGTAATCCAGTACCTCGTACTTAGTGCTACTATCTTGATTATCATGATTACAATGTCATATACATTTGTGGTAGTTAAGTATTATAGCATTAAGGTTAAATATTATTTTCATTAATTTAAATTATGACTGTAGACAATTCCATTCCATATCAGTCTCATAGTTTGAATTGTATTAAAATAATATGCAGCATAGATATTTGTATCTTGTATGAATAATTATGATACTTTTAGTATTAGTGATATTATTTAGAATATTTGTTCTAAGTAATCAATGCTTATTTCTAAAATCACTGATATTGAAAGTTGAAATATTTTCTAAGTTATGTTTATAAAACTCTCAATATTTTATATGCTTAGAAAGTATCTCTAAAATTACTAATTATCCAGAGAGTGATTGCCATGTATTTAAGTCATATATCCTATTGGTGATTATTCAAGGATAATTATGGAAATATTTAAGTGCTAGTATCTAACTCATAGATATTTAGCATTTATTTATTTAGTATTTATTTTGGGTAGTTTGGATTATGGAAATTGAAGCAATTCAATGATCTTATTTGCTCCATAATTCAAACTAACTTAAAATAAATAAGCAGCATGATTGATTATAACTAACTCTGTCAACAATTGATATCTAGTATATTGATTGTAACTTATGTGTTATAAGTTAATTATGAGATTTTGGTTTTAGTGAATTTAGCAATGCTTATATCTCAAGAATTCACTGAAATCAAAATATGATTATATCATGATTAGTTGTGTGTAAATTCTTGACTTATATCAGTTAATGATATTTAGTTAAGAGTTTAACTATGAACTAATTGTGAAGTATCAGTATTTGTGACATTACTTAGAACTCCTCTAAGTAATCAATGTTTATCCTCAGTCACTTATACTAATATAAAAAGTGTAAAATATCTCTAGAAGTACAACTATGGTCAATGAAGAGTTTGCTTTATTAGAAGTAACCATATGTTGTTCACCTAGAATAATATTTATACTTATTTGCAAATTCCTAAACACTTTGATAATAGATGCAATACTCAATGGATCAAAGTATATGGAACTTAGAATATTTTTCTAAGATTGCAAACAAGTCAATGTTGGTTAATGTTGTTTTATTTATCGAACCAATATTGTTTGAGATATTACAGTTGTTAGGAGTTAACAATTGTACGTATATGAAATTGAATGCTGATGTCTTTTTGATAGATAATTGGTATTTAATTCATTGATATCTTATTTTAATATTTAAAATAAGATGCAACATAATTTTTGGTATCGAAAGTACTTGACAAGTATCAGAAAATGATATATTGTTAATATTTTGTTGCAGGTAATTGTGAGATTTTAAGCTCTGGTAGATTTATATGAGTTGCTATATCTGAAAGATTCACTATAATTTAAAATCAGCAGTATAGTCATTCTTGTTAAGATTGTTTATCAACACACAATGTTGTTGATAATAATTTTATAAAAATAGATTATGGAGCTTTTGATATGAATGAGAACTGCTTAGACTTTACCCTAAGTGATCAATGATTTTATAAAAACTCATTCATATTGAAAGACAAAATGTTTCTTTCTCTTCTTAATACTGCTAGGTCATCAGTTTGTGTCTTATCAAATCATTTATCTTTTTAGGAATAAAAACAGACTTGTGCACTCGAACAGTTTTAAGAGAAAAATCAAACTTCTTTCTACATTGGTGATTGCTTATTTCATTAAAATCTTTTAAAATCACTATTGTACATCATTTCTCTCAAAAGATTTAATGCATAATTTTCATTCATTATAGATCTTAAGTGCATTTTATCTCTATATTGCCATATGCTCTGTGATACAGGTTCAGCCTCTAATGGCATTCTTTCATTGATAGTCATGAGGTTTAAATCTCACTTTTAAAATAAAACAGAATAATATAACTCAATCTTTAACTACACATTCCAATCCTTTACACCAATAAATCACTGATAAATAGTATATATCAACATACTTCTACCAAAACTAAGACACATAATTTATTTAATTAATACTTCCACAATCACATATTTAAATAATTCAAAAATACACGAGTCGTTATAGTAAAGGCATGAACTATGTCCATATTGATAGTGTACGGAATGCAAATGAGAGAGGATAGTGGATAGGCAAGGTGAAGGTTTGATCTTGTTCGGTGCCAAGCCAAAGTCCAATCCCAAAGGGCTTTTGAAGCATGATCGTGGTGTTGTTAAATTGTCGAGCTTGTTTGGAAGATCTAAGGAAGAAGATCAACAGTGGTCAAGCTTCAGGTATCGGGTTAGAATTGGAGCAAAGGTTATAGCTCTATTTGAAGGAACTCGATACCTAATTTTTCCCATAAGGTGAGATTGAGAACTTGATAAATTGTTATTACGTGCCTACCTTTAGCGGATACATTATATCAATTTCTTGTAAGGACAAGAAAGGTATTTCATTTTAAGAAATAAACAACAGTTGTTTATTCTATTTTAATGATAAGATTTGTAATGTTGCACAATTATTTAACAGTTTATATGTTCAACGATGACTCAAATCAAACATTACCTCTAGCATTGTCGTTTAAGCCATTTTAATGAAAAACGCATTTCTGAGTTACATACAGATGGATAATTGTATAAGTTTTATTTTGATCATACAAAATATGCGAACTTTGTCTCATTGGCAAAATGGCTAAAGCTTCTTTTACCTGATCATGTGAAAGGGCCACCGAACGATTAGGACTTATACATAATGACTTATGTGGTCGAATACGTATGATGGAAATGGGTGGCTTATACTAATTCATAACATTTACTAATGATTTCAGTAGATATAGATATGTGATTCTTATGAAGAACAAATCCGATTCTTTTCAAATATTCAAAGACTATAAGGCCGAAATAGAAAAGTAAACAGAGGAAAGTATAAAAGTTTTACGATTAGATCGTGGAGAAGAATACTTAAGCCTCAAATTTAAGAGTTTCTTGAAGGAGTGTGATATTGTATCACAACTTACTCCTTCTGGAACATCTTAATAGAATAGAGATTCTAAGAGGAAAAATCGTACCTTGTTGGATATGGTGCAATCGATGATGAGTCAAGAGGATCTTCCAATCAGTTTCTGGGGTAATGCTCTAGAAACAGCTGTATATAAACTTAACCAAGTTCCGACTAATGCGGTTCAAAATACTCTGTATGAGATATGGACTGATAAACGTCATAGCATGTCATTTATGAAATTTTAGGGACATGATGCGTTTGTGAAATGTTTAGCCTCTGACAAGCTTGAACCAAAATTAGATAGATGATATTTTTTGGTATACCCAAGTGAGACTTAAGGGTATAGTTTTTATAATTATTCCGAGAACAAAGTGTTTGTTGCTCGAACCGCTGTATTTCTTGAGGGAGAACTACTTTCTAAGAAAATAAGTGGGAGGACAATACATCTCGGTGAAGATCGAGAACCACATAATAATATTGAACCAGAGTTGGAACAAAATCAGGATGTACATCAAAATGTTAAAAGTAATCATGTTAAGGAAACACGAGTTGTTCATAGATCTAGTAGGATTCACCATGATCCCGGGAGAAATTATGGATTTCTCTTAACTTAAGATGGTGATATGATGCTTATGGATAATGATGAGCCTCTCACCTACCAAGATGTTATGAAATGTCCAGAATCCGAGAGATAGATGGAGGCCATGAAATCCGATATGGAATCCATAATTAAAATAAAGTATTGACTTTAGTTGATCCAACCGAAGGGGTAAAACCTATAGGACGCAACTGGGTTTTCAAGAAGAAAACCGACATGGATGGTAAAGTACAGACTTATAAGGCACGACTAGTGGAAAAATGTTTCAAACAAATTCATGGTATATATTATGTTAGGTCACACAACACTGTAGAAGGGGATTAAATACAGTGTTTATACAATCAAATCGATTTAACACAAATATGTAACAAAGATCAAGTATATTCAATAAACTATGTCACAATATGAACTGTTGTTCTCTCTCAGTGATGAACAAATATCACTAAGAGTTGCTAGGTAACAATGTATAATCTTCTCGATAATGATAACACATATAGTGTAAACCCTAAGTCTGTATTTATATAGTACACAGTTACAAGATATATTCTAATTGATATGGAATATAATTCTGTCTCCTAAAATATATCAATCGGATATCTTCTACAAGTCTTCCAGTCTTCTAACTCTTTTCATACATATCTTCTTTTATTTTAGTCTCGATCTTCTACTGTAAATCAGCTTCCTTCCTTATATGAAAGTCTTCCTGTACTTAAGTTCTGATATTAAGTTCTGACTTCCAGTAAGTTCTGACTTCCAGTAAGTCCTGATTTTAGTAAGTCCTGATATGTCATGTTGTTAAGTTCTGAAAACTAAACACAAATTATATTAGACATTACATCTCAAATATATCTAACAATCTCCCCCAACTTGTAAATTATGCAAAATATACAAGTTAATAGATTTGATGATGTCAAAAACATTTAAGTACAAATACAATAAGAGTTTAACTAGATAACTAACTACAACTTACAGTCCTTGTAGCTTTTACCCATCTCACTGAGTCAATATGAATCCAAAGTGATTCTTGACAAAGCTTGATATCAGCTTTTCTTCTTTATTCCTCAGGACTTGAGCTATTGTAGTCTTGACTTGCTTCATCTCTTCATTCTGACTTCCAATCTGGTAGATTACAGTCCTTAAAGCAGAGATATGGTTTCTTTCTAAACCATCATCCAGCCTTATTACCCTTGGATGAGAAGAATCTTCATTGTAGCATTGACATTTCTCCTTCAGAATCACTTCAAGTTTAGCAGAATCCTTCTTCATTGGAATTTCACTTCCATCATCTTCAACAATATTAGGAATGAATTCTGTAACCCTTGAACCAGAAATTCTAGCTTTATCTCTTATGGTCTTCATTATGAAATTTGACCATCTCCTGGTAATATCAGACTTTACCTCTAAAAGGTAATGAAAGAATTGAAGTTCTTTCAGTGATTTGTTTAGCACATCTGATTCTGACATTTGATATGTTCTTCCATCTTCAAGAAATAGAATCAGATTTTCCTTGACATTGTGCTTATGAAGAGCATCCGGTACCACTTGAATAGAGATAACCTATCAAGGTGTTCCTGTGTAACATCTTCAAGAGGTTTGTCAGTTAGAAAAAATGGATCTCTAGTATCAACTTCAACTCCTGTCTTGATTTTAGCTTCATCAGAACCTAGTCCAGCCCTGTCTCTTGGTTCTCTAGCATTTAACCCAATAGTCATGAAATCAGACTACAATTGGCTTTTCTTTGGATCTGATGGTTTGACATTTTTCCATAGAAGTTTCTTTTTATCAGCTACTTTCATCTTGTCTAAATCAACTTGAGCTATGTCAGAGGTTGTCTTTGATTCTTCAGAAATCTTCCTTCTTTTCAGAGTTTGAACAGTTTCATCTTCAGCAAGAGTATCATTAGTAACTTGAACCATTTTGCACACTGGTTTCATCAGGATTTGAGGAATTTTCATCTCCAGTGGCTTGGTTGGTTCATCAACTTTTCCCTTCCCTTTGTTTTTGGGATCAATCTCAGTATGTGATCTAGTCTTGGGCTTTGATGCCTCAGTATTTGACTTTTCCTTGATCACAATGCCTTTTACCTTAGGCCTAAGAGTTTCTTTGCAACAGAAGCTTTTGGCTTTAGATTTGCCTTTTCAGCTTTAAATCTAGCTTCTTCCTTCTTGAGATTTTCTAAATCCATTCCAGGATTATGCTTCAGAATAATCTTCTAGCAATCTCTTCATCAAGTGTCTGAATCTTGGGATCCTTGTAGTAGACTGTAGTCTGCTTCCCCTTTAGCTTCAGAGTTTGCAAAAACTTCTGAGAATCTTGACTTCCACCTTGTATCAGAACATCAGGCTTTGTCATCAGATTTTGCTCATCAGAACTTGATATCAGATTTTGATTATCAGCACTTGCTATCAGATTTTGAGTTTGAGCAGCTTCAGAACTTGTCTTCTTTTGAGTAGAAGATTTGCTTGCATCAGTATTTAGTTTTCTTGAAGAAAACTTGTTGCTCTGCCCTTGACCTTGATCTTTTCCATGACCTCTACTCTTATCAGAGTTTCCCTGATCATCACCTTTATCATCCTTCTTTTTCAGTATCTGGGTGATTGAGCATTTAGACTTACTTACCTTCTCCCCCTTTTTGGCATCATCAGTTAGTAGGAGAGAGAGAAGAAGTTCAACTGAAGATTGAATTTCATCCAATTGAGCTTTCTGAGAGGCTTGATTTTGTAGGACCTTAGTATTTTGGGCCTATTGCTTCTCTTGCATCTTCTCAATGGCTTCAACTTTCTCATAAATTGGCTAATAAACCTCTTTTTATCAAGCCTGGTCTCCATATCCAGCTTTTCAGCTTTTTCAAGAAGTTTGTCAACCTTTTCATGAGTAGCAGAGTGTAGACCTTGAAGATTTTTGGTAGACAGAGATGTGACTTTGAGTTCTTGAAATCAGAATTTGTGAACAACTCATCAGCTTTTCCAATATGGTCTGTCAGTACTTTGGAGCTTGGAATGAAATCAGTTTCATTCCACTTCTTGGTCCACTCCACACCTCTATGAGTATCTTCCCAAGGAATAGGAGCATCTTGTTCAACAAATTTGTGGATCAATGCCTCCTTTCCAAGAATAGGAGCTGGAGTATGTACTGAAATACTGTCTTCAGAACTGGAAGAAGACTCATTATCCTCTGACAGTACAAGAGTATA
Organism: Apium graveolens; assembly: GCF_009905375.1. Classification (NCBI taxonomy): domain Eukaryota; kingdom Viridiplantae; phylum Streptophyta; class Magnoliopsida; order Apiales; family Apiaceae; genus Apium; species Apium graveolens. Next base: position 148,978,556 of record NC_133657.1, on the reverse strand, counting down.
TGAGGCAACTGGAGATTCAGGAACAACTTCATCTAAATTCTGATCATCAGAATTTATCTCCAGAATAGGAGTTGTTGGTATCTCAGCCTATAGAATAGGAGAATTGACTGTTGTTGGCTGAGCTGCTGTGGTTGGAGCTTCCAGATAAAGAACAATTGGTATATTCCTATTGTGAATATCTATTTCAGAACTTGCAGCTTATTCTTCAACATTATCTGTAGCTTTTTCATGAATATGAGAGACAGGAGGTGTGAGCACAGTATCTTGAGCAGTGTCAGGAGCTTGAGTTGGAGATGGCAAAGCTTCAAGTACAATTGGCTGTGAGATCAAAGATTCCTGATCCTCTTCCTCAGCTTCTTCAGTATTCTCTGATGGAGGCTTAGCCATGTGCCTTCTTGCTCTCATTTTCTTTAATCTCCTTGATAGTGAAAGAGTTTCTTGATCATCAGAACTTATAGTTCTTTTCCTCTTCAAAGTACATGAACCCTCAACTTCATCTAAATTCTGATGGGTTGACTATAACAACTCGTATATTTTTATTATTTAAATGTGTAATTGTTAAATAATTAATAAATAAAATATGTGTATTGGTAGTGTCAGCAGTGTATTGTGTGTTACTATTTTTATATGTGACTGTGGATGTATAGGGATTATTTACGTAATAAATAGTGAGTGGTATTATTCTGTTCCACTTTAAAAAAATGGATTTAATTGCAGATTTATTTCCATAAATATTTGGATAATCTCTAAAATTGGTTTTATAATTTTATAATTACAGTAATTACTTTTGAGACTTTCTAAAATTGAGAAATTAATATTTCATTAATTATTTATTTTTTAAATGATTTTAAATTATTTTGGGAATTTTCGGAGTTAGTTTCACCCGCGGGTTGTTTCGTTTAATTGTTAAAAGCGGGTATAAATTGCATTTCAGAAATCATTTTAAAATTTTGAAAAATAACGTTTTATTTGCTCCAGGATATTTCTAACATTTTAATACTATTTTGGTAAATTTCTGAATTTGTTTAAGCGCGATTCGGTTCATAATTGCGAGTGCCGGAATAAACCGGGCCTTAAACGGTTCGTATTTATCCTGGTAAACACGTGTTAATCTATCAGCAAAGGAGATTGATACGTGTTAACATCACAACACTTCTTTTGCTACGTGGCCTCTTAGCACCACTCGGGTTCCACTCGGGTTTCTTCCCCCTCTCACCCGAATCGATCTCTCATCTCAGTCTCTTCTTATCTCTCTATCTCGATCTTTTCCTCTCTCTCTCCCCGGTTCTCTTTTCTTTCTTCTCCTCTCTGTTCATCTCCTTTCTCGACTGCCCCCGCCACGTATTGCTCCGGTGAGTAGCCGCTGGTGGTGTTATTTATGTGTGGATTTTGCTGCATATGTATGCTTGCAAAATGTGTGTGTTCAATTGTATGTATATGTGTGTGGTGTTGTGAGTGAGGTCTGTGTGTGTGCTTGTTGTTCTAGCCTTTCTTTTTCCGTCCGTGTGCGGTGTTTTCCGGTTGCTTGCTGTGTTGGTGGTACACGCGCGTGCGTGTGCTCTTTTGTAATTTATTATTCTTTTACTTCTCTGAAATATCTGATGGAAGTGAATTTTTATTCTTTTTGTAGAAATTATTGATCGAATATTCGTGAAATAAATGATTTCGTGTGGGATGAATTTATAAATTTAATCGATAGAATTTTGTGTTGGAAACCCGAAAAATTAATCGGTTACCCGTGAAATTTTGTCGCCATCGGCAATGAGCCTCGGCGAGCCGACGGTGGACGGTGATGACATTGTTCTGAGTCCTACAAATTATTAAATAAATATGAGTGTGAATACAAGATGTAATAATAATAATTAGTTGGTGAAATCGGTGTTTGGGATTTGTGAATTGGATTTCGGTTGTATTGGTGGAATAATTGTTGGATTGTTTGTTGTGATTTGACGTTGAATTGTTCGACGGGTAGGCCGATAAACAGTGGAGGTGCTGCTCGAATTTTTTGGAAATTAAATTCAGAAATTCAGGACATACCCTGTTGTTATCAGAATGTCGAACGAGTATAAATAAGTATCTACATATATTTTGTGCTGAACGTGATTGTATGTTTTGGTAAATGTTTTGTTAAAACTCAATGACCCTAATTTCGCAAAATGACGAGTATACGTATTTTCTAAAAACAATCACCGATCCGATTTCCGAGATTGTGAACCCTAATTGTTGCGCGTGTTATTATGATCTATATAATTACGAGTCGGGATTTGATATCGAATGGGTAGATGTGTTTTGAGGATATGTCAAGCATACCAAGACGTCTAACGTAAAGTATTTCGGCTCTGTAGGTATTAATCAAAGGACTCAAAAAGTGATATCGAACTAAAGATAATCTAGTGCTCAGTCGGCAAGCACAGCGAGGTTCCTAGAAGGACCTGGGCGTTGAAGTCGGATCCAGGATAGTCAAATAGTAAAGTGATAAAGCCGAGTGTCCCAAATCGGTTCAAGGTCAATCAGAGATAGTTGTATCGCTCTACAAGGCAAGTACCCTGACCATTCTTTTATGGTTCAGTGCATATGAATAACTAAATGTTTATTCTCGTAATGGAACAGAAACGTTTAAGTTACGTATCCCCTGTATTTGAAAATATTGTTTAAAATTATGTTTTGGGGAAAAGTAACTTCTGAAAACACCTATCTCTAAATGTGATTTAAATGAAAAGAGGATTTGAATAGTGTGCTGTGACAGAATTGGTTTTGAAAATATAAAAGAGATAGGTGACAGTGATTTTGAAAACTGGATAAAGAGAATGTTTTGATCCACCTGTGTCATGAAATTTTGGAAAAAGACAAAAAGGGAATTCAGTTGATCTATTGGAGTTGTGTAAGAGGCCCGTTATTCGGTAACGGTTTAGCATGAGGTTGCGTAAGTGGCTAATTGGGTTGTGTATTCTATTAACCGATTAGTCCAGCGTGGGGGAAAGACCTAGCTAGTCTTTTCCCAAGTTCCGGAACACATTCTATTTCTGGACGGCCGCTAGTCGCTGTCCGGTGAGGGTAGACTGATCAGCTATCTTCACCCGTTAACGTCCAATAGATTTGATTGATTCAATTTTGAAACTATTTAATAAAGTAAAGTAATTTTGAGGTTCCCGGAGAGGAACATGTTTTTATAGGTCCTGTGATGGGACAAGTTTTATGGTTCCCGTAACGGAACAAATGATCTTGGGTCCCCGTAACGGGACAAATGGTTTTATGATTCCTGTAATAGAACGGAAGGTTTGAAAATGGAAATAGCATGCTAAAATTTAACCATGGTTTTGTTTATGCACATCACATGATTGTTGATCTTATTTTACAGAGCATGCTAGTTTTAAATATCCAGTTTATATCATGTTTTACATGTTTCTGGCAAGTTATGAATTCTATTCCTATAACTGTTTTACATTAAACTGTTTTACTTGTTATTCATATAGTGGTATTGCTGAGCGATTGATTGCTCACCCTTGGAGAATGTTTTATATATGTATTACAGATGCCTAGGAGATTCCTGCGCGTTAGTCAGGGCAGAGTTCCAGCTCCTTTGTGTCAAGCTCCTCTGAGGTAGTCGTGTTCAGACCAGGTGAGGTCTGTTGAGTTGCTGCATTAAATTAGTGTTCAGGGTTGTGTAAAGTAATTTGGGTTGTGTTGGTTGAATAACCTAAGTCATACTTAAACCTGGAAAAGGTCTTGGTAAAGGGGTCATAGTTATGTTTTAGATTGAATTATAATTGTTATTATTGTGGTTGGTGATGTCAACTCCTGACCCCGGGGTTGAGGCCGTCACAGTTGGTATCAGAGCTACAGGTTTGAGTCCCTGATTTAGGTTATGGGTAGAGTTAAAAGAGTGAAAAAAGGTTCGTAGATAGATGTGAGTCAGCAACTCAAGCAGAGGAGCAAGTCTATGAGTTTAGTCAAGGGTTTCGGAAGCGTAACCCTGACGTTTGTTGAGGATTGACTGGAGCTGCCCCAGTTTAGAATACGTCTCCTTTGTATATGTATTATTAGTAAGGTTCGATAGAGATTTCTAGATTCCCTCTCGAGAATTTGAGTCTGGTTGAGCGAATTCAGCTTCGGAGCAGACCTTTGATGTGTCAGCTGTAGAGACGCCAATGTTATTTCTAATTATTCCCTATTCTATGTCAAGGAATGTTATTGGCCCGATGGTGTAACCCTGGTGAGTTCGGATGGTATGATAATAGTTAGGGGCTATTATGACGACTATGTTGGTAGTGAATGTGGATCAGAACGGGAGGTGATATCGTTGAACTCTTTTATTTCTTCCTTGAACTGTATTTTATCTCTAGAGTAATTATTTCTATTCTATAAGTTACTTACTTTTCCTGTGAGAAAGTTGTGAACCCGTAGTAAGCTACTTAGGGTTCTGTTGATCTCCTTACAAACCAGATTTTTTCTTTTCTATTTGTGGATCTCTTCTCTGAATATTGTTTCTTTCATCGGTGACTTTTCGGTTGATTGGGGCAAACAATGCATATGAATTGACCATTTGTCTATGTGACAAACGGGTCTGGTGGGATGCCACCGAGTTATGTGTTGTGACCGTATGGTACTAAGACTGGCCATCTTATGTACTTGTATGGTTGCTCTCAGTCATATCTATATTTTCTTCTTCATTGTTTCTTCTTATTCGATTTCCTTGAGCCAGAAATTTCATTGGATATTTTATGGAAATGAATTTTTGGCGACTAGATGGTTCTCGTTATGGAAAGCAAGTAAGAGCGACTGTTGAAAAGAACGAGAGTACTATATTAAGATATTACTTTGGAATAGTGGTAATCGCAAGAGTTCCGGACCTAATGATGGAATTATAGCTTCATGAAAAGTAAATTAATGGTTGATGGGTTACTTTCGGGTGACAAGAAACCATCCTTGGAAGAAGGATTGGTAGCAGCATGGACGATGACCCTTAGTGAAGTCAGTGTCCCTTAAGCTTGACTCGACTTATTGGCTTGTTCTACATAGTGCGTAACTAATATATTCAGCCGACTTTTGTGGTATGTTGGAAAAAATTTAGGTGTTGGGAAGTTGGTTAGTCGTTGTTATATTGAGGAACCGTGCTACGACATTTAGTTTCTTTGTATTTTAGATTTCTGAACCGTTGTTGATTCTGTTACTGCTAATGTTGCTAATGCTGCTAATCTAAATTTCTTTTATAAATGGATCCTAATATTAAAGACATGGGTACTGTGATTGGGCAGCATTTTCCTGATACAGGTGCACCGTTTAAACGGTGATACCTTTTGTTAAATATTTTTGTTATTGAATAAACTCATTTATATATTTCAGGAAGATGCCACCCAAGAAAGCTACCCAGTCTAAAGAAAATAGTAGTAGTTTTGCGGAGGGTCCAGCTATAAATAAAATTCTAGACTTGTTGCACCAGCAGCAGCAACAACAGTTACAGTTAATCCAACAGGTTCAGCAACAGAAACTACTGTTACAGCAGCAACAGCAAGGAGTGAACCAAAGTGCTAGTTTCAAATCCTTTCAGAATGTTAACCCTCCTGAGTTTAAAGGTGAACCTAATCCAGTAGCTGCTAGCGCGTGGTTAAAAGAGATGGAGAAAGCTTTTAATCTTGTTCAAGTAAGTGAGAATCTTAAGACTGATTATGCGAGCTATTTCTTGAAAACTGAAGCAAATTACTGGTGGGAGTCAACTAAAGCGTTAGAAGGAGAAGGCCCTGTTCCATGGGCTAGGTTTAGTGAGTTATTTTTGGAAAAGTATTTTCCTGACTGTGTAAGAAACCAAATGGAAATTGAGTTTCTAGAACTGAAGGCAAGGAGGTTTCAACAAGGATTGAAGCCTGAAATTCGTAGTGGAGTGGTGGCATTGCAACTCAAAATGTATCCTTCCGTAGTTCAGGCCGCCTTAGTAATTGAATTTGATCAGAAGTTAGCCGCTAGAGAATGAGAAGATAAAAAGCGAAAAATTGATGATATGAAGGAAGCATTAGGTTAGGAAGGATCCAGTCAGAAGTCTCATAAAAAGGTCGGAAGGTATAAGAATAAAGAATTTAGAGAGAAAAGTATTTCTTTAAATAGAATTAGTAACACCCCAGCTAGCTCTAATCAGGCCAACTCGGTTAAATCGCCTATATTAGAGTGTAAGCAATGCGGTAAGAGGCATAGTGGAAGGTGTAAAGCAAATACTGAATGCTTTAGGTGTAGTTAGAAGGGACATTATGTGTCAGAATGTAAGGTGGAAAATCCAGGAGTCGTCTGTTATAACTGCCGCAAGGTAAGGCATGTTGCCAAGAATTGTAGAAGTACTTCCCGAGAAAGCATGGGAGGTAATGCACCAAAAGGTTTGACGTCCAGTACAGCCAAAACTAAGACTTGTAATGTGATTAAAAGTTTAGCTGCTCAAGGCCCTGATAAGGAACCAGGACAATAATTGATTACCGAAAGAAGCAAACGATAATATCCACAAAAGCTAATATTAGGATAAGTATTCAAGGACATAAGCAAGAAGAGAATGTGTAACTAGCACATGTAAGGGATATTGAGAAGGAAACTTCTGAATTGGGAGATGAAAGAATAATGAGACAAGGTGTATTATGTGTTGTGTACCAATGTGATTTATAGGAAAGAAGGATGGATGTATGAAGTTACATGATGATTATCAGAAGTTAGAAAAGTCGACGAATAAGAATAAGTAACCCTGCATAGAATGGGTTATGAGTGCTGTAAGTTTTGGTAATAATAGACGGAGTAACAAGTGTATTAATTGTCTATCAGAAAATAAGGAATATGGTGTATCAGGAGTGCTTGCATGTTATAATCGTATTTATTGATAACATCCTCGCCCATCTAAGGGTTAAGGAAGGTCAAGTTGAAAGCCTAAAGAAGTGTTTATGAAAGGTTGAGAAGTAGGAATTGTATACTAAGCTTCAAAAGTATGAGAACTTGATTAAAATTGATTATGAGCCATGGTTGTTTAAGTGACTACCTACCAGGAAGGATTCATTCAGGGATAGATGTCTGGAGTAGAAAAGAAAATTGATTATTATTAAGATCATTGAGGAGTTGATAGAAGAATGGAAGAAGTGAGAAATTGAAGATTCAAGTACCTGGAGAGTAAGTGTGTGAGATCATTTTTCAATTAGAAGGAATGGGAAGAATCAAGCAGTGTTAAAAAGAAGTTGTGAATCAAGAATTGAACATGACTAAGATTCCGAGGAAATTGAAAAGAGTAAAAATTAGAGTTGAATACCGAAAGGTAATAAAATTTGAATATATGAATGTACTATCTAGCTAGACGAATGAGCATGAGTAAGAAGTGCTTGGATGTTGAAAGTAAATTGAAAATCAGTATTACCTCTCATCTTTAGATATAGGGTTAAAATAAGAAGGTGATTCGGACAATATAAGATATATGGAGAGTATGTATGATGGGTTTAAAAAGGGGAACTGCGGTAATTACCTACCCTAGATTGAATTTTCTATGATAATAGTTACCCTGTTAGTAATAAAATACTACTTTGCGAAGTGTTGTGTGGACACAACCATGATTCCTCCCTCTATTGAGAGAAAGTGGGAGTAGAGATATTGTTAAGTCCTAGATTAATTCAGTACATTCATAGTGTGGTGGTGTTAACTCAGGAAAGAGTTGAAACCATTCGTGATATACAAAGAGAGAAAGCGGATTCGCATCGAGAGAATATGAATTCCTAGAATGAAGATCGGGGTATAAGCGAAAGTTTTACCCTAATTGAGATTGGTTAAGTTTGAACAGAAAGGACAAGTTGAGTCCTGAATATAGTGAATCATTCGAAGTATTAATAAAAATAGGTATAGTTGCCATGAGTTGACGTGACTGCTGCAGTTATATATATATATATATATAATATGTCTTGCATATCAATATTAGGGCGATATGTATCTGATTTGGATCAAATTATTGATAGGGAGCCAATGTGCTCTTATCCAAAATTGTTCTGCGTGGAATAATCGATCCAAATCCTAGATCATTAAGAGCGAGTACTTAATAATGAATTTATGTCTGTAGTGAGTATGCTTTGAATAAATCCCCGAGTAGAAGAGTCTACCTGGAAGTTAGAGTCGATATGCTTGACAAATATCCTCATTCGTTTAGTTAAATCAGATTCTGAGGACAGAATCTTTTTAGGGGGGGAAGAATATAACAACTCGTATATTTTTATTATTAAAATGTGTAATTGTTAAATAATTAATAAATAAAGTATGTGTATTGGTATTGTCAACAGTGTATTGTGTGTTACTATTTTTATATGTGATTGTGGATGTATAGGGATTATTTGCGTAATAAATAGTAAGGGGTATTATTCTGTTCCACTTTAAAAAATTGATTTAATTGCAGATTTATTTCCATAAATATTTGGATGATCTCTAAAATTGGTTTTATAATTTTATAATTACAATAATTACTTTTGAGACTTTCTAAAATTGAGAAATCAATATTTCATTAATTATTTATTTTTTAAATGATTTTCTGAGTGTGATTAATGGTAAAATCCATATTTAATTATGGAAATCTTTAAAAATTATGAAACTTATATTTTATTAAGTTCGTATTATTCTGAGAATTTTAAAATTATTTTGGGAATTTTCGGAGTTAGTTTCACCCGCGCATTGTGTCATTTAATTGTTAAAAGCGGGTATAAATTGTATTTCAGAAATTGTTTTAAAATTTTGAAAAATAACGTTTTATTTGCTCCAGGATATTTCTAACATTTCAATACTATTTTGGTAAATTTCTGAATTTGTTTAAGCGCGATTCGGTTCATAATTGCGAGTGTCGAAATAAACCGGGCCTTAAACGGTTCGTATTTATCCTGGTAAACACGTGTTAATCTATCAGCAAAGGACATTGATACGTGTTAACATCACAACACTTCTTTTGCTACGTGGCCTCTTAGCACCACTCGGGTTCCACTTGGGTTTCTTCCCCCTCCCACTCAAATCGATCTCTCATCTCAGTCTCTTCTTATCTCTCTATCTCGATCTTTTCCTCTCTCTCTCCCCTATTCTCTTTTCTTTCTTCTCCTCTCTGTTCATCTCCCTTCTCGACTGCCCCCGCCACGTGTTGCTCCGGTGAGTAGCCGCTGGTGGTGTTATTTGTGTGTGGGTTTTGCTGCATATTTATGCTTGCAAAATGTGTGTGTTCAATTGTATATATATGTGTGTGGTGTTGTGAGTGAAGTCTGTGTGTGTGCTTGTTGTTCTGGCCTTTCTTTTTCCGGCCATGTGCGGTGTTTTCCGGTTGCTTGCTGTGTTGGTGGTACACGCGCGTGCGTGTACTCTTTTGCAATTTATTATTCTTTTACTTCTCTGAAATATCTGATGGAAGTGAATTTTTATTCTTTTTGCAGAAATTATTGATCGAATATTCGTGAAATAAATGATTTCATGCGGGATGAATTTATAAATTTAATCGATAGAATTTTGTGTTGGAAACCCGAAAAATTAATCGGTTACCCGTTAAATTTTGTCGCCGTCGGCAATGAGCCTCGGCGAGCCGACGGTGGACGGTGAGACGTTGTTCTGAATCCTATAAATTATTAAATAAATACGAGTGTGAATACAAGATGTAATAATAATAATTAGTTGGTCAAATCGGTGTTTGGGATTTGTGAATTGGATTTCGGTTGTATTGGTGGAATAATTGTTGGATTGTTTGTTGTACTTTGACGTCGAATTGTTCGACGGGTAGGCCGATAAACAGTGGAGGTGCTGCTCGAATTTTTTGGAAAGTAAATTCAGAAATTCGGGACATACCCTGTAGTTATCGGAACGTCTAACGAGTATAAATAAGTATATACATATATTTTTTGCTGAACGTGATTGTATGTTTTGGTGAATGTTTTGTTAAAACTCAATGACCCTAATTTCGCAAAATGACGAGTATATGTATTTTCTAAAAACAAACACCGATCCGATTTTCGAGATTGTGAACCCTAATTATTGCGCATGTTATTATGATCTATATAATTACGAGTCAGGAGTTGATATCGAATGGGTAGATGTGTTTTGAGGATATGTCAAGCATACCTAGACGTCTAACGTAGAGTATTTCGGCTCTGTAGGTATTAGTCAAAGGACTCAAAAAGTGATATCGAACTAAAGATAATCTAGTGTTCAGTCAGCAAGCGCAGCGAGGTTCCTAAGAGAAGGACCTGGGCGTTGAAGTCGGATCCAGGATAGTCAAATAGTAAAGTGATAAAGCCGAGTGTCCCAAATCGGTTCAAGGTCAATCAGAGATAGTTGTATCGCTCTGCAAGGCAAGTACCCTGACCATTCTTTTATGGTTCAGTGCATATGAATAACTAAATGTTTATTCTCGTAATGGAACAGAAATGTTTAAGTTACGTATCCCCTGTATTTGAAAATGTTGTTTAAAATTATGTTTTGGGGAAAAGTAACTTCTGAAAACAACTATCTCTAAATGTGATTTAAATGAAAAGAGGATTTGAATAGTGTGCTGTGACAGAATTGGTTTTGAAAATATAAAAGAGATAGGTGACAGTGATTTTGAAAACTGGATAAAGAGAATGTTTTGATCCACCTGTGTCATGAAATTTTGGAAAAAGACAAAAAGGGAATTCAGTTGATCTATTGGAGTTGTGTAAGAGGCCCGTTATTCGGTAACGGTTTAGCATGAGGTTGCGTAAGTGGCTAATTGGGTTGTGTATTCTATTAACCGATTAGTCCAGCGTGGGGGAAAGACCTAGCTAGTCTTTTCCCAAGTTCCGGAACACATTCTATTTCTGGATGGCCGCTAGTCGCTGTTCGGTGAGGGTAGACTGATCAACTATCTTCACCCGTTAACGTCCAATAGATTTGATTGATTCAGTTTTGAAACTGTTTAATAAAGTAAAGTAATTTTGAGGTTCCCGGAGAGGAACAAGTTTTTATAGGTCCTGTGATGGGACAAGTTTTATGGTTCCCGTAACAGAACAAATGATCTTGGGTCCCCGTAACGGGACAAATGGTTTTATGATTCCTGTAATGGAACGGAAGGTTTGAAAATGGAAATAGCATGCTAAAATTTAACTATGGTTTTGTTTATGCACAGCACACGATTGTTGATCTTGTTTTACAGAGCATGCTAGTTTTAAATATCCAGTTTATATCATGTTTTACATGTTTCCGGCAAGTTATGAATTCTGGTCCTATAACTGTTTTACATTAAACTGTTTTACTTGTTATTCATATAGTGGTACTGCTGAGCGATTGATTGCTCACCCTTGCAGAATGTTTTATATATGTATTGCAGATGCCTAGGAGATTCCTGCGCGTTAGTCAGGGCAGAGTTCTAGCTCCTTTGTGTCAAGCTCCTCTGAGGTAGTTGTGTTCAGACCAGATGAGGTCTGTTGAGTTGCTGCATTAAATTAGTGGTCAGGGTTGTGTAAAGTAATTTGGGTTGTGTTGGTTGAATAACCTAAGTCATACTTAAACCTGGAAAAGGTCTTGGTAAAGGGGTCATAGTTATGTTTTAGATTGAATTATAATTGTTATTATTGTGGTTGGTGACGTCAACTCCTGACCCCGGGGTTGAGGCCGTCACATTGACCCTTCAGCTTCTTTCTGAAAAATAATATTTTCAGCTTCAACAGTCACAGGTTCTGATGCATGAACCTGTGCTTCTTCATCATCTGACTCATCCCTTAGAATCATCTTCCTTCTCTTTGGTAGAGGTTGAGGAACAGACTTTGCCCTCTTAGGCCTGGAAGATGAATGTTTGATGGTAGGTGCTGATGGTTTTTGTTGTGAGAATTGATCTGCTTGAAAGTATGTTCTGATGGTAGGTTGAGTTAGTTGTGGTTGAGAGGTGGTTGGTTGTGTAGTGGTTGGAGGTGCTGATGGAGGTCGGGATGGTTGGACATCAGGATATATGGAGGTATAGGTGTTTGGGTTAGAGTTTACCAAAACTATTTGACTGATAGTGGAATTTGGAGGGGTCTTAGAACAGTTTTCTTATTATCAGTTGATAATAAATCAGTAAAAGCTCTCTTAGAAAGTTTAAATGGTGAAATTAACTCACTTGCTAGTTGGGGTTCATCAGAGTTACAAAAGCTGTAAATAAGTTGACAGAATCTAGCAAAATATATAGTATTTCTATCTTGTGTCATCCTATCCCCTATGAATCCTAGTAAAGCAGTAGCCTAATCAAAATGAGATTGAGTAATTAGAGCATACACAATTTGCTGACTAAGGATTGGAATAGCATCAAAGTTTGAGCATTTGTTGGCAAAGGCTCTTGTGATGCAGTCGAAGAAGAAACTCCACTCCCTCTTAATGTAAGGTCTCTTTAGTTGTCCAAGTTTTGCCAAAGTTTTCTCATAGCCCAAATTGGCCATTAGCTATTGAAGAGCTGGCTCCTCAACTGTTGAATAAGTGCAGTTTTCTAGCAATTGTAGTGCTTAACGAACTGTAGCCACAGTCCCCACATGTTCATCCTCCCCTGTAGTAAAGATAATACTTGGGGACCCATTAGCACCACCATCATCATAAATTCCTGACCTCCAGAACTCCAGCACCTGAGTCCCTGAGATTGCTTCAGGGTGGGTCAAAGCATAGCCTATTTCACTTCAAGACAAAAAGTCTTGGATGAAGTGAAGTTCTGATGGGGCTTCATCCTTGATGAGAATAGCTAAGTAGTTGTTAGGAACAAACTTAGCTCCATTGAAAACAATGTCTTTTGGCGCCATTTCTGTAAGAAATAAGTGAGAAAATAGAGTGTACACAAGGTGTTTGATAAAAGTCCTGTAAGAAAATAGCTTCAGAGAATATTAGTGAGAGAGAAAATAAGAGAGATTAGAGAAAGAAAAGTAGGTACAAGATTATAAAATCTTTTAACTCCCATATATATACTCTCTTTTTGACAATTGTTATGATTGAAGCAGAACAGACTTTAGACACCTAGCAGCATATCATTAGTCAAAACATTATTAGTGGCCACGGGTATTAAGCAGTAATAAATATGCACATGCAGTGTTTCAAGGAAAACACGCTTCCCACTTACTAAATGATTATGACTGTTTTTATATCATATAATTATATTCTGATAAAATATGACCGTTACAGTATTTACCACAAATAAGTCAAGTAAATAAATAATTCCACGTAAGCATCAGAGTTTACATCAGGATTTAATATCAGAACTTGACTATTATCAGATTTTAACGGTCATCAGAACATGGATTCTGTACTCAAAAAGTGAATGTTTGTATCTGTGATTCTTCATACAAATACTGACTTGTTTCTTCAGAGTTTAATCATCAGAACTTCCATCAGAACTTGTCCTCAGAATTTATGCAAATGATACTTAACTGTTTGTCTAAAATAACTTAATCACCACAGTAATTTTCATCATTCATACGGAGTGATAGTATGTGCATTAGCAAAATATCAGATAAAGATTAAAGTCTAATAAACTTCAGTACATTATAGAAATAAGGCATAAATAAGAAAAGTGCTTAAAATATGTCATTAATAATGAAGTCTACTATAGAATAAATTTATGCAAGAATCCACCTCAACTGTTTGTGTTCATTTTATGCATCTTTTAAAATTTCTTTTTACAGTGGCTTCTCAGTGTAAGTGAGTCACAACTGCTATCAGAATTTATGCTATTATCAGAGTATATCTCCAGTAATCAGAGAATGTGAAAAGTCACCAAGAAAAATTTATCTGCTTTTCTAATGCATATAACTTAATACCAGCAATGCACTTGGGTCTTCCCTTCCACATATTTACTCTAGATCTCAAAGGAGTACCTGACTTCAATTTTCTTTTCTTTCCTTTTCTTTTCTTCATATAAGTGAGGCTTATCAAGCATGTGGTTCATTCTTAAGATTTACTGATATCAGAATTTGACAGATAAGAAGCAAGAATCTAGTTTGTGACTTAGTAATAAGATACACAAAGTAAATTTGACTAAGCTCAACATCAGAATTTGCTTGTGTTAATGAATTTCCACATAAACAACTAATTCAAACATGGGATTTCTAGTATGTTAAAGACTACTAGGTCAGCATCTAGCACAGTTATCCTCATTGGATTGAATAGTCACAGAACATTCAAAATACTATCTGAGTATATAGATCCATATCAGGTAACAATCAGTATTTAATGTATTACAATTTAAGCACATATTACATGAAGATAAGACAATCTGTAAACACTGATCATAAAGTTTGATGCATGTGAACAAAAACTAAACAGATTTAGAGAAAGAACCTGAAACCATTCCAAGTTCAATTACTAGTCTTCTAAAAGTAGCTTCACATAGTGGTTTTGTGAAGATATCTACTAGTTGTTGATCTGTTGAAACAAAATACAGTTCCATTGTACCTTCCATCACATGTTCCCTTATTAAATGGTACCTAATGCTAATGTGCTTTGTCATTGAGTGTTGAACTGGATTACCTCTCATACCAATAGCACTTTGATTATCACAGTAAATAGGTATTTTAGAAAATTCTAACCCATAGTCTAGTAACTGATTCTTCATCCGTAGAATTTGTGCACAACAGCTTCCTGCAGCAATATGTTATGCTTCTGCAGTTGATGTGGAAATTGATTTCTGTTTCTTGCTAAACCAAGAAACCAATCTGCCTCCAAGAAATTGGCAGCTTCCACTAGTGCTTTTCCTGTCTATTTTGCATCCTGCAAAATCTGCATCTGAGTAACCTATTAGCTTAAAATCTGATTCTCTAGGATACCACAATCCTAGATCAGCTGTACCCTTGAGGTACTTGAAAATTCTTTTCACAGCTATTAGATGAGGTTCTCTTGGATCAGCCTGAAATCTTGCACAAAGACAGATAGCATACATGATATCAGGTCTATTAGCAGTTAGATAGAGTAGAGAGCCAATCATACCTCTGTAATCAGTAATATCTACTAATTTACCAGTATCCTTATTGAATTTTGTTGCAGTGGCCATGGGAGTGGATGCACTTGAACAATCTTGCATTCCAAATTTCTTCAACAAATTTCTGGTGTACTTGGTTTGACAAATAAAAGTGCCTTCTTCATTCTGCTTGACTTGAAGGCCCAGAAAATAGCTAAGTTCCCCCATCATACTCATTTGATATCTTGACTGCATCAGTTTGGCAAACTTCTTGCAAATTCTGTCATTTGTAGAACCAAAGATGATATCATCAACATATATCTGAACCAAAAGTAAGTCCTTTCCATGGTTGAGGTAGAACAGAGTTTTGTCAATAGTTCGTCTGTTAAATCCACTTTCCAGAAGAAACTGAGCTAAAGTCTCGTACCATGCTCTTGGAGCTTGCTTAAGGCCATAAAGTGCTTTATCAAGCCTGTAGACATGATTTGGAAATTTGGAATCTACAAAGCCAGGAGGTTGTTCAACATATACTTCCTCTTCCAATTCTCCATTGAGAAAAGCACTTTTTACATCAAATGATGAACCAGTATCTTTATCTAACTTGGTTGCAGTGGCCATGGGAGTGGATGCAGTTGAACTGTCTTACATTCCAAATTTCTTGAGTAAATTTATAGTGTACTTGGATTGATTTATAAAAGTACCTTCTTCATTTTGCTTGACTTCAAGTCCCAGAAAATAGCTAAGTTTTCCCATCATACTCATTTGATATCTTGACTGTATTAGTTTTGCAAACCTTTCACATAGTTTGGCATTTGTAGAACCAAATATGATATCATCAACATATATCTGTACCAAAAGTAAGTCCTTTCCATGGTTGAGGTAGAACGGTATTTTATCAATTGTACCTCTGTGAAATCCACTTTTCAGAAGGAATTGAGCTAAAGTCTCATACCATACTCTTGGAGCTTGCTTAAGGCCATAAAGTGCTTTATCAAGCCTGTAGACATGATTTGGAAATTTTAAATGTACAAAGCCTGGAGGTTGTTCAACATATACCTCTTCTTCCAATTCTCCATTGAGAAAAGCACTTTTCACATCCATTTGAAAGACTTTAAACTTTTTGTGAGCAGCATAGGCCAAAAAGATTCTTATGGCTTCCAATCTAGCAACTGGTGCAAATGTTTCATCATAATCAATGGCCTCCTATTGAGAGTAGCCTTTGGCAACCAGCCTTGCTTTATTTCTTGTAATTATGCCATCACTGTCAGTTTTATTTCTGAACACCCATTTTGTGCCAACAATTGATCTATTTTTTGGTCTTGACACTAGGGTCCGAACTTTATTTCTTTTAAATTCATTTAACTCTTCCTGCATTGCTTGCACCCAATCAACATCTTGAAGAGCTTCTTCCACTTTCTTTGGTTCAGTATGAGATAGAAAGGAATGATAGAGACATTCATTTGATGTTGCAGTTCTAGTTATGACACTTGCTTCAGTATCTCCAATTATCAAGTCCGGTGTATGTGATTTGGTCCACTTCCTTGCAGATAGAAGTTGTTCTCTATAACTGGATCCTTCCCCATGATCCATGTTGTTTCCATCAGCATTTTCTGATGCTCCCCCTGTAGTTATGCTCTCTGAAACTTCAGAATTTGAGTTAGATCCTTCAGGATTTGAAGAATCAGAGTTTCCAGAACTATCAGAATTTGGCTCATCAGAACTTGAAAAGCCAGTGGTAGGATCTTCAGCTTGCTCCCCCTGGACAGATGCATTTTCCCTTGGAGTAGTTACCACAGTTTCAATGACATCAGAACTTAACCCGTCAGAACTTACAGGATCAGGATTTAAGTCATCAGAATTTACAGAATCAGAATTTAAATCTTCATTTTCAAATCTCAGCTGATCATGATCATTGAAATCTTCAAGTCCAGTAATCTTCTTATCATCAAAAGATACATTGATAGATTCCATGACAATCCTTGTTCTTAAATTGTAGACTCTGAAGGCTTTTGTGGAATGTGGATATCCAACAAAAATTCCTTCATCAGCTTCTAAATCAAATTTTCACAGCTGTTCAGGATGAGTCTTAAGAACAAAACACTTGCAACCAAATACATGAAAGTATTTTAGATTTGGCTTCTTTTTCTTCACCATCTCATATGGTATTTTTCCATGCTTGTTTATGAGTGTAGCATTCTGTGTAAAACAAGCAGTATGCACAGCTTCAGCCCAAAAGTAGGTTGGTAGCTTTGCTTCATCAAGCATAGTTCGTGCATCTTCAATAAGAGTCCTGTTCTTTATTTCTACAACTCCATTTTTCTATGGAGTTCCAGGTGCAGAAAATTCCTGCTTTATTCCATGCTCTTTGCAGAACTCTTCCATGATTGAATTCTTGAACTCAGTGTCATTATCGCTTCTTATAATTTTGACAAAATCTTTGACCAATTTATTCAGCTGTTTGATATGAACAGTTAGAGTAGATGCAACCTCATTCTTCTTGTGGAAGAAATACACCCAAGTGTACCTTGTGAACTCATCCACTATAACCATAGCATATTTCTTCTTTGCAATAGACATGACATTGACTGGACCAAATAGATCAACATGCAGTAGGTGATAAGGCTCAAGAATTGAAGATTTAGTTTTGCTCTTGAATGAAGATTTTCTTTATTTTTCCTTTTGACATGAATCACAAAGGCCATCAGGAGCAAATACTGATTTTGGCAGTCCTCTCACATGATCTTTCTTTACTAGCTCATTTATGTTATTGAAATTTAAATGAGAGAGTCTTTTGTGCCAATTCCAGCTTTTTAAATTGATGTTCTACTCAACAGACAGATTGCAGAACCATCAGAACTTGTTGAAAGTCTGGCTTCATAAATGTTACCATGCCTATAACCTTTCAGAACTACTTTGCCTATAGAATTGCTTACAACTTCACAGTGTTCTTCAAAGAGATCTACATGATAACCTCTGTGACAGATTTGACTCACACTAAGCAGATTGTGTATAAGTCCTGAGACAAGAGCTACTGTTTCAATGATGACATTCCCAAGATTGATATTGCCATATCCCATAGTTTTTCCCATGTTGCCATCTCCATAAGAAATTCCTGGGCCAGCTTTCTCCACAAAGTCTTATAGCAGGGCTTTATTTCCAGTCATATGTCCTGAATATCCACTGCCCAGAACTAGGATGTTTTTCCTGTTGCCATGCAATCACAAAGACCACTATTGGTTAGTTTTAAGGACCCATACTTGCTTGGATCCTTTGGCCTTTTTAAGTTTGTTAGCATTTGCAGTGAATTTAATTTCAGAGTTTATATCAGACTTTGCATCAGACTTTACACTAGAAGGAATAATACTAACTTTCTTCAAAGAAAGTTTTATTTGATAATAATCATAGTACAAACTATGATATTCCTTACAAGTATAAATGGAATGCCATAAACTACCATAATGAAAACAAGGATTTTGTGGTTTAAACCTAACAGACTGACTCTTAATTCCTGATCTAGGAGGTAAAGAGTTTATTTCTTTATTTTTCCTGCAAAAAGAAGCAAGATGGTTAGAGTTTCCACAGTTATAACATTTCTTTCTAGGAGCATTAGGAATATGTATATAATTATTACTTTTATTCACACCTTCCTTTCCATTCCTATTTTTCCTAGCTTCATTTACCTTGTCACATTTCTTATTTCTTTCAGCTTATGCTTAAGCTGCTTCTTTGTCATTAATCCTATATTTACTTCAACTGGTTTATCCTGTTTTAATTTGTCAGAAGTTGAACTTTCTTTGATTTCTGTCCTAGACTCTTTCATCTTTTCAGAATCAGACTTTACAGTTTTTGCTACAAACTTAACATGATTTAACTTTGGCTTAGCAGTCTGTTTAACAATAATTGGCTCAATTTGCACAATTTTTTTCTCAATTTTATCATCTCCATAACCTAAGCCCTCTTTCCAGTTTCCACTACTGAGTAAATTCTGAGTTGTTCTGCCAGAGTTAGTCCAATTCTAATAATCTCTTTTTCCTTTTCTAAGTTAGCTTTTAGAAATTCATTCAATTTTAACACTTCATCTCTAACATACAAAGCATCATCTCTTTCTTTCTTAGTTTGATGAAGAAAAACTAACTCCTTTTCTAAATAGTCATTTATCTTTTTAAAAGCAAGATTTTCAGATGTTAATCTTTCACATGTTAAAGTCTGATCTCTATAACTAATGAACATGGTTTTAAGATATAATCTCAACTCAGTAATATCATCAATATGGTTTTCTAAATAGTCTGATCTCTATAACTAATGAACAGAGAGCTTGGTAGGCTTATATGATCCTTCATTAATCCTATCAAGGTATTTTGGATCTGTACCTTCCAGAAACATAGCCATCTTTACTTTCCATATGGGATACTCAGAAGGTCTCAGTATGGGAACCCTAATAGACTCATATCGATTGTGGGTTTGGGTGTTTTGAGTTTCTTGAGTTTTGGTAGGCTTAGTTGGGGTTTGTGCTTCTTTAGACATGATTGTTTGGATCTTTACTTGTTGTGAATATGTTGAGTACTTGATGATTACCTAAACAAAACATCTAAGTAGATTTTACTTAGTGAAATAATGTAGCACTCGATGGATAAGAATTATAGCCCCGGCGGATAACTCATTATAGTCCCGACGGATGATTAACTTATTATCCATCGAGTGAGTAGCTTATGTAATAATAAGTTTGTAGCACAGTGTTGTATGCACCTTTGTATAGAATCTGTAGTAGCATATAAGTCATGTTGACTTTAACTAGATATGCAGAATAGGTTGATCAACTGTATATAAGCAATGTCTTGTAATTCTGTATAAGTGAATTGAAGTCAAGTGCCAAAATAGCTACCAACGGATGCTTAACAAAGCTTCGACGGATGATCAAATGACTATCAACGGATATTTAACATAGCAGTCGACGGATGATCAATTAAGTCATCGACGGATGATCTGAAAGTTGATAGATGATTATATCAATATTCAAACATCAGTTGAACAGTGAAAGCTGACACACAACCGTTGAGTTGGATACAAGTACACTGTGGAAGCTCATTAACTGGGTAATAGAGGACGAAAAGCAGCAAAGATCAAGACTGTTAGATTTTATATTTGTTCAGTTCTTTTGACTTTGTAATCTTGATATTATATAAACCAAGAGAGTAGCAAATAGAAAAAGAACTGAGAGAACTAAGAAACAACAACAGAGAAATCTTTGTAATCACTATCTTTAGCATTTCCTGTGTTCTTAGCAGTTCTATTTGTGTAAGCAGCTGTGGGCATTTTTGCACACAGAGTCCTCTCGATATATTAAATATATCTCTAGTGGAATTGTTTAAATCCACCAGAAAATTTTTAAAGACTCTTGTTTTTAATTACTTATGTTTTGATTCATTCAAGTTTACATTCCGCATTGTGCTAATCAAAACAAATATATCCATAATCGAGTTGAACATTTTTATTTTAAGAAAAAGGTTCAAAAATTCCATTCAAACCCTCTTCTGTAATTCTTGCTATATTGCTAAGGGACTAACAATTGGTATCAGAGCAGGCTCTTAATCTACAAAGAGTTTAAAGATCAAAACAATTTAGCAAGATGAACAAGAAAGATGTTGGAGTCAAGATTCCTTTTCTTGATAAAGATAATTACCATCATTGGAAGATAAAGATGCATCTTCATATGCTTTCTCAAGATGAGGCCTATGTGGACTGCATAGAAAGAGGCCCTCATGTTCCAATGAGAGCTGCAACAGGAAATGAACCATCTGTTCCAAAGCCAAGGCATGAATGGTCTGATCCTGATATTGAACAAGTCAGGAAAGATAAAAAGGCCATGAACATTCTGTTCAATGGTGTTGATGCAGACATGTTTGATAACATCATCAACTGCAAGACTGCCAAGGAAGTTTGGGACACAATACAGATAATCTGTGATGGTACTGAGCAAGTAAGAGAAAATAAAATGCAGCTCCTGATTCAGCAATATGAGCATTTTCATAATGAAGAAAGTGAGTCACTCACTGACATTTTTAGTAGATTCTAAAAGCTACTAAATGCTCTTAAATTGCATGGAAGAGTCTATCAGACTAAAGACTCCAATCTAAAATTTCTCAGATCTCTTCCAAAGGAATGAAAACCAATGACAGTCTCATTGAGAAACTCACAAGATTATAAGGAGTTTACTTTGGAGAGACTGTATGGCATTCTGAAGACCTATGAGCTTGAGATAGAGCAGGATGAAAGAATGGAGAGAGGAAAGAATAAAGGAGGATCCATTGCACTAGTGGCTGAACTGGAAAAGGAGAAGGAAGTGAAGATGGAAGTTGTGGAATCAATTTCAAAGGCCTGTGGAAGCAAGGGTAAAGGGCTAGCTGCAAAAAGTGAAGATTCATTGAGCCAAGATGACATGGAGGACATTGATGAGCACCTAGCATTCCTTTCAAGAAGATTTTCCAAGCTCAAGTTCAAGAAGAACTTTGGAGCTGCCAAGCCAAATAGAAACATGGTGGATAAATCAAAATTCAAGTGTTTCAAATGTGGCTTGGTAGGGCATTTTGCAAATGAGTGTAGAAAGTCAGATTCCAGTAAGAAAAGATTTGAGTCTGTGGATTATAAGCAAAAATACTTTGATCTACTCAAACAGAAGGAAAGGGCTTTTATTACACAAGAGAATGACTGGGCAGCTGATGGTTTGGATGAAGATGAGGATGTCAGCTATGTCAATCTAGCCCTTATGGCCAAGTCTGATGAAACAGAGACAAGTTCCTCAAGTAATCAGGTAATCACTACAAACCTTGCACATTTATCTAAAGCTGAGTGTAATGATGCAATAAATGACATGTCTACAGAATTGTATCATTTGCGTGTTACACTTAAGTCCCTCACTAAAGAAAATGCTAAAATCAAAGAAAACAACTTATTTTTGAGTGAGAGGAATAATGTGCTTGAGTCTCAGTTTGTTGAGTTTGAGAAACTAAAAATTGAGTGTAGAATTGCCAAGGAGGAATTAACTGAGTCCTTGAAAAAGGAAGAAATTTTAAAGAAGCAACTCGATCGTGAACAGGAGGTGATTAAAGCATGGAAAACATCCAGAGATGTTCATGCTCAAATCACCAAGGTTCAAGGAATTGAGTCTTTTTGTGATGAAGCCTGGAAAAAGAATAAGGAGAAACTAGAACCTATTTTGGTAGATGGATTGCTGACAGATATAGACTCGACAGATGATGAGATCTATCCGTCGGATAACAAAAAGTGTTATTCGTCGAATGATAAAAATCCTCATCCGTCGGCTGTGAGCAAACCCATTAGCAAAGCAAAATTAACCAAGCTAAATGAAAAGTATGGGTCTGTTTCCAAGAACTTTGTTTCAGGAGAGTCAAGTCAAGCCAAGAAAGGGAAGAAGGCTAATGTTGGTCACATGACTGTCAAACAGTTAAGTGACAGACTTGAGAAGATAGAGGTAAAAACAGAGACTAAAAGGAAAAACAATAGGAATGGTAAAGTAGGGATTAACAAACATAATAACTACACACCTGACAAATATGCTCCTAGAAAAATCTGTTTCAAATGTGGTAGTGTAAATCATTTGTCTGTTAATTGCAAATTTGTCATGCCTACTCCCATGTCTGTTCAGCCTCAATTCTCTAACATGAATGCCATGCCTCCCATGTCTGTTAATGCTATGCCTACACAGAACATGAATGCACAGTTTGCTAATATGCCATTTGCACCTAATCCATATTATGCTGCATACAATATGCCTCAAATGCCATTTAGCATGCCTTACTGGAATAACATATTTGCACCAAGCATGTCATTTCCTGTTAGCCATAACATGCATGATAATTCTGTTGCATCTAATGGTTTTAAAGGCCCAACCCAAATGACTAAGGAAGAATCTGAAATTCCTAAGTCAAATGAGTTAAGACCTAAGAAACAGAAGAAGAAAGCTAACAAGGCAGGACCCAAGGAAACTTGGGTACCAAAATCAACTTGATTTGATTTTGATGTGTGCAGGGAAATAGAAGGAATCTTTGGTACTTGGATAGTGGTTGTTCAAGACACATGACTGGTGATTCTACCCTGCTCACAGAGTTTGAAGAGAGAGCTGGCCCAAGTATCACTTTTGAAGATGACAGCAAAGGTTATACTGTGGGATATGGCTTGATTTCAAAGGACAATGTCATCATTGAAGAGGTTGCCTTAGTGGATGGTCTCAAACACAATCTGTTGAGTATCAGCCAGCTTTGTGATAAAGGCAACTCAATAACCTTCAACAAAGAAACCTGTGTTGTGATTAATAATCAAAACAATAAAGTGGTTCTCACTGGTGTGAGAAGAGGAAATGTGTATCTAGCTGACTTCAACTCAACTAAAGAAGAATCTGTAACTTGTCTTCTCAGTAAAGCAAGTCAAGATGAAAGTTTGCTATGGCACAAAAAGCTATCTCATTTGAACTTCAAGACCATGAATGAGCTGGTAAAGAAAGAGCTAGTTAGAGGCATTCCTATGGTGGAGTTTACAAAGGATGGACTGTGTGATGCCTGCCAAAAAGGGAAGCAGATTAAAGCATCATTCATGAAGAAACTTGATTCAGCAATTGAAGAGCCTCTACAACTGCTTCACATGGATTTGTTTGGACTAGTCAATATATTGTCAATCTCAAAGAAAAGATTTTGCCTAGTAATTGTAGATGATTTCTCAAAGTTCTCTTGGACCTATTTCCTAAAGTCTAAAGATTAGGCTAGTGAAATCATCATCAATCACATAAGGCAAGTTAACAATCATCCTGATTTCAAAGTTAGAAGAATTAGGAGTGATAATGGAACTGAGTTCAAGAACTATGTCATGAGAGCATTTTGTGAGGAAAATGGAATCTTGCATGAGTTTTCAGCAGCAAGGACTCCACAACAGAATGGAGTAGTGGAAAGAAAGAATAGATCTCTTATTGAAGCTGCAAGGACAATGCTTGAAGAATCAAAACTACCAACATACTTCTGGGCTGAAGCTGTAAACACTGCATGCTACACTCAGAACATCTCTCTGATTAATCAAGCAAGATGCATGACACCTTATCAATTGTTCAAGAACAAGAAGCCAACTCTGAACTTTCTTCATGTCTTTGGCTGTAAATGCTATATTCTGAGAAATCAAACTGATCAAAATGGAAAGTTTGATGCTAAATGAAAGGAATATGTCCTAAGTCCAATCATGTATTAGGATTTAGGAATAACTTTTATATAATCTGTTTTGATTTCATTGATATTAATAAAGACTTGTTTTGTTTTTATTACGGGCTTTATCTATTTAAGTGTTTAAATAAGATATACCATAGTTTAGAGTAAAGCTTTTTATGGATTATGATGAGATCATAATAGTGAGACCTAAAAAGATGATAACTCTAAACTTAAATAGTTCCTGGTCATAGGATTACTAACTGGTAATTAATAATCCGCAAAGATCGGTACATACTATGTTTGCTTCATTATGAAGGATGTCTGTTCTCATAGACATTTGTGTGGTGACACTATAGCTAGTATGTAGGTGCTTATTATGGAATAAGTTCACTGAACATGACTCGCCCAGCTGAACAACTGATGGAGTTCACTCACGTGTCAGCAGTTGTTCGCTTAGTGATAGTTGTACAAGTATCCTTAGACTTGAGGTCATCATAGTCATCTTGTGTACACTGAACTATGCTTTGGTTTAGTTCTTAGTCTCCAGGGACAATTATTAGGGCTCTTCTGGGTATAGGAATTTGTACACGAAGATAGTGTATGATCAATAAAGGATCTACCCCTTCCAGTGAAGGAAGCGAATGTTCAAGGCTGATCCACTTATGCTAGTTCAGGAATCTCTGGCCAGAGTAAATGAAATTAGAAAGGAGTTTCTAATTTGCATAGAACTACGCATAATAGATGGTAAGCAAGTGATTGAATTAGATAGGCTTGACACGAGATCCATACCTTGTATTTAATCGGGACATTGTAGGGTAGAAGGAGTTTATTGTACGGTAACTATTCACTGACAGGTTCTTGGTATTCTAAGCAGTGAATTCATATTATCCGGATAGTCGCGATATGTTGAAAAGCATCACTCACGATGTAGAATAAATGTGATTAATTAATTAATCATATTTAATAAATTAGAGAATTTATATAAATAATGATAAAATAGTTTTATTATTATTTATTTCTACTACCGGCTTAATATTGAACCTACAGGGTCACACCATAAAAAGAGAATGATTTTATGGTGGAGGAATTAATTAATAATGGCTAATAATTATTTATTTGTGAAATAAATAATTAATTGGAAAATTTAAATTGATTAAATAAGATTTAATTGATTATAAATTAATTAAGAAAAGTTCTTAATATTATTAATTAAGGATTTAATTTTTGGAAATTAAATCAAGAGAGAGAATTATTTCTAAAGTATTTAGAAAAAGGATTAATAATTAAAAGGTGTTTTAATTATTAATGAGAATAATAAATGGGATAATAATAATATTATTTATGGGAAAATTTCAGCTGAAAATTTTGCCTATAAATACACTATTATAGACCCTATTTTATTCCAACCCGAGAAACCCAAAAGTTTTAGAAAACCAAATTCTCTCCACCTCCTCCTCCTCCTAAAAGTCGTTTTCTTGGTGGATACCGGTGGAGTGCTTCACACTTGAGGAGCAACTGCTAAGGATCTCTGATCGTTGTCTCCGATTAATATTTAAAAGGTTAGATTCGATCCCTCGAATTTTTATTCACGATTTATATGCTTTTATTTGGATTTTATGTGTGTAAAAGTGTTTTTCCACGTCCCGCTGCGTTTAAAAATCCAACATTGGTATCAGAGCAAGGTTGTATGCATATAGATCTGTGGTAAAAATTTCAGAATTTTATGTGCTTGTATGAATTAATTATGATTTTTACAAGTTATATCATGGATTAATTTTGTCTGATGAGAAATCGTTTCTCAGAATAATTTTGAATGTTGATCTGGGTTCTACAAGTGTTGTAGATCGTCTGGGTATTTTTTTCATAATTTTAGGATGTATAGATTTTTTATTATGAATTTTTGAAGTTCTTAGCAATTAAATTCGTAATTAAATAATCATATATATATATATGAGTTGTAAGTATATTTGTTTGTACTGCTGCTTGTCTGTCACTCTGCTGTTGGCACGGAGAAAGAAAGAACAGGCTGTCAGCTGACTTGCACGGAATTCGAGGAAGACAGCAACGGCGGCGGCTAAAAAAATATACGGGTGTAACGCATTCTGGGAATGCGTTACACACCTGTGACGCATTCACGGAATGCGTTACACACTTGTAACGCATCACCGGAATGCGTTACAGGGCTTGTAACGTGTTACTGAATGCGTTACAGCCCGACTATTGATTTTAAAATTGATTTTCTGGGAGTTTCGTAACTCCGTTTTGGGCGTGCAATATACCGTTGGATTCGTTTTTCCGAGACGGATCTAATGGAGTGATCAATTTTAGTTTATATAAAAGTTTTGAACTGTTTATATTTCCATGAAGTGTTTTAAAGCTGTTTTTGACTATTTTAGTTGCTTTTAAATGCTTCATGTGATACATAGAGATGTATAATGCTTAGACTAATGTGCTAGATGATGTAACATGCCTACCTTGATGTTTATTCATGTTGATATATGTGATATATGCTTAGTTTATCATGCGATAATAGATTTAGGTGAACTTAAATGAACATAAGGCGTTTGTTAGACAACCTAGTATAGTGAAATTGTTTCATAACCTTAATAACAATATTATGAATACAATCATGAGATTCTTGTGTTTGTGAAACACGTAATTGAATATGAATTTTCGATATGAGAGAAAGGATGATTCTGTCAACAACAGATTTCTATCTGTAAGAAAGGGTTATTAAGTGACGCCTCTTGACAATGCTCCACCCGATCTGGGAATCATCTGATTATTGATTATTGATTTGAAATATTTAATTTAAAAGGAAGAATCTCTTTATAATATGATTATGATTGTAACGTAATATAATCCCTCTAAAATTAAATAATATCAAGTAGTAATTGGCCAATGATACAACGGGCTTGTGTCGGTCATAGCCTTCCAACATGATAGAAAAGTAGTTCTTATTTTTGAATCATTGTCGGTTCGTGCTACAGCCGAGGGCTTTGATTTCGAAATAAGAAATACTTATCTATTACATAGAGATGTGTACATTAAATAAGAATCTAAAGGTCGGTACGTGCTACAGCCGTGGGCCTTTGGGGACTGATTCAACTGTACGGAATGTTGGGTTAGACTTGACTTAGAATATTGAGTTTGTCGTGCTACAGCCGAGACTCAATTATTCAAGAGGCTAAAGTTTGATTAGGGAATAACATGAGATGTAATTGACAAGAGTTGTCTGCCTATTGAACATTACATGGCGGTTCATGCTACAGCCGGGGTCGTATAATGGAATATAGGATCCCTATTCCCACTAGCATTATGAATGCTTAATTTTTCACGTAGGGGGTTGAATAAATTAGGAAAACTAGTGGGAGCCACTTATGAATAAAGACCCGATTCATATAGTGTTTTGAAATGAAATCGAATATTTGCTAAGTGTTGTTATGTGTTTATCATTTACAGATTTACTTTGTACGTTATGTCTTCTGCACTATCACTTAGGAGCATACTGGATGCTCACAAATTGACTGGTCCTAATTATGCTGACTGGCTTCGAAACTTGAGAATTGTTCTCAGGATTGAGAAGCTGGAATACGTGATTGACTCACCTAAGCCTACTGAACCTGCTAGTGATGCACATAATGATGAACACGTTGTGTATCATAAGTGGATAGATGATGCAAATGTTGCTCAATGCATCATGCTAGCTTCCATGAACATTGAGCTACAGAAGCAACATGAGCATATGGATGCTCACACTATCCTAATGCATCTACAAGAGTTGTATGATGTGGCGGGGAGGACAGCTCGATATGAGATATCGAAGGAGTTGTTCGGTTGTAGGATGTCTGAGGGATCATCTGTGAATGACCATGTACTTAAGATGATCAATTTGATTGAACGTCTTGGACAACTTGGTTTTGCCATGGATGGGGATCTGAGCCAAGACTTGGTCTTGCAATCGCTTCCGAGTTCGTTCTCGCAGTTTGTTGTGAACTTTCACATGAATAAGTTGGATGTCAGCCTGCCTGAACTCCACAACATGTTGAAGACTGCGGAATCGAATTTTCCCCCTAAGAAGAGTTCTGTTCTTCTAATTGGTGAAGGTTCCAATCCTAGGAAAAGGAAGAGGAACTCTTCCAAGAAGAAGAAAGTAGGTGAGAAAACGCCGGTTCCACCAAAGGCTGAAGACCCCAAGAGCAAAGTTGTTTGCTTTCACTGTAACAAGGTGGGGCACTGGAAGAGGAACTGCAAGGTTTACCTTGCAGAATTGAAGAAGAAGGGTAGTGAGACTACCGCTTCTGATTTAGGTATGTTCATGATAAAAGTGAATATGTCATTTCTACTTGGGTATTAGATACCGCCTGTGGTTCTCATATCTGCAATTTGTTGCAGGGACCAAGGAGAAGTAGGACTCTTGAGGAAGAGGAGGTGATTCTACTGATGGGAAATGGAGCAAGAGTTGCTGCTGTAGATGTAGAATCATTTCATTTACATATGCCTATGGGCAAGACCATTGTTTTAAATAATTGTTATTTTGTTCCCTCGATTGTGAGGAATATTATTCCCAAGTTAGACTTGGCTGGATTTTCATTTATTATTGAGAATAATGAATGTTCTATTCTTAGAGATAATATTCTTTATGGACGTGGTACTTTAAATAATGGTCTGAATATATGTGACATAATTTACTTCAGATTGAACAAACTAATAAAAGAAAAGGGATGATGAAAATCTCACTTTATAGTGGCACTGCAGTCTCCATTTAGTGGACATGGAGAGAGGGCTGCAAATTTGCTAGGAATGGTACACACAGATGTATGTGGACCAATGTCTACGCAAGCCATGGGTGGATTTTCATACTTCATTACTTTCATAGATGTTAGATCTGGATTCGGATATGTGTTTGATGAAACACAAGTCTGAGGCCTTTGAAAAGTTCAAAGAATATAAGTATGAAGTGGAGAAACAACCAAACATAGTATCATAACTCTTCGATCAGATCGAGGTGGTAAATACTTTAATGGAGTGTTTCTAAATTATCTCTAAGTAAATGGTATAGTCTCTCATTGGACTCCTCCAGATTGGGATCTGAAAGGAGAAATCGAACTTTGTTAGACATAGTTCGGTCCATGATGAGCTATGCAAATCTTCCAGTATTCCTATGGGGTTATGTATTGGTAACCTCAGCATATTTAATGAATAAGGTGCTTTCCAAATCTGTTCCTCAAACTCCATATGAGATATGGAAAGAAAGGAAACCGAGTCTTAAACACGTTAAGATTTGGGGATGTCCAGCTTATGTCAAGAAAGTTGACCCAGATAAACTGGAATATCGATCCGTAAAATGTAGTTTTGTGGGATATCCTAAAGAGACTTTAGGGTATTACTTTTACACCGATCATCGGGTGTTTGTCTCCAGACATGCTACCTTCTTGGAAAAGGAGTTTATCCTTGAAGGAAACAGTGGGAGCAAAATTGAACTTGATGAAGTTCAAGAAGCACAAACTACTACGGATCAAGTGGAAACACCTGTTCTGACTGAACAACCTTTTATGGAACAGCCCATTCATAGGTCAGGGAGAGTGTCTCGCCAACCTGAGAGGTAATATGGCCTTGTCATTGAGAATGACAATGAGTTGTCAATCATTTGATGATGACGACCCTGTGACCTATAATGAGGCTATGAGTAGTGTTGACTCAGAGAAATGGCATAGTGCCATGAAATCCAGAATGGAATCTATATATACGGTATACAAAAGATAGATTATAGCAGATGGCCAGGTGGAGACCTATAAGGCCAGGCTTGTGGCAAAAGGATTCAAACAAAGGCAATGGATTGACTTTGATGAAACTTTTTACATGTAGCCCTGTTAAAATCAGTTCGGATTTTGCTTGCGATTAATGTGGTTTAAAGCAAGCTTCTCGTAGATGGAACATCCATTTTGATGAGACAATCAAAGAGTTTGATTTTATCAAAAACATGGATGAACCATGCGTCTACAAAAGGGTTAGTGGGAGCGCGATAACATTTCTTGTATTATATTGAATTAGAGATGACACACATAACAACATAGCAGACCCACTCACAAAGCTAGTTTTTGAAAGTCACTTTGATCGTCATAAAGATAAGATGGGTATTAGATACCAGAGTGATTGGCTTTAGTACAAGTGGGAGATTGAAAGGAATATGTCCTAAGTCCAATCATGTATTAGGATTTAGGAATAACTTTTATATAATCTGTTTTGATTTCATTGATATTAATAAAGACTTGTTTTGTTTTTATTACGGGCTTTATCTATTTAAGTGTTTAAATAAGATATACCATAGTTTAGAGTAAAGCTTTTTATGGATTATGATGAGATCATAATAGTGAGACCTAAAAAGATGATAACTCTAAACTTAAATAGTTCCTGGTCATAGGATTACTAACTGGTAATTAATAATCCGCAAAGATCGGTACATACTATGTTTGCTTCATTATGAAGGATGTTTGTTCTCATAGACATTTGTGTGGTGACACTATAGCTAGTATGTAGGTGCTTATTATGGAATAAGTTCACTGAACATGACTCGCCCAGCTGAACAACTGATGGAGTTCACTCACGTGTCAGCAGTTGTTCGCTTAGTGATAGTTGTACAAGTATCCTTAGACTTGAGGTCATCATAGTCATCTTCTGTACACTGAACTATGCTTTGGTTTAGTTCTTAGTCTCCAGGGACAATTATTAGGGCTCTTCTGGGTATAGGAATTTGTACACGAAGATACTGTATGATCAATAAAGGATCTACCCCTTCCAGTGAAGGAAGCGAATGTTCAAGGCTGATCCACTTATGCTAGTTTAGGAATCTCTGGCCAGAGTAAATGAAATTAGAAAGGAGTTTCTAATTTGCATAGAACTACGCATAATAGATGGTAAGCAAGTGATTGAATTAGATAGGCTTGACACGAGATCCATGCCTTGTATTTAATCGGGACATTGTAGGGTAGAAGGAGTTTATTGTACGGTAACTATTCACTGACAGGTTCTTGGTATTCTAAGCAGTGAATTCATATTATCCGGATAGTCGCGATATGTTGAAAAGCATCACTCACGATGTAAAATAAATGTGATTAATTAATTAATCATATTTAATAAATTAGAGAATTTATATAAATAATGATAAAATAGTTTTATTATTATTTATTTCTACTACCGGCTTAATATTGAACCTACAGGGTCACACCATAAAAAGAGAATGATTTTATGGTGGAGGAATTAATTAATAATGGCTAATAATTATTTATTTGTGAAATAAATAATTAATTGGAAAATTTAAATTGATTAAATAAGATTTAATTGATTATAAATTAATTAAAAAAAGTTCTTAATATTATTAATTAAGGATTTAATTTTTGGAAATTAAATCAAGAGAGAGAATTATTTCTAAAGTGTTTAGAAAAAGGATTAATAATTAAAAGGTGTTTTAATTATTAATGAGAATAATAAATGGGATAATAATAATATTATTTATGGGAAAATTTCAGCTGAAAATTTTGCCTATAAATACACTATTATAGACCCTATTTTATTCCAACCCGAGAAACCCAAAAGTTTTAGAAAACCAAATTCTCTCCACCTCCTCCTCCTCCTAAAAGTCGTTTTCTTGGTGGATACCGGTGGAGTGCTTCACACTTGAGGAGCAACTGCTAAGGATCTCTGATCGTTGTCTCCGATTAATATTTAAAAGGTTAGATTCGATCCCTCGAATTTTTATTCACGATTTATATGCTTTTATTTGGATTTTATGTGTGTAAAATTGTTTTTCCACGTCCCGCTGCGTTTAAAAATCCAACACTAAAGTAGATGAAGGAATTTTTGTTGGATATGCTGTTGGTAAAGCATATAGAGTCTACAATCTAAGAACCAACATTGTTGTTGAATCTATACATGTTGTGTTTGATGATAAAAAGATTGAAGGACTAAAAGATGGAGATTACCATGAGAGCCTCAAATTCGATAATGTTGAGATGGTCAGTGATGAAAGTGATGATGAGAGTGATCAAGAAACAGTGTATAAGGATAATGCAGACAAATCCTAGAGATTCTGGTTTTGATCTAACTGGTTATTCAGATGCAGATTATGCAGGTTGCAGAATTGATAGAAAAAGCACAACAGGAACCTGTCAATTTTTAGGAGACAAGCTTGTGTCCTGGTTCAGTAAAAAGCAAAATTCAGTTTCTACTTCTACAGCTGAAGCTGAATATATTACTGCTGGCAGTTGCTGTGCACAGATTTTATGGATGAAAAATCAATTGCTAGACTATAGTTTGCAAGTTGAAAGGATTCCTATTTTCTGTGACAACACAAGTGCAATTGCCATCACTGAAAATCCAGTGCAACATTCAAGGACAAAGCATATAGACATCAAGTACCATTTCATAAGGGAACATGGAATGAATGGTACTGTAGAGTTACATTTTGTTCCAAGTGAGAAGCAACTTGCAGATATTTTTACCAAACCACTGGATGAATCCACCTTTTCTAGGTTGGTAAGTGAGTTAGGTATGCTTAATTACTCTTGAATTTATCTGAATTATTTTGCAAGTTAAAAGGTAGCCAGAAATTTAACTGATTTTTAGTCTTGGATGAAAATTTTGGCTAAGTCAAAATTTGCATCTCGACGGATGACCATTATCCATCGAGTTGAGTCATCCGTCGATATACAAATTGTAAATAAAAATCAATTACTTTTCTGGAGTATTTTAAAGCTCGACGGATATCAACTTATCCTCATCCGTTGAAGTGTCTAAATCTTAACCGTTAATTCCCTGAACATTATCCATCGAGTATACTTACAGTTTGTAAGCATTACACGACGGATAATGGGTGGAATTCTTACAGTTTATTTTAAAACGGCTATTTTAGACAATTTCTATTGGGTAATTTACTTCTCTTTCTCTTTATTATTTTTATCAGTTGATTTTGAGTAAAGTATAAAAGCTTATTTCATTCTAATCATTTTCTTTTATCATTCTCAAATTCAACTGTGTTACTTCATTCTCTCTCAAGCAAAAATCCTCTTTCTCTTCAAGCTTTTCTTCTCTAATAATGGCACCCGTAGTTAAGATCATGTCACAGACTGGGTTCGTCTATGAGAAGAACAACTTCACTGCCTTGGTCAATAAGGGGATTCAAAAATCTGAAGACTATCATAAGATGATGGACTTCGTGCACAACTGCAAGTTAAGTTTTGCCATGCTGGAATCACCCACAATTTATTGTGAAGTTGTTGAGGAGATGTGGACAACAACAATCTACAACTCTACTGACAAAACCATCACTCTAACCATCAAAGGTAATGATTTCTGTATCAATAGTGATGTAATAAAAACATATTTCAAGATTCCTGATGATAATGTAACTGCACCACACACTGACACTGATATTGTCAATATGCTCAATTCCATTCACTATGCACTTCCTACTGCAAAACTAAGTGAAATTAGAAGACTAGGTCTTAGGAAGGAATGGAGTTACTTGTGTGATGTAGTAACTAAAGTCTTTTCTGGAAAAATCAGTAATTTTGATTCTGTGAACATTTCCATGCTTAACATGCTATACATGCTAGTTACAGACAAATATTACAATTTCAGTTACCTTGTTGTGTATGAGTTAGGTTTTAAACTAGGTGACTTAGCCAAAAGAGGAAAGAATATTTACTATGCTAGATTTTTTATGCTTTTGGCTAACCATCTTTGCCAAAAGATTGAACTTGAGAACCCAAACAACAAATTAGCTTGTTGGGTTCAAGAGAGAAGAATCATTGCAGACTTGAACAGAGCCAACCATCACAAGGATGTGCCAATGTTCTATTTTCCTGTAATGCTGACACCTCAGCTAAGTGAGGTAAGTTCATCCAGACCCTCAACTATTCCAATCTCTTCTATTTCTTTGACTTCAGGCATAGCTATGGCAACTGTGACAATGACCAAACAGTTGCCTACCAAAGCTGCCAAAACAACTGCAATTTCTAAATGCAAATCAAAGAAAACCCCCTCTGGTATCTCTCAAAAGGTACCAGTTCAAAAATCTACCAAAACTAAAGAGGGGAGTGTGAAGGAGGATAAGATAGGTGAGGGAAGGGGTGAACATCAAAGAAACCCCAAGGATAAGGTTGGAGAGTTGAGTGAATCCCAGCCTAGCCACACTGCAGTTTCCCAACAAACTGTAGTGCTTAAAAAGGACAAAAGCTCACTTCTAGCTGCATCCTCCCAAAAGGATGTGGCTATTGAACAAAGCTCTCATCCAAGAGCACAGGCCAAGAGGGTTAGGGACACAAGCTCACACCAAACCTATACTAGAAAGAAGAAATCCAAAACAACTAGGGATGCACAGGGCACAAACTTAGTGCAAACTGGTGCTAAAGACACGGTCCCTGCACCTTCTCAAATTCAGATTGATGTGGCTCCAATAAATGTGGAGTCACAGCCAAAATCTCTCATAATAGAAGCCACAGAAACACAATACTCACCAACTAACTCACTGGAAGTGGACATGATAAACACTTCAATTCCTGAATCCCCTTCTTTAACTCTGTTGGGGAAGCCAAAATCTAGTGCAAGTGAGCATCATCTTTTAGATGATTTGTTGGCTCACTTGCCAATTCTTTCTGATTCTATTGTGACCTCTGTGCCTCAAATAACTTCAATCAACATAGAGTCAACAATAGTTTCTCTTCCCACCTCATTCATTTCTACTCTCTCGATGGATATTGCTCATCCGTTGAGTAATGATTATATCCCGACGGATAAGCTTAACAGCAGTTATCCATCGGATAGCTTTACCACTCACCCGACGGATATCACTTATCCGTCGAGTGTCTCTGCACAACTTCAAACTTCAATAATTTCAAGTGCAGAAGATTTGGTGGTAATACAATCACTCTTAGGACTGAGAGAGGAGAGTGCATTGAGTGAGAGGTTGGGTTGCTCCTAGGCAAAAGGAGAGGAAAAGAGTGAATCTCAGCAATCCATTCATTCAGGATTGGCAAAAGTGAGTGAGAAGAGTCCCACCTTAGTAGGTGAAGGTGAGGGTGGGGAGCCAGGGTGAGACCCTGATGCAACAAAAGAGAGAATATGAGAGAAAGGCAGGTACTGGAGAAATAAGGATGGAACCAGCCATTGCTAGTGAGTCAATGATTGTGGATGATGCT
The DNA here is from genome assembly GCF_009905375.1 of Apium graveolens. Classification (NCBI taxonomy): domain Eukaryota; kingdom Viridiplantae; phylum Streptophyta; class Magnoliopsida; order Apiales; family Apiaceae; genus Apium; species Apium graveolens. The sequence goes on along the minus strand of NC_133657.1, from coordinate 148,943,259 downwards.
GAAAAGGAAAGACAATTTCAGCAACATTATAAAGCTGTAATTGATAACATTTCCTTGGATGCTGACACTTTTACTCACCCTGTTTCAGCCTATCAACTGTTGGCTGCTCAGGGCAATGTGGAGGCAGAGCAGACTTTGAATTTAGTGCACACCACAGAATCTCTTCAAAGAGATAAAGCTGCTGTGAACAGAATGCCTTCTCAAGCTGGAGAGCCATCTGAAGAATTTGGAGTAAATTCTGATGATGATGACTCTGGTTCTTTGGATGGAAGCATGAACTTAGGGGGAGCTGAAGGTCCAAGTTCTACTTTAAGTTTACCTAAATGGGCATGGGCAAAGGAATTTTCACCAGGGCAATTTGAGGTGTCTTTGGTAAAACAAATAATAGCTATTCAGCAGGCCCTTCAGGAAGCTTCAGATGCTGGTACCAAGGCTGTTCTTCAAGCTCACCTAGACTCTTTACATTTAATGAAGATTCAACACTCAAGACAAAATCTCAGTGTGGATGAATTGAAAAAGGATATAGCTGACTTAAAGACATATAACTCAGAGAAGCTGGATTCAATAATGCCATATGGTACCATGCATGATCTATTACTAAGATTAAGGAGAGAATTAGATTCTGACAAGAAGATAGCCAAGCTGGAGAACAGAGTTCAGGTTATTGAGAATTCAGTGGCTCTACTTCTTCAAAATCAACAGACTCAGACAAATCTTCTTATGCAACTGGCTAAAGCACAAGGCCTAACTCCTCTACTTGATGATAACAAAAGGGGGGAGAGAGAATCAAGTAAGGGGGAGAAAGGACCAACTGAGGGGGAGAAACTTCTAGTTCAAATCAGCAAAGTAATTGTACCTTCAATTACTATCTCCAAGCCACCAGTTGCAGATGGTATAGATCTTATAAATGCAGCTGCAGCAAATTTGAAAGATGCTGATAAAGGAGAGTTGACTCTGATCAACTGGAAAAAGATTGATGAGGAAATACAGAAAAAGTTTCAATTAGTCAAGGAACCAGATCAGTCAGCCATCCATCACTCTCATGTCAAGCCAATCAAGGTGAATGTAATGAGCATGAACTATCTGGAGAAAGGACAATCTTCCTGCATCAAGACTACAAAGGCTAAGATAATTCTTAAACCAAGGGCAAACAATCCAAAGTTATCTTTCAAGAACCCTATGGATTCTGTGTATGAGACACCCAAGCCTGATGAAAAGAAGCTTCTGTCAAGACCTATTCTCCTCTATAAAGATCCAGCTGATTCAGCCTCAAGAAAGAGAATTGCAAAGATATTTAGAAATGGGAAGGAAATTTGTGTGGTAGCTGGACATCCACAATTTGCTCATGCAAAGGAAGAAGAAAAAGCCAGATTGAAGCAGGAAATGAGGCAAGCTGCTCTAGATGCAAAGAAGTCTAAACAAAAGAAAGAACAGTTTGCTATCTTGGCCAAACTACAGGCTGTGAATTCTTCTCAACAAATTCCCTCTCAACCATCTCAAGCTACTGAATCAGAGAAGAAGATTGAAGAATAGAAGAAATCCTCAAGAAAGAAAGAACTGGCTAAAAGAACAAAAAGAAAGTTGGATGTTGTTGACAAGGAATTGGAAGATCAATTTCCAAAGGAATCCACTCAAGCTGAAACTCAAGCATCAAAGCCCTCTGTGGTGTTTGAAGACATAAAGGTGGTGGACCCCTACAGGAACATGCATGGAGAGCCTATTGTGCCAAAGGATGAGCCAATAGAGTGGGATAAATTACCAATTCCTGACTTCAACTTGCCAATTCCTACTAAGCCAAGAAGGATAAAATCAAGGGCAGTCAAAAGAGTGAAGCTGTCACCTCTCAAATCCAAGTCAGTAGTCAAAGCTCAACCCAAGGTGAACAGGGGAGACTACCTGTACTTGTGTGACATCAAAGAATTCTCAGATCTAAACCTTTATCTGGAGGAGCTGGATGAGGTAAGGGCAATTGATGCATACAAAAACCTACCTGAAAGGTTAGTGTTCAAGTACAAAGGGGGAAGGGAGATTCAGTGGCCTCTTCACAGGATACTTCAAGAAAGTCAAGCTGTGTTGATCAAAATCTATTCATCCTTCAAGAAAAACTTCGGGTTCAATGTAACTGCAAGAAGATTAGTATTGAAGAAGATTGAAGAGCTAAGGAGTGTTAGAGCCAAAGATGCACTAGCCAAAACTCTTATCATCCCATACACAGGGAGAAGAGTGCATCTAAGGCCCTACTGGCTGATGGAATTCATGGATGACAAGGGTGTGAGAAGATTCTTCAGATTAGAAGACCAATTGAGTATCTCTAGCAATGAGACTCTCTTGGAAATGCAAGAAATGTTAGATCTCTCAGAATCTGATGAATTAGAATTCCACAGACAGCTCCAGAATCAAATTGAAGAAAACAACAGAAAGCTTGGAAGAAGATCCAGACCTTCAAGAAACTAGAAAAATCTGCTCAGACTAGAGGAGCATCTTGAACTGACTGTGAGCCAAACCTTGTACATTATTGTTTAAATTGAAGCACTTTCAGTTTTAACTACTTATCTTTAAAGATATATGTTTAGAATGTTTTGTCATCATCAAGTATCTCTTAATTTATGGCTACAATTCCAGTAGACATAAATTGGGGGAGATTGTTGTGAATATGTTGAGTACTTGATGATTACCTAAACAAAACATCTAAGTAGATTTTACTTAGTGAAATAATGTAGCACTCGACGGATAAGAATTATAGCCCCGACGGATAACTCATTATAGTCCTAACGGATGATTAACTTATTATCCATCGAGTGAGTAGCTTATCTAATAATAAGTTTGTAGCACAGTGTTGTATGCACCTTTGTATAGAATCTGTAGTAGCATATAAGTCATGTTGACTTTAACTAGAAATACAGAATAGGTTGATCAACTGTACATAAGCAATGTCTTGTAATTCTGTATAAGTGAATTGAAGTCAAGTGCCAAAATAGTTACCAACGGATGCTTAACAAAGCTTCGACGGATGATCAAATGACTATCAACGGATATTTAATATAGCAGTCGACGGATGATCAATTAAGTCATCGACGGATGATCTGAAAGTCGACAGATGATTATATCAAGATTCAAACATCAGTTGAACAGTGAAAGCTGACACACAGCCGTTGAGTTGGATACAAGTACACTGTGGAAGCTCATTAACTGGGTAATAGAGGACCAAAAGCAACAAAGATCAAGACTGTTAGATTTTATATTTGTTCAGTTCTTTTGACTTTGTAATCTTGATATTATATAAACCAAGAGAGTAGCAAATAGAAAAATAACTGAGAGAACTAAGAAACAACAACAGAGAAATCTTTGTAATCACTATCTTTAGCATTTCCTGTGTTCTTAGCAGTTCTATTTGTGTAAGCAGCTGTGGGCATTTCTGCACACAGAGTCCTCTCGATATATTAAATATATCTCTGGTGGAATTGTTTAAATCCACCAGAAAGTTTTTAAAGACTCTTGTTTTTAATTACTTATGTTTTGATTCATTCAAGTTTACATTCCGCATTGTGCTAATCAAAACAAATATATCCATAATCGAGTTGAACAAATTTTAAGAAAAAGGTTCAAGAATTCCATTCAACCCCCCTTCTGTAATTCTTTCTATATTGTTAAGGGACTAACATTACTGTATATGTGTTAACAGAAAAGCTCTGATACCAATTGTTAGGTCACACAACACTGTAGAAGGGGGTTGAATACAGTGTTTATACAATCAAATTGATTTAACACAAGTATGTAACAAAGATCAAGTATATTCAATAAACTCTGTTACAATATGAACTGTTATTCTCTCTCAGTGATGAACAAATATCACTAAGAGCTGCTAGGTTACAATGTATAATCTTCTCGATAATAATAACACATATAGTGTAAACCCTAAGTCTGTGTTTATATAGTACACAGTTACAAGATATATTCTAATTGATATAGAATACAATTATATCTCCTAAAATATATCAATCAGATATCTTTTACAAGTCTTCCAGTCTTCTAACTCTTTCCATGCATATCTTCTATTGTTTTAGTCTCGATCTTCTCCTGTAAATCAGCTTTATTCCTTAACTGAAAGTCTTCCCACACATAAGTTCTGATATGACCTTAAATTCTGATATTAAGTTCTGACTTCCAGTAAGTCATGATTTCAGTAAGTCCTGATATGTCCTGTTGTTAAGTTCTGAAAACTAAACACAAATCATATTAGACATGACATCTCAAATATATCTAACAGATTATGATGAGACTTTTTCAGCAGTTACTGTGGTCAAGTACATCAGGATTTTGCTAGAAATAGTTGCTTACATTGACTATGATATTTGGTAAATGGATGTCAAACCCGCTTTTTATATGGGAGCCTCGAAGAGGATGTATATATGATACAACCTGAGAGTTTTGTCGATCCATAGTTTGCTAAGATGGTCTGTAAGTTGCTTCTATCAATTTGTAGATTGAAGCAAGCCTCAAGAAGATGGAATATTCATTTTATTGAATAGTCAAAGAGTTTGGCTTTATTCAAAACGAATATGAACCATGTGTTTGCAAGAAGGTTATTGGGAGCCATCTGACATTCCTAATATTATATGTAGATGACATATAACAAATATGGAATGACATACCTTCTCTACAGGCTGTTAAGACTTGGTTGAGAAATGTTACGAAATGAATAACACACGGAGGGGGGGGGGGCGTGAATGTGTTTTACTATTTTTAAGCTTTTCTCGAATCTTTTATGATTGAACAAAGTAAATTAAATCTTGTAGTGAAAGTGTGTTCATGCATAAATTAAACTTGCAAGAATAAATAACACAAATCTTCAAAAACTCACTTAATTTTATATTAAAATTAAGAATGTTTTGCTACAAAATTTCTAGGCTCTTTATTGAAAAAGAGCTTAGCTTCTTCTTAAGCGTGTTAAAAGATTTTTTGTCTAAATTGTTACAACTGACAAAAGACCACTGTTAACTTTATAACTCAGTTAACTACTAGTTTACACAGTGTACAATAAGACATGCTATTAACCTTTACTAAACTATCACTTGTCATTTCCATTTTAGGAAAGTAAATCTTCTATTTCTGGCTTACTATATCTTTAGCATCCTGTGATTATCTTGATCTTTCTTTGTCAGTTAATCTTCACCATTGTTCTTGCACATCCTTCAAGCTGCTTTTTGTAGACTTGTCAATCCAGCTGGTTGGATTGTTTGTTGATTGTATATTTGGATATTGAACTGGTCTGTATTTTTTACTTTGAGAATTTACTTCGAGATCTCCAGTTAGGCGTATAGAGATCTTGACATCTTGATAAGTATATTGACTTATCAAGATCTCTAATACTCTATAGTGAATTTGACTTATAGAGGTCTCTGAGTTCTCGAATGAGACTTTGGTTTGTCGAGATCTCTCAGCTTCATGTCTTCACTTTGACTTGTCGACAACTTAGAGTTCTCTAGTGAATTTTGACTTATCGATATCTATGAGTTCTCTAGTGGAATTTGACTTATTGATAACTCAGAGTTCTCTAATGAATGTAGACTTGTCGATAACTCTGAGTTCTCTAGTGAATTTTAACTTATAGATATCTCTGAGTTCTCTAGTGGACTTTGACTTATCGATAACTCAGAGTTCTCTAATGAATGTAGACTTGTCGATAACTCTGAGTTCTCTAGTGAAGAAATGACTTGTCAATATCTCCAAGCTTCATGTCTTCAATTGACTTGTCGATATCTCTCTAAGTTCTCTAGTAGCTTTCCTGACTTCTCGATAAGTCATTTGGAGTTCTCGAATGAATTCTCTATAACACTAAATCCGTGACTTGTAGAGATCTTGACTTAGAGTATTTTTATCCAAACAGATTTATTCAACTCTAAGCTTGTTCAAAATTCTTGTGAGGCATGATCATCTTGATCTTCTTCCAAATAGAATCCTTAGGCTTGATATTGTTTAAGGAAAAAGACTCAAGTTTGCTCCTTTGACATTTTTACAGACTTTAAGGGTTACAAGTACAAAATACAAATTAAGATAACAATACAACTTACTTAGGGTTGACAAATTGTCTTAGTCTTATTAAAGTACTTGCATGTCTTGCACAACAATCTCCCCCAATTTGTGAGAAGATTACTTAACACAAATTCATGCCTGTTAACAAGACTAATCCCAAGTTTAAAATAATAGAAAATAAAATTAATACACAAAGCTTGATAGAATTACAACTTTTGTACAACATAAGATTTACAAAGTTCAATGGTTACAAGTATCAGATAAAGACAGTTTTTATATCTGCTTCTTCCCTAAGGACATCCTTCAAGTGATCAAGAATTTCCAGTTCTTCTATAATAGGTGTTCCACTTAGAGCTTCTACAAGTTTTTTTCTTGCTACCTTTGGATAACCACTGTTTAGAAAATCTATTCTAAATCTTGAGAATCCACCAACTTTGATGTTTAGAAATTTCCCATCTTTAGAGATTCTGCTAATTCCTTTTGCCTATAGCTCTTCTGATCTTTTTATAAACATCTCAATTTCTTCATCATACTTCCTCCACCTCTTTTCAACTTCAACTTCATTCCTTTTTCTTGTTAATTCCCTTTCAATCAACCACTCAGCTATAACTGATCTCCATGACCTTGTGGCAGTATCCTTGTCCTTTAACAAGCTTATTATTCTCTTAATTTCTGTGGAAGAAAGAGAATCCATCAAATCACTGCCATGAAAAGTAAAGGACCCATCTTCATAGAAAATTCGAACTTCTCTAAGAGACACAACCCAGACTCTGACTATTTCCTCAGCAAGTTGTTGAAAATGATCTTTATCTGAGATGCACCAATTTAAAGGTAAAAAGTCAGATTGCTTGAAACAGTTCCAGATGGCCCTTTCAATGACTTCTCCTTTCTTTGTAAGTTTGACTTTCTTAGACTTTCTTCCAGCAGATTTAAGGTTGACTTTTAGTGAAGGCTTGGCTAAAGGTAGGGTTGAGATTTTCTTGAGACTTGTTTGGCTTGTGGTGATTGGAATTTTTAGGAAAAAATTTGCAGTGTGTAAAAAAATTTAGGCTTTGAAGTTTGGGAAGGTATGATGTTTGAAATAGTTGACTTTGAATTTTGAGCTAAGGTTTGAGCTGGTTGTGTTTGGATTTTTAGGGTTTGGTGTGGTTCTGAACCATCATGTCTTCTCTTACTCCTCCTTTCACTAGTCCTCTTCTTCTCATCATTCTTCTCATCATCCTCCTTTTTCTTCTCACCACCCTTGCTACCAGATGGATTAGTAGACTTACTTGGATTTGAGTCATAATGATTTTGATCATCTTTCTTATGCTCATCATCATCCAAATCATCCTTGTTGATTTGAGTTTTGGGCAAGTTGGCTTCAACATTATTCAAGTATCTCCCCAATAGATTTATCATCTCCACGTCATCAAAGTTCTTGTTCTTCTTGGTTTTTAAGCCAATTTCTAGGATCATGTTAAGCTTCTTTTTTCCCATGACACACTGCTTAGGGATCTGAAAGTGTTTGAAGTTTTTGGTGTTTAGACAGATGTATGTTATACCCTTGCTTGGCTGTAGATATGCTTCAAGAAAAGCAGCCACTTGAGCATTTCTCAATTCAGTTAATAGTAAGGTATCTTCATGAGTTATAACTTTGACTTTGTTGATGAAGATATCCAACTCAGATGCCCTCCTTGAGACAAGGTAATTGAGGGACACCTGCATACATCTGTCTGTCCCTGAGTCATTTGCATTTATCACTATCTTCTTTTACAACAAGTTGTCCAGGATCACTCTTATGAAGTTTATTGTCTTGTCCAGGGCCTTTTTGTATGTGAAGTGATTATTATTGAGAGAATCTTTCAGGGCCTTGAGTAGTTCATCAAATTCTCTGCTCAGACTAGGTCCTTCAGCAGCCCTAATAAGTCTCTCCATGTCAAGATCTACTTCTTTATTTAATTTCTTTTCAGCACCTTGGACCTGTTGAGATGATCTTGATTGTGCCAGCCTAGCCTTTATCTCCCCTTAGTCTTGTTGACAGGCATGAGGAGGGGAGTAGGGATGTCAGGCCTTACCTGTTCAGGTAGAGAGGGTAGTGGTATATTGAGTTTGCCCATGATGGCTCCTAAAGCTATAGAATTATGCATTTGAAGATGCTTATGAGAGTCAACCAGGGTCTGGATGTCTGTTTGTTGGCTCTTGATAAGAGATGTCAAGGCTAGAACTTGTGCAGTAAGAGAAGAGTTGGAGTCTTGCAGTGCTGAGACTTGGCCTTGTAGAGATTGAATTTGTAGGTTTGTGGAGATGAAGTAAGGATGAAAAGAGCTAGTAGATGTGCCAAATGTTTCATCTACAACCAGTTGATGCCTTCCATAAGCAAAGCTGAGGGCTCATATCTGCTCTGGTGAAGTTGGTCCAGCTTGACCTTAGTGTCATTTGAGTGAGTGATTTGTTACTGAATAAGTGTATTGAGATTGATGAAAGATTGTTTGAGATTTTTGACTTCTTTCTCAATGGAAGCAAGATCCATCCTTGACATTTGCTCAGTAAAGTGCTTGAATTTGGTAGTGGTCTGTTCTTGAGAGGGTATAATCTTATCCATCTTCTCATTCACCAATTTTTTAATTTTATCTTCATGACCAGTTAGCTTGACGTCCAGAGCTTTACCAAAGAGATGAAATGCTTGGAGCTGAGCTTTGTATACATCTATGATGACATCATATACAGCCTGTGGAGTTAAGTCCTTTACATTGCTACCCAGAATAGTGATGTATTCTTCCCTAAATCTGGCCAAGACTTGATCCATTTCTAAGACATAGTCATCAGAGAGCCATGCATCCACATTTCCATCTTGCTCTGCATTATTGAAAATTTTCTCTTTCTGCTTCTCAACCTCTTCATTGTATGTAAGCATGATAGCTTGATAATCTTGATTGCTCATGTTGGAGGTCAATAGATGATGTGAGATGTTTGCCAGTCCAAAAATCTTCTCAACTAGTAGATTATCTAAAGATGTGGGTTGAGAGCCAGATTCTTGCAACCACTGAGAGAGAATGTGAGGTTGTTGAGGTTATGAAGTGGATGGTTCAGAAACACCTGTGACCAAAGTCACAGTTTTACTCACAGATTGCTCTGTGGTTATGGCTAGTTGTTGTTCCTCACTAGGTGTGGGAACCTCCAATTGAATTGGAGGGGATTTGACTGGGTTATTGCCATGTGCACCAGTCTCAAACCCTTGTGTGTCTTGCACCATATTGTCACCTGAATATGCTATTCTTGCCTCCCCTATGACAGGATCATTGGACATTGTACTCCTAACATCAACTGCCAAAGCAATCTTTGCTAGGGTTTTGAGGGGAGTTGTTCCTATATGAGGAACCTTCAATTGAATTGGAGAGGATTTAGGTAGCTCCCCTTCAGGAGTACTACCCCCAAACCTTACAGTCTGTGAAGACTGATTTGCACATGAAGGTGCATTTGGTATCTCCATGGGGTCTTCAGTGAAAACTGATGAATCCCCCATGTTTTTGATGGTGTCATCAAGGTCTACCCCAGCTAGTAGCCTCTCATTGTCTAAATGAGGTATCTGCTAAATGAGGTATCTGGGTGGTGAGCAAGGTTTCTAGAACCAAGTCACTTGATTTTTCTTGCACTTGAGAATCAAATTCAAGTGCATTTGGAAGAGAAGAAATTTTTAGATATGAGAGATTGTTGCTCATTTGTGAGTGTTGACAGCTCCCCCTGAATGGATGAGGGAGCATCAAAAGATGTGCCCTCACAGTGTGTGTCATCCTTGTTTCTCCTACCATACACTTGAATTGCTTCAGGTGCAGGCTGTTGTTAGGGCGAAAACACGCGCTAATATTCACGCAAGTATACGTGTTCGCGAGTAGTATAAGATATAAATCAGATTCATTCCCACAGAGACTGGTTTAGGTTTAGTTCAATTTAGGCACCTATGCAACAATGTATGGTTATCGCTCAATGCTAAGACAGATAACAAATTTGGTTTTGATTAAACTAAGAGATTATACTAAATAACATTAACTAAGAGAATTGGGGTTGAGTTACTATATATGAAAAACATGGGATCCTAACTTCATTAAATACTTCATTCAATATCCTTTTTGTTCTTAACCTTAGCATGTAAAGGTGATGACATTAATCAAATAACACGAAACTAGTAAATGCCAACTTTCGTTGTACGGATACCCTACTACCAAGCATCCACAAAAGTGATAAAAGTTGAATATACACCAATTATGCTTAGTCCTTATATGCCTATAAGAATTGAAAACATAACGGTTTAATGCACAAGTTATCTATCGTGATTACATAGGGCAAGTAAGATGGTTAAAATTACCTACGAATCATGAATAACAATTACATGAACCTATGCTAGCATGGCAAGTTCTAAACCTCTATATTCACTGTCACTTCAATAGAGATTAACACACTATCTTATATGTTAGCTACGCACATAAGATGAATAAGCACAACCAATACTAGGATATCAATCAATCACCACACACCAAGATATTGAAACAAATTAACTATTGAAATCCATAAGTAAATCCGTTAGAACCCCACGATAACGATTAGTTCATAATTGAACTTATCATCACCATGGGTTCCAATGAAAGCATGATAATAAACAATATAAGAGTACTAGGGTTCAAGAACAAATTGAAAATAAGCATCCAAGTATCAACTATATTGAAGAAAATAAGAGTCTTCTTCTCCGTAGCCTTCTCGTGCTCTCTAGGTCTTCTTATTGCTCTCCCAGGCCTCCTTGTTTTTAAAAATATCTTTTTATGGGTATATATAGGCTCCAGGATGACCAGGACTCTCAAAATCTTCAATTTCGACTAAAATTAGGATTCTGGGGCAGAAACCAGGCGCAGCCGCGCTGACATTTTGGAATTTTTCTGACAAAATTTCTTTTGGCCATATCTTGAGTACTGCTCGTCAGAATTAGGCGATTCAACCGCCCATGCGAAGCTAAAGAGATTATCTACAACTTGAGAATATCCTAGGATTCCAAATCTGATCTTTTTTCAGGATAATTCTTTGAAAAACTTCTTTATTTCTTTAACTGATGCCTGAAATGTAATAACACAAAAACACATCAAAAATACCAGAAACTTAAGTCCAAAACACCAACTTAAGCCTGTAATGAAGCGTTCCAAGTAGATATAAAATCCACTTATCACACACCCCTACTTGAATCGATGTTTGTCCTCAAGCATAAACAGACTCAAAAATACAAAATAAACCTAATGCATGAATGCAACTAGGTAAATGCAACTAAATGATAATGCAATCGATCCCCTCAGAATAACCATAACCAAATGAATAAGCCATGCCTCTAAAAATGCAATAATCAAAACAAAGTTCGAATAAATCTTACAAATCAACTCACAAACCAGAATGTGCGTGTGTGGATGCTTAACAGATATACTCTCGAAACTAGATCAATAACCATAACTTATCTTTCATCAAAACAATCACAAAGTTTATAAACAGAATAGATGTTAAACGCATAATGACTCACAACACCTCCTTCCTACTAGAGTTATACAAGGATTCATGCTATTATTGAACACATAACAAATATGCTTATTTGATCGTGCAATGAATGAGGTCCCAAAAGACTTATGCAATAATACCCATGTAGCGAGCGTTAGGTTAGCGGATCCCAGACTATAAAAGCCTTAGGTCACTAGGAACAAAGTCCCCTAGAACTTAATAACTCGAGTATTAAAGAGCTCACTATTGATCAATTATGTATAAACACATACTTTTTTCTTTCTTTTTTTTTCTCTTTTTTTTTTCTCTTTTTTTTTCCAACAATTTCTGAATGAGTGCATTTTGCTCCATCTCATTCAACCTTAGACTACTCATAAAAATATGAGCTGGCTAGTAGCCATTTGACGCCTAGCCTTACAACAACTAGCAATGAAATCTTGCTTTTCTCTAGTTTAAAAATCAGTGCTTTTACGTCATTACGAGAATATCACAAATTCTAAATATAACCAAGTGATTAAATCTCAACAAATAACAAGTATGATCAGGATCTAGATCAAAAGCAACCTTATAAGACTTTCTGAAAATATTTGTTCTGGCATGCAAATCAATTCTTTAGGACTTAAACATCCTTCTATTCGTCATCACTACATTCACATCAACATCAACCAATTAATCAGAAATAGCTCAACCTAAGGGATCGTGTTATATGCATGTAAATGCAACTATATGAACTCACATAATAACACAAAAAAAATGCAAACAAAAATGACCTAAATGAACAATCATGCAACAATATGAATGACTTAACAACTATACATGCAATATGAATCTATATGAATCTATATGGACACACACAAACTAATCCTTATATTATCACCCCCAAACTTAAAATTTTCAATGTCCTTATTGAAGGTAATCATAAGGATATCAGGCATATCTAGTCATCGGAAAGATCACCCTCCTCTGGTGGAGGATCAGGTGGCCAATCAACCTCGACACCAGTGGCTTAGAAAATAGTGCCCAAAGCTTGTGTCAAATCTTCAGCATAATATCGGTGGATGTCATGCATGGCCTCAATACGCCGAATCAACCTTCTATACTACGCACCACCAAAACCAAACCTATCAACTGCTTGCTGCGCATAAGAAGAACCCTCTGTAGGTACGGGAGGAACCGTTCGACCACCCTCGACATCATCAAAAATATATCCCAACCCCTTGTCAGGGGGTGCACCTAAGAATACATAACTCAACTGATCTGGAAATGGGTTGAGCTCAAGTGTGGGAGCATCTTCAATAGACGGCTCGAGACGCCCCTGAGAAATTTTCAGCTCTATTAACCCAAGAGAATCGAATGGCATATCCAATTTCCTCTTCCACGGAGGTGCATTAAAAACCTGCAGTTGCTCTGTTCCCTCTTTGTCATCAATAACTGATTTCCCCATTAAGGATCTCTCTAAGGTATCTAACTTTGGAAATTGCTCAAGTTCCGAATTCACGACAGAGTCTACCCACTCTACTTTAAAGAACTCCTCTGTAGCTGTGGGTAAATTTATTGCCTTGAACACATTAAAAGTGACCTTTTGATCGTGAACCTTCATCATAAGCTCTCCTTTTTTCACATCGATCATAGTTCGGCCAGTAGCTAAGAATGGTCTCCCCAAGATAATGGGAATCTTCTTATCCTCCTCAAAGTCAAGAATTACAAAGTCAGCAGGAAAGATAAGTTTATCCACCTTGACCAAAACATCTTCCACTATACCTCATGGATAAGCGATGGAACGATCAACTAGTTGAAATGACATGTATGTTGGTTTCAGATCAGGTAGACCAAGCTTCTTGAAGATAGATAAGGGCATCAGATTGATGCTAGCTCCCAAATAACATAAACACTTGTCGAAAGATAAGTTTCCAATAGTGCAAGGAATAGTAAAGCTTCCAGGATCTTTAAGTTTCGGAGGCAACTTCTGTTGCAGCACATCACTGCATTCCTCTGTAAGAGCAACGATCTCTAAGTCATCGAGCTTCACTTTCTGAGAGAGAATACCTTTCATAAACCTTGCATAGCTAGGCATCTGTTTAAGAGCTTCAGCGAAAGGTATGTTGATATGAAGTTTCTTGAACACCTCCAGAAACTTAGCAATTTGCTTATCCAACTTCTGCTTCTGCAACCTTTTAGGAAAAGGGGGTGGAGGATAGATCTGTTTCTCCCCTGTATTACCCTCAGGAGGAGTGTGTCCACAGTAGTCTTCCTTGGTTCCACCTCTGCTTCCTTCTGCACTTCTTCTTCAGCCACAATCTCATTTTCTGGAATTGGCAAGGGTGCAGACGCACCTACATTTTGGACATAATTTTCAGACTCTTCATCTTGCTGAATTTGGGCACTTGCAACCCTTCCAGACCTCAAGGAGATGGCATTCACCTGTTCTTCAACTTCCCTCTCGCCTGGATTGGCTTTTATATCACTAGGAAGCGATCCTGGTGGTTGATTCAATAAGGCGTTAGCAATTTGCCCTATTTGGTTCTCCAGATTCTAGATGGAAACTGTAATAAACCCCAAAAATTTTGAACTTTTTGTAACCCTTATGAATAGTGTTTTTGATGATTATGCTGAATAAGAAAACTTTTCATGCCACACTTTGTAGAGGTTCTTTTATTGTTATTCTGAGATCTTATTAGTACTTTATATGGTATATAAGTGTATGTAAAGATCGTCAGAATCCAAATTCGAAACACTTTGATTTTTCCCGAAAATCCACCAGATACCAAAAGAATTGAGTATAAGGTAACAGGATAAAAAAGATTTAAATTCAAGGAGTATAAGAGAGGATCATAAAAGGAATATAATGTATTTACACTACAAGAAAAAAGTCCATAGACATCGCTTTTTGGCCGATGTCTATGCTGTTTCCCAACCGATGTTGATGTCGGTGATGTCTATTCTAGACATCGGTGAATACCCGATGTCTATACTGGATTAGACATCGATTTTAGTTAAAAAAAAGATGTCTATGTGTTGATTATTAAAACAAAATGCTATAAGTAAATTATTTAATAACTAAATTACACCTAATTAAACATGTTAAACATATCATGAGCTATGTTTTTTGTCACAAAAACATCGATTTTAGTGAAAAACACTGATGTCTATGTGATGATTTTTCACAAAAAATGCTATAACAAAATTATTTAATAACTAAATTACACCTATTAAAACATATTAAACATATATTGAGCTATGTTTTTTGTCACAAAAACATCGATAATTTTGACAGAGGTGATGTAAAATGGCATATTAAACATCTGTTTCTTTAATAAAAGGTGATGTCTAATTAAGCGTATAGACATCAGTTTTTTCTAGAATGAAGTGATGTCTATGTATCATTTAGACTTGAACATGTTAGTTTTTCACATCAGTTATTTGCCTTAAACTGATGTACATTGCGTTTTTTGACATCAGTTTTGTTTGGTTAAAAGTGATGTACATTATCTTTTTTGACATCAGCTTTTCTTAATTAAAAGTGATGTGTAAGAAATTTATAGACCAAATTGTGTAAAGTTTTACATCACTAATTTTCTAAAAAAGGGATGTACTCGTTACTAATAGACATTTGTTATAAATAAAACCGATGTCCTTTACTACATAACCAAAACTAAAACATTGGAATAACACGCATCCATACAAATCTAACCAGTCAATCATTCATACATTTAACCATTCAATCATCCGAAAACCACCAACACCAACCCCATCATCTGCATCAATCATCCAAAAATCACCAACACCAACCCCATCATCTGCATCAATCATTCAAAAACTACAGAATCTACATTACCAAATGTACAACCCCCAGCATTTGCAAACCTATACAGCAACCCCAGCATTTATACACTTACATTCTTACTACACAGAACCGTCTAAATTACCAAATGTACGACTACACAAAAGAAAAGACCTTGAGTACAAGAATTGATCAGATATGCTCTTGGATGAACTGCAGAGCCTCAATGCGAACTTCATCTAGCTGTTCAATGCTGTAACACGATCGAGTCTTGGCCAACCACTACAAATTCCAAACAAACAAAATTCAGTACATGAATGAAAAGTAACCATATCGAAAAGTAACCATATCTCAGTATATAGCAAACTGGAAGCGTCAAGGTAATACCTTTTTAGCAAAATTTAACTTGTCATCATCGATAATTTCTTTCATGTATCGCATTATTACATACGCACATTCAATCCCACCGGGTTGTTTGGGAGATCCCTATTTCATTAATTAAAAGACAAATCAGGCATGTCAAATAAATCATATATATTAAGCACAAATATTAGGTACTCGATCTATTGTACTTACACTAAGAAACTTTGCCTTGGCCATCTTGTTGCCCCTGCCGGTTTCAGAGTTGTAACTTTTCAAAGCCCTGCATAAAAAACATAAAATCTCATATAATGTACAGAAATGAACATGCAATTATACCAAACTGTTACGTTAATAAAAATTTACCTTGATAACGCCTTTTCTAGTTCTGAAAATTGTGTCGGGTGAGGTAGTGGATTCAGAATATATATTTCCCCTTCCCAGATAACGACCAAAATCCAATGCATACTATTTTCATAAAAAAACAAAGACAGATAGGACACATCACATAGAAATTTGTACTGTACTATCCATGTTTTTAATTTTCAGTATTATAATAAGTACTTACTTCTGATTATGCGGAAGAAAAATAGGCTATCCGGGTTACCCTCTCTCAACCGGTTTAAAATGTATGCTTCAAAATCAGCATTCACGTGATATGTGGATCCGGGGTCAATAAAAGCAAATGTCTCCGCCAGTTCTGGTATTTCAATAATCTCAGAATGCAAGTGCCTATCGAAAGAGTGCTGATGTTAAAATGCGAGTTCTGGAAAATTACAAACATTAAAAAAAATGATCATTAAAAAGAAAAAAAAGGTAACTTACGCCATGTAACTTGCAACTACTGCTTGGCCCAACATTTCAAACTCCAATAAAGACACAACATTCTCATGCAACAAATAAATTGTTTTTTCATGTCCAAACACATTCGGCTCACATCGAACCTGGATACTGACCCCGGTAGTTTTCATCCAAGTTGTTGCATGTTTATACAACAACTTAAAGCCCTTTGGCACTTTCGCACCTGGCTTTGCTTGAAGAAATTGTGCCTTCAAATCCTGCAACCCGTCATTCTTTTTTATTTTTTTAGCACTTGTTCGGGGCCTTTATTTTTTCTGCACCTGATGATAATATAAAACCAAAATAAAATGTACATACCACTTAATTTTTAATATCTTGAAATGAACAATTTAATTTCAAAATTCAGACAATATTATACATATATATATTATTCATTATACCGCAACATTTGTGTAGCTAATTAATTCCTCAGGCCATGCCAAAAAAGATCCTAGAGCATCGCGGACAGTCATCATATCATCACCATGTGTCTCAGCTAGAAGCAAGGCATCTGGTTTTATGAGGCCATCAACGGAGACACATTGATGTCCAATTGGTATATCAACTCCATGTACCAAATCAGTTAAATTATCCTCGCGAGGATATACCATACCAAATGCAACCTTATTCTCAAGTCTCTCGACAGATAGCTCACAAGATCGTTGGGCCTATAATATTTAAATAAACAAAATTAAAAAATTAAGGTAACAATGATTTACCTTAGTAAGATAAATGACAAGGTTGCTCACAAAATTAAAATAACTTATGTGACTTCCAGGAGGTGAAGGCCTAGTTGGGCCATCTGTAAAAACACAGTCATCATCTTCATATACCAACACAACTCCTCTTGCAGGTGGTGGATTTGACTTCATTTCTTTATCCTTTTCTGGATCGAAACTTGCCTTTTCAGATGGCATTGGAGAGTGAAAAGTACCTCCACTTTCGATCACTGACTTCAAGCGATCAATCTCTGCCTCGAGAGCTTGCGTTTTTTTTCAAGCAGTTCATCCCTTTGTCGATCACGGGCCATCAACTCTGCCTTTGTGATTCGAAGCTTTGGCTCTCTTGGCAAATTAAAGTATTGTTTTGGAGTGATGTACCCTCCAACAGCCCGAACCCTCCCAGAATGCTCACGGCTCTCCAAAGCCATTGTCAGAACATCTTCAGCACCAGAAAACTGAATCTCACCCTTCTTCTTTTTTTCCAACAATGCGTTCTGTTAACAAGAAAATAAATTAACCAAAATGGAGTTAACTTGTTTTCAATAAAAGATAAAAAATAATTATTTCGCATAATTGTAATCAGTATGATTAAAGACCATTTAACTAAAACATTGACAGGGGTCCTATTTATACTGATTCGCCTACTTTACTAATTTATGTCGTCCTAATTTTACTGATTCGCCTACTTTAATGTAATTTAACCAAAATTAAAACTTACAATTTTATCGCATACAACAGCCAAATCTTCATCGACCTCTTCGACCTCTTGTCCGTTTTTCCGCTTACGAGCCTTTTGCCAAAAAATCGCTCTATCCGGTTCTTCTCCCGGATTCAACCTTCCTTTTTTTATCTGTTACAAATAAAATAAAATACAGTAATACAAATAACTCCAGGGCTAAAAAATGTAGGACTCTAATTTATTATGGACTGACCTATTATAAATTAAATACAGTTATACAATTAAATGAACTTTTCTTACCTCATCTTCTTTTAAACCGATGTAGCCCTTTCTTGACAACCGGTGATGATATTTTCTCTTAGACACTCTTTCACTTTGTGTGTCATAAATTTCCTAAAAACATGTCACAAGATTACAAAAATTACAACAGACGATGCAAAAAAATCACCAAAATTATATATTACAGAATTAAAACATACCTTCCACTTAGAATCAGTCCTCTGTCTCACAAACCTTTTCCAGGTTGCCTTACTAACATTGCCATAGCCTCTTGGCGGCTTACTCAGCTTCTTCTTTTCTCCAATAAATGGTAGCACATACTTTCTCGTCAAATCAGTCTTAAACTGTCGCCCTTTAGAGCCTGCTGACTTTAGGACCATGTTTTCAATTTCTGGTTTAACTTTGAAGGTAGCCTGAAAAAACACAAGTTCACAAAATCATAACAGGAAAAACTTATATTCAAGATCTATATTTGATAATAATTTTTTACAATTGATCTAGTACCTGGAGATATAACCAAAGCTTTGATTTTAATTCAGGGTCTACATTTGGCCACGTAGGAATGTCGATTGGAATCGTAGTCGTAGCCAACATACCAATGTAAGACTGCAAACGGGCTCTAGTTTCCCCATTAGGAATCCCCCATTCATTGGCAGTGACTTTAACTTTCTTCCCGCGAGCTTTCTTGACAATCACTTTGTACATTGCGCATACGCCTCGCTTACCCCCAGACTTCCTTGTAGCAGTATTAGTTGTAGTATTTGTCTGTTCTGAGTTAGTCGGTTGTGATTCCGATGCATGCCCTTCATTGTTTTCATCATTGTTCGGAACATCCTCCAGCCACTTGGGGCTTCCACCGCTAAGATTCTGTGATGCAGTCTTTTCTGATTGCTTTCGCATTTGCTTTTTTGGTGCCATTCTTTCCTCTTCCTCTAATCTGAAAAATTAACTAATATTTAACAGATTAGAACAACTACACAGTTCATGGTATAATGTCTAACATATATGCAGAAAATTAAACAAAATTCTCATTTAATTGTCAAGAAAAATTACAGATAGACTTCTATAACTACATTGAAAAATTACAAGAAAACAGAGATCACAAGATACATTACAAATAAAAAGAAAAATTACAAATAACAAGAAAAATTACAAATAAGGAGAATATATAGCTAGACTCCTATAATTTTTTGACCCATATACCCTCAACATTTTCTCTTCTATTACAAACACTTGCATCATCAATTTTAGTAGGGTTACATGTAGGGATATTAGAACAGAATGGGGGAGGGTTCCAGGAGGTGTCTTCAGGAGCATCTTCATTGTAAACATCATGATAGTCTCGAGTTGTCGCCGATAACACAACGGACCAATTAGCATCAACTGGATCCTCAATATAAAATACTTGGTTGACTTGGTCAACAGAGACATATTTGTCCTTTTTGTGACCTGGTCGATTGAAGTTGACAAGGGTGAAACCAAGATCATCGGACTTGACACCTTTGTCACTTGCTGCCCATGTACATAAAAATAGAGGGGCCTTGAATGCGTGGTAGTCTAGTTCCCATATTTCCCTGATCACCCCATAAAATTTTAAATCACTCTCTATAGGATTCATGTCCTTAGCACTAGAGACTTGGACTGTCCTTGCAACTAATGACACACCACTATTCTGAACTACCCTTGCATTATCTCGATCCTTTGTGTGGTATCGGACCCCTTCAACAGCATAACTTTCGTAAGTCAAAACTGAAAATGAAGGTTTCCCAGCCAACCATCTTATAGTTTCAGATACGGCTTCCGCATTCTCCCTCATTTCTGTACTGACCTACATATAATTTATTGATGCATATAAGTGGCTACAAATTTAAAAACACGACTTATAAAAATAAAAGAGAAGGAAAAATAATGTAAACCAACTTTTTGTTCAAACCAATCGGCAAATTGTCGATTGTGCTCTCCCAATAGCCACTGTACACTCTTCTTTTTCCCTCGATAAATCTCTTCCAAATATTTTTTATGCAACCTGAAATTACTTACATCAAATTCGACTAAACTATACCAAATACAACTTTAACAATTATATGTATACTTTTTATGTTTTACTTACATAACATATGGTTCCACTTCCGAATTATTACGAAGAACTGAAAGATGAGCCTCATCTCGTTCTTTTTCCGCAACTGACTTCATAGTCACACCACCGATTGGACCAAAAAATTTTTCTTCATCTTTCGGAAGACCGGTTGTTCTACTACTCCCGCTATAGAACTCACTGCAAAATTCTATTGACTCTTCTTTGAGGTAACCTTCAGCTATAGAACCTTCTGAATAGAATCGGTTTCTTACATAACTCTTCAATATTTTATTAAAGCGTTCAAATGGAAACATCCATCTATAAAAAACCGGTCCACATAATCACAGTTCCCTTACTAGGTGGACCATAAGATGTATCATAACATCAAAAAATGACGGAGGGAATATCTTCTCTAACTCACACAGGGTCAATATCACATCTGCTTGTAATTTATTCAACTTTGTCACATCTACAACTTTGTTGCACAGAGAGTTGAAGAAAAAACACAATCTTATGATACTAACCCTAACATTTTTCGGAAGCACTGAACGAATGCAAACAGGTAGTAGTTGTTGGAGAAGGATATGGCAGTCATGGGACTTTAAACCATACAACTTCATATCAATCATCGATACACAATTTCTTATATTTGAAGTATGTCCGTATGGAAGTTTCATGTCGTACAATGATGCCAATATTATTTGTTTTTCTTTCCGGGAGAGAGTATAAGGGGCAGGAGGTAGGTATGTTCTTTTCTCACCTACTTCTGGAGCTAAATCAGGCCGTATTCCCATGTCAACCAAATCAAGACGCGAGGCAAGGTTGTCTTTACTCTTGAATTCCATGTGTAGAAGTGTCCCAATTATATTATCACACACGTTCTTTTCGACGTGCATGACATCTAAACAATGTCGAACATGGTGAAACTTCCAATACTCTAACTCAAAAAAAACTGACTGTTTTTTCCATGGAGACTCCACCTTTTTTGGCTTCCCCCCCTTTCCAAAACTGAACCTAAGTTGCTGTTGTTGCCCCAACACTTCCTCTCCGCTAAGTGGTTCAGGTGCACAACCAAATTCTTGTTCTGCATTAAAAGCTGTCCTTTGTCTCCTATACGGATGATAAAGATCTAAATACCGACGATGTCCTTGGTAGCTCATTTTTCTACTACGACTTAGATATTTGGCCATGGTCTGATCACCGCATACTGGACAGGCCCTATAACCCTTATTAACGCACCCCGACAAATTTCCATATCCCGGAAAGTCATTTATTGTCCACATCAAGATTGCCTTTAGAGTGAAAAAGGATTTGGTATGGGCATCGTACACGTTTGGTTCACCTTCCTCCCATAATTTTTTTAAATCGTCGATCAGTGGCTGGAGATATACGTCAATATCATTACCAGGCTCTTGTGGGCCTGAAATTAATGTTGTTAACATCATAAACTTCCTCTTCATGCATAACCATGGAGGAAGATTATATGTTACTAACATAACTGGCCAGCAGCTGTACCGATTATTTAATCCATTGTTGTGTGGATTTATACCATCGGCCGCTAATCCTAAACGTATATTTCTTACCTCGCTACCAAACTCAGGCCACCTACAATCTACATTTCTCCAAGAAGGAGAATCAGAGGGGTGACGCATCTTTCCATCTTTGGATCGATTATTTGCATGCCAACTCATTAATTCAGCAGTAGATGAAGATTTAAACATTCTTTTAAATCTGGGGATTATCGGAAAATACAACATAACCTTAGCTGGCACATTTACCCTAACTTGACCATCTTTCCCAACTTTCCAGCGAGAGAGATGGCATTTGGGACACTCGGAAGAAGACTCGAGAATTGGACCCCTGTATAATACGCAGTCATTTGGACAAGCGTGGAATTTAATATACTCGAGGCCTAAATCAGTCAATGTTTTCTTGGCTTCATACATATTAGACGGAAGCAGATTATCTTTAGGAAGAATTGATCCAATTGATTGAAGCAGATCAGTAAAAGCTTTATCGGAAACTCCAAACCTAGCCTTCCAATTATGTAATTTTAAGAACGACTCCAGTTTAGTACACTCACTTCCCTCAAACAGAGGTTGTTCTGCATCAACAACAAACCTCTTAAAGTTATCTGACTCTTTATCGCAATCTTCCCTACTATAGGCTGCTTCACACACGTTAAATGTTTCTGAAATTGGTATGGGCTTCGAGGGAGGACAAGTACTACCAACAGATGACCTAGTACTATTATCATGGTTTTCTCCATGCCAAATCCAATCAGAATATCCTAAACTAAACCCTGATTCATAAAGATGACCTCTGATTATATTCACAGAAAACTTTTTGAAGTTAGAGCAGTGTGCACAAGGACAAGGAATTTTCTTGGGGTTTTTAGCATTTTCCTCGGCAAATATCAAGAAGTTTTCAACACCAATTTCATACTGTAGAGAATCCCTATCGGCTTTTATCCAAGACCTATCCATTTAAAACCACCTGGTATGTCACTAAAAAATTCAGTATAAGGCTTATATTTATTTTATAAGCCTAATATTTATTTTAGAAGTCTAACTTGATTTTAAGTATGACATCCACACATAGGGCAGACTATAAACGACATAAGAAAACTGAGAATTCATATTATACATTTTAATGTTATATATTTTATTATAATATGATATGAATCGATTTGTAATGCATTACGTAATTCATATTATACATTTAATTATAGTACTAGTACTATATATTAACTAGTCATTCGGTACTTAATGTATAATCACTATATAATTAACCATAGTATAATAGTCAGATCACGGATGCAGATTATCAAATTATAAATGTACTATTTTCAACTAAACACTTGCATACACAATCACTAAATTAACCACACACTTGCATCCAAAATTCAGAACACGACTACATTTAAATATAACATACTAATACCAAAATGAATTCTCCTGCACATAATTGCAAATAAAACAAAACTGAGATTTCATATAATACATAATGCATATTATACACAACACATAGATCAACATAAGAACCAACTGCATAGCATATAGACAAAAAACACACTATCAAAACTAACAAAACAAATCAAATGTATAAGCGTACAAAACAGAGTTGGAGAAGAAAACTCACCGAAGATCGAAAAATCAAACAACACTAATGTCCTGCAAAAACAAATCACAACATTACAAACAAATGAAAACCTAATTTACAAAAATAAAAAAAATAAACAAAAATATAAATGTACAACTAAAAAATCTAAATTACCTAAAGCTTTAAATCTTTTTCTCAGATTAGGTCCTGTATACAACAAGAAGAAAAGTATTAGCAACAAGATTTGACACTAAATTAATAAAAAAAATAAGGGTTTCGAATTAGAAAAAACCCCAATTTACAAAATTAGGGTTTTGAATTCAAAAATCCTCAACTTTTAAAACTGTGCTTCATGCAGAGAAGACCAGTTCGATTCAAGAAGATACAACACTTACCGAAGTAGAGAGGTTAAACGAAAGAGGCTTAACGGAGAGATTCAGAGCGGAGAGAGGTTCAGAGAGAGAGAGAGAAAGGTTCCAGAGAGAGGTTCGAGAGAGAGAGAGAGGTTCGAGAGATTATGATGGTGAGATGATGGCCGGAGTTCAGAGAGATTGTGAGGGGAGAGAGGTGAGAGAGAGAGAGAGGGGTTCGAGAGAGAGAGACAGGTTTGAGAGAGAGAGAACAGTTTTCTGTTTTTTAGTTTTTAGTTTTGATTTTTTGTTTTGATTTTGTGTCTGAAGATTGATTTGGGGGGAACCAAAATTTGGTTAAGGGGGGAGAATTTTGGGATTGGGGGAATGTAGAACTAAAAACTGAATAAAATTTCACTAACGGGGGAAGAAATGGTGGGCGCGAATTTTGTTTTTTTTGGTGAATTTTAGACATCGGTTTAATAATAACCGATGTCTACAAAGAACAAAGACATCACAAAAACACGGGGTGATGTCAATACTCTTTTTAGCATCAGTGACAAAGTTAACCGATGTCTAATGTGTGATGTCTATTGACATTATTCTTGTAGTGTTAGAAAGGTTAAGGAAACCCAAGTAATAAGATCCCGAGTATGATCCCTCAAACGATAAACGAGAACAAAAGTTAAGCGAACCGTATAATAGATCAGCGGTCATTAGCCAAGTAATTAGGAGCTAATCAAAGAGGTTAGTGATGATGATGTCATCACACCAACAAGAAGAGGATAAGTGTGGGAAGATGACATAGGAGGATGACATAAGCATGACCAAAAGGGAAGGAAGTATTGGTTGATTATAAACCACACAAATTTTACCATAGTTAAAAGGTAATTAAGCAAAACAAAGGCAAAACAACCAAGCAAAAAAATTCATAACACAAAACACAAAATTGAATTTCATTATTCAAGAAGAAGCTCTCGGCTTCATCTCTTTTTCAAAGAAAGAAAAACTCAAATTCAAGTTCCAAGCGTTATTATTTAGTGAGGTAATTATCTAAGGTTCCTTGTACATAGATATAGATATCCTATAAGTCTAAGCTTCAAATTCCTTCACAATTTCTTCCTATAATTCATGGAAGAAGAGAGTGAATAGTGTTTTTCAAGAACTTGAAATTTTGATCTTGTGTTTTTGTTTAGATAAAGCTTTAGTAAGGATTTTCCAAGGCTGTTTCAAGCTCATTAGTTACTCCTACTCACAAGAAAGGTATAATCTCTTAACCTAGCATTATTATTGAATGTTAAGAGCTTATTATGAGTATTATAGTTCATGAGAGGCATGATTATTGAATATTTAGAGATTGGTTGGTTTGTAATGTTTTTGGAGTTGTAAATCTTGATGATTAGTTAATAAACTTAAGTAAGCTCTTAGTTCATGATTGAGAAGTAGTATAAATGGGAAATATTGAGCTTTTGGGGTGTTGTAGTAAATAATGGATGAAGTTTGGTTGTAATGGTGATTGTGGGTTGAATTGTGAATTGATTGGAATGGTTTAAATTTGGTAATCGCGTAAACATAGCCGTCGTAATGCCCGATTTACTTTAGACTATTTTTGTTCTTAACATCAGGACCCCAGAACTCACTGTTAGGTTTTGACCATTGCCATGATTAGATAGTTCATGTTACGAGCTTCATTTTGATATGTGGTTCGCTTGAATCCGATGTACGGTTTAGGAGAAACGACTGTTTTAAGTAACGGCGTTTCGTGACCAAACCATTACCCCTCGCCTTACTTTGAAACCTTGGTTAAGGCCCTTAAATGACTAATTGGAGTATGAAACAATTATGTAAAGTGGATTAGGAAGTTGGTAGGGTACTCGCGAAAGAATCGCCTTAAAACTCTTAATGGTTAATTTATTAAAAATGGTGGAGCCGAAGGTACTCGAGCGACTTAAGTGAATCGTTAAGCGCAAAAGCGAACGTTAGGGTCTAATAGGTTAAAGTATAGATTCTTAAGCGACTTTGGTTTAGTTCCAACTTATATGTTGTTTATAGGTTACAAGACTCGTCCCAAGCCTTTTATCAACCCTAGTCGCTCAGGCAAGTTTTCTACCCGTTATACTATTGTTGTGATGTATATATGTATATGCATTATCTTGTGATAGATGCATGATGGTTAATTAGCAAATCTTGCGATATATTGGAGTATGCTGATATAGTTTATATGCATGTCTGTTTCGTAATCTTGATATCTATCTGTTGATTCCAATGCTTATAATTGCATAATATATATGCTAGAGATAAGCAGTAGTTGCGTATACCCTTAGTATAGGGGACCCAAATGCGAACATTTTCTAAAACCGGGAGTCGATGGTCCCGAGTATATTATATATATTTATATATATATATATATAGATATAGTTTTCAAAACTATTAATCGAATAAGATTTATTCGATAACTTTATTTTTATTAATGAACATTACTTTGAATATTCATTCAAGGACTTATGACTCGGTTTATTTTATTTAATGAATATTATCTTGAATATTCATTCGAGGACTTATGACTCTGTTTATTCTATTTAATGAAAATTACTTTGAATATTCATTCGAGGACTTATGACTCCGCTTATTTACTAAATAATATTCTTTATTTTATTAAAGAATAATGTTTCGATAATCAAACTTATTTTCGATTATTCAAATAAAGATCGTACTTTCGTATAAGTATATCTTTGGTTATTTATTATTCATTTCAAGTATGAGTTTTAAAACTTCTACTTCAATTATTTTTATAGAGATTATCCTTTATGGGAATATTATTTAAATAATATTATTCATATATTTTCTAATATATTGGGACTGATTTACTTCATTAAATCAGCATTACTCCAAACATTCTTAAAAATGTTTTTGAGTCTTCAAAATGATTTTTAAAAGTTAGAGCGGATCCCAAAACTCATTTTTTTATTTAAGATCTTCCTTTAGAAGGGAATTTAAATACTCGCTCAAAACCTGAGGGATCCGGCTCAGTGGTGTATTTTACATTCGCAACGAGGTTGCTATTTTGAGAAAACATCTTGATTACTTGCCCATCGTTCGGGAAGTAAGTTCATCTATTTGAGTCGGCATAAGCAACATGGGCTCAGCGGGCGTCCATGAAAGTGTAAGTGGCTCAGTGGGAGTCCATCAAATGCATAAGTGGCTGAGTGGCAGTCCAGCATAAGGTCCTATTCCGGCCAGGGTGATGACCAGTGGGGAATTCGTCCATCTACTAGTAGAAAAGGTTACTTATTGGTATCTTTGCCTGATCAGCAAGATATCAGGTTTATGCCAAGGTTTTCTCCTTTCCAAATTCATTGGATATTAAAACTCTGTTTATAATTTTCATAACAGAGGTTTTCAAGGAGTGTATAAAATGTATATATATATATATATAGGTGTATATATATATCGGGACTTAATGAAGTATCTCGTAACTTCATTATTTATAATGATATTTCAAAGATTGAATCTATTCAAATCTTATCTTGTAGTCTCATCTATGTGGTGAAATTTTGAAACGGATTATACCTTGAACGGTGGTAGTTCAAGTAGTATTCGGAAAAGATATAAGTATATTGGAGTATCTCGTAACTTCACCTTTTCAACTTATATCTGGTTAATGATTATCTTATACATGACATAGATTTTCAGAAAAACGTTGAGACAAGGTTAGATATATGAGATCACCTTGCAACGATATTTTTATACAGTTATAAACTGGAACTCTGTGTATATTATGCATGGCAGAGGATTTCAAAGATTTTGAAAAGTATATATACATATATACTAAATATTTTGCGACTTGGTCGCATTAAGAGGTCAAACTTGGTTCAATTCTTCTTCACCAAGACTTTCATGAGTACTATGAGGATGCTCACATATTGTTAATCATTATACATATTATTTTGGAGGGCTTGTTGCTCACCCTTGCTTTCTTCTTTCATCACACAACAACAGATAGAAAAGATGAACAGGACCAAGCTCCCAATTCGTGAGTGGATAGGAAATGTTCCGCAGTTTCTTGTAGGCATTGATGCCATTGTAGCTGAGGTAGGAACTACCAATAGGCTAGGCTTTCAACTTTTGTTGTACCAGACTTATGCATACTTATGAATTGTAATAATGGAAAAGAATATGTAAATTTATTCAGAAACCCTTTTAAGGTATAATGGTTTATAATTGTGGAATAAAATGACTTGTGTTATTTTTGATATTCATCTCTGAGACTATAACTTGTGGTGTGTGTGTATATTGTGGGGTCACAGTACGCAGTAATTGGTTGTTTATAAAGATTGAGTGTTATTAAGGGAAATGGAACTCGTGACAACCCGGATCCCCGACCCCGGATTTGGCGGTGTTACAGAAATGGTATTAGAGCCAAGCGTTATAAATCTCAGAGATGATGTGGCGTTTTAGATAATAAGTTCACTAAGATAATAAGAACTCTTGCCAAGTTCATAGTCGGGCTACCTAACGTAGTACTGACAGTTAAAACCCTTATAAGAACCCTTATAAATATCGTGATAGAAGCGTAGTTCGTTATCGTATATGGTAGCGGGACTCCGAACCCTGAGGTTGAGGAGCAACAGCGCGGTGATGTTTTATTACTAATTGGAGATTGGATTGTGGATCCGATAGAGCGTCCTAACGCAGGACCGAATGATATTCATATTGAGGATGTAGCGGTTGAGGATGTTGTCCTAGAAGGGATTGTTGCTGTGGAGGATCCCGTGAAGGATCCTAATAAGACTGAAGAGGTGATCGCTAAGGAATTAATGACCGCAGTCAGAGTGACTACCAGAGATAGGATTGGCGGTTGTTACCGTAGGTTCGTTCAAGTTTGCAAAGATAGTAGCCCCTTTAACGCGGCTACTCGTAAGACTGAGAAGTTCGAATGGACAGAGAAATGTGAGAACAACTTTTAAGGACTGAAGCAAAGGTTGTGACGGCCCCTATGATGGCGTTGCGGGATGGAAACGTAGATTTTGTGATGTGTAGTGACGCTTCACATAAGGAATTAAGGTGCTTCTTATACAGCACAATAAGGTAATCGCGTACGTATCAAGACAATCAAGGGAATATAAAATTCGATGTCCCCGCCCATGAGCTTGGGCTCGTGGTAATAGTTTTTCCCTAAGGTTTGGAGACACTACTTGTACGAAGAGAAGTGCGAGATTTACACAAGCCATAAGTGCTCTAGTGCATTTTCACGCAGAAAGAGCTCATCATGCGCCAGATGAGGTGGTTAGAGCTAATCAAGGGTTACGATTATGAGATTCTTTATCATCCAGGAAAAGCCAAAATGGTGGCTAATGCCCTTAGTATAAAAGAGAGACTCAAGATGAAAATGTCTTTGGGAGAGTTGATAAAAGGATTTTGAGAAAATGGAAATAGAAGTGAAGGTACCCGAAGCCGGTACCGAAAAGCTGTTTGAGATTGTAATGCAGCCCGAATTATTGGAAAAGATAATATTGTGCCAAGAAAGAGTGATGAATGAAGGCAGATAGCCAATGACGGGAGAAGAGATTAATACCGAGAAAGATGATAAGGGAATAATGAGGTATTCTGACAAAAAAAACTTGGGTTTCAATGTTCAAGAGCTTAAAGATGAGATCTTGGATGAAAGCCATAGTTGAGGAATAAGATTAGGGCAGACCCTGAATATGATAGTCAGGGAGGTCGCCATCAAGAAAGAAGGAACCCATAACATAATAGAGTGGAAAACAAGGTTTTTAACGTATAAGATAACCCCGATTATGGGAGAAGGTTGAAACATTTCATACTGAGAAAACAGAAGTCAAACAAGATAGGGAGAACCAGGATGGTACTCCTATTGGGCAATTCATGGACCTGCCTAAACAGAACTTAGACTATTATCCCAACCACCACCTTGAGGAAATGATGCGGTAGGAAATTCTTTCATGGCCTTTAAGTCGCTAAGAGTTCCAAGAGACAGGTTGACCCAATCGAGGCAAAAGCCTGGCTAAAGGAAATATAGGAATCATTTGAGATTCTAAATGATTGACGAATCACAAAAGACTATTTTTGTCACTTACCCTCCTAAGAGAGAGACCACCCGCTGGTGAAAGACCAACAAGGGCACGGAGCCAGAGGTTATGATAAACTGATTAAAGTTCAGTCAATTATTTTCGAGAAAGTAATTCCCAAGGTTATGGAGATAGTGTAAAAGCTTTAGAGCCAGAACAAAGGCGAACGAGTATGATAAATTATGAATCTAAGTTGTAAAAGTTGTCAAGATTCGTTCTGAGGACACGAATCTAGAATGACGGGATGTTTGAAATCAATGATTATGTTGTGTTGGTTCATGAAATAATGATAAGAGAAAGGAAAATAAATAGAAACTGAAGTGGAAAGGAAAATAAAGAAATAGAGTTGAGAAGTGATAAGGGAGTTAGGTATGGGAAACCCTAAGAAACCCTTGCAATAAATATAGAGAAGTGTGTCATCATCAGCGCGATGGTGACTGATCATGAGATAAATTCAAGGTTTGAAGGCGTAAGCGATACATATAGTTAATTCCCTTGAAGTTGACAGTATTCGACGAAACTTTGAGATAGATCGATTGATTAATAAGGAAACACGGATGGACTGAGGAGACAAGAAAGTAAGAAATTAGGAAAATTGGATGAAGGAAGTGACCTTCAGGAATGTGAAGTGTAAGTAACGCATGTGAATTGATACCCAAAAAGGGAGACGCCAGGCATACAAGATATCCCAGCGTTGAGATGACTGTTGAGATAAATAAAAGAGGTAAATGAGTAGTTAGAACTAAAAGGTTCACGTTGAACATGACCAATATCTTCTAGAACATCTCTGTTATCATTACTGAATTAGGCAAGAAAAGTAGATAACCGTTGTTATCTTTTGAAGGCCATAGGGGTTGACCTCAGTTTGAATAAGGATGCTATTGTGAAATTGGTATAGAGTATCTGGGTGGGAATGATTGAATAAGATAATCTATCAAGGATATGTGACTTGATTTATCCATGGAAGGATGCAAGTACCTTATTAAAAGTGGAATTAAGGATATAACTTCGATAACTTGAGATGAACCATAGGGGAATGCATGAAGGTTGGCATTTCACCCTTAATAGGGACCGTATGAGTTTTGACAGTATGAATTGGAAAGGATTAAGGTAACCACAACCTTTAAGGATCAGTGGAGAAATTTTTCAGAAGTGTATAAATAATGGTTCTAGTATTAGTAAATGATATTTCGATATGCCCTGTATCTAGGGAATACAGGAGGAACGATTTAAGGATAACCTTAGAGGTTTTATAAGGAGAAAGGTAATATTCAAAGTTCTCAAGAATAGAAATTTGCTAAAGGAAATGTGATGTAATTATAATAATGCCAGGTGGGCACGTGTTGAACCATAAGAAAGTATAGATCGACCCAATGAAGGTCGAGATTGGTGAAAACAAGTAGGACCCAAGATAAGAGACGTCTGAAGTATGATCGAGAGTCAGTCGTGACAATGTTAACCTCTAAAAGACCGAGACAATAACTTATGGAAAATGGTGATATTTTTTTTACCAAAGCGTAAGGAAGAGCATTTTCACACAAGCAGTGATTGGAAATGAGGTAGAAGATTTAGTTGAAGGTCATATAAAAGACATTGATTGTAAGGAAATTTTACTATCAGGAAAGGCCAAAGAGGTGGCCGACACTTTAAATGTAAGAGGATAATTATAGGCGCTCATGCCAGAGGAATACAGTGATGATAGTTGAAGCCGTGAAGGTTGTATTATAGTTTGGAAGATTGACATTCCTTCTGATGACTGTGCAATACCCAACCGTAATATTAGTTTGGTAAAGGTTTAATTTATGTAATTGCCGTGAGCGGGCTATCTATCTTATAAGGTCATATCTTGAGATAATCCAGGACCATGTTACGAAAGGACTAAATGAACCTTTGAGCTTCATGAAGATATATGCTTAATAATGGTATTAACCTGCTATCGTTGCTTTTATTGAAACTCTTCTGCAATTTTATCTGCTTCATGTCATATGTACGCCAAGTTCAGGAGTGTTCTTCATGAATCATGGAATGGTGATTATGTTGCCTCCTTAGAAGAATTTGATACGACATGTATGGACTCCGTATGGTTAGCTATTAAGATTTCATAGAAAATGAATGACTACAGTAGGTCAGTGGTGGACCATAGTAATACAACAATGATTCTGCAAGTAATGAGTCGATTACTTGCAACCGTGAGAGTTGTATTGGAATGGATGTTGAGATTAAGTACCACTAATCGGGTCGTGGTGGTGTATAAGTTATCATTGATAGTCTAATTAAGTAGATTATCTCCCTATTAAATACTTATCCCTTCTTATCAATAGAGAGTCGTATTACTATACGAGGAAGGTTGCGGTGCAAGCATAGGATTCTAGTAACGATGACGTCTAGAATGAAATCCCAGATTCGATTTTCGATGTCGAGGGAGTTTCAAAGGTGATTGTTTATAAGCTCGAGCAAGAGCATGGGTCTATAGAATGATGGATGGAATAGTAAATATTCAGACACATGAAATACGATGCTATAATACTTAATGTTGATATATATATATACGTATATGTTTTGTTCTCCTATGACAAACCTCTATAGTTCAGAGGTAGATTCCAAGCCAGATATTTTGTGGCAGTATTTTTTTACATATATACCATTCTCTTCAATTCGTTCTTTTCTCTTATTTTCATTGCATGTAATCTGAGAAGAACAACCCTTCCAGAAGGGGAGGTATTGTCGAATGACTATCTATCTGTGTGATAGAAGCCTAGTAGGATACCACATGTTGTTTAATTACTTGTCAAGTACTAAAGGCTGGCCACCTTCTGTACTAACTATGCAATAGAACAAGTGTTCATGATCATAGTGATCTCTCAATAAACTCTTTTAATTCTACACGAAGGACCAAGCTTTCAAAGATGGAGGCAGCTAGAGATGAAGTGGTACCAAGTACGGTGGTATTCCGATCTAACGCGTTCATGATACTAAGGTTGACGTGGTTATTATAAGGTTATAGAATACTAACGAACAAAAGTATAACCAGTATAGTATTATGTACAGAAGATAGTAATGACTACGAATAAGAAAAGAAGGAGTATTGAGAAGCAAAAGCTATAGTGCTAGAAGCTATTATGAGAGTCTGTGTAATAGACTTGAAAGAATTTGGAATGGTCATTTATCGCGGATTGAGTTTTCTTACAACAATAGATCATATGTCATTATCGAGATGTCGCCTTATGAGATCCTTGAGGGAAGACAATATCGATCTCCCTTATGTTAGGATGAAGTTGTAGAGCGCAAGATGCTCGGACCCGCAGTAGTCCAAAGGACCAAGGATATAATAGATCTAATCAGAGGACGACTGGTAGCAGCCCAAGACAAACATAAGAAATATGCAGACCTAGCCTGAAAGGACAAGGAGTATGAAGTAGGGGACTTAGTACTGCTAAAAGTATCCCCTTGGAAGGGATTAATGAGGTTCGGAAAGAAAGGGAAACTAAGCCCAAGATACATTGGACCTTTTGAGATACTAAGACGGATTGGGAAGTTAGCTTACGAGCTAGCCTTACCCCCGAACCTACAACAAATTCATAATGTGTTCCATGTGTCAATGCTAAGGAAGTATCATCGGGATGCCAGATACATAGTGGAGTACGAGCAGGTGGATATGAAACCAGATCTGACTTACGTGGAGAAACCAGTAAAGATTATAGATAAGAAGGAACAGGTGCTTCGGAACAAAGTGATCAAGCTAGTCAGAGTGCTATGGAAGAATCATAATGTGGAGGAATCAACTTGGGAACTAGAGAGCGCAATGCTAGAAAAGTACCCCCAATTGTTTTCTATATGATTCCGGGACGGAATCCTTTTAAGGAGGGGAGACTGTAATAACCCCAAAAATTTTGAACTTTTTGTAACCCTTTTGAATAGTGTTTTTGTTGATTATGCTGAATAAGAAAACTTTTCATGCCACACTTTGTAGAGGTTCTTTTATTGTTATTCTGAGATCTTATTAGTACTCTATATGGTATATAAGTGTATGTAAAGATCGTCAGAATCCAAATTCGAAACACTTTGATTTTTCCCGAAAATCCACCAGATACCGAAAGAATTGAGTATAAGGTAACAGGATAAAAAGGATTTAAATTCAAGGAGTATAAGAGAGGATCATAAAAGGAATATAATATATTGAGAAAGGTTAAGGAAACCCAAGTAATAAGATCCCGAGTATGATCCCTCAAACGATAAACGAGAACGAAAGTTAAGCGAACCGTATAACAGATCATCGGTCATTAGCCAAGTAATTAGGAGCTAATCAAAGAGGTTAGTTATGATGATGTCATCACACCAACAAGAAGAGGACAAGTGTGGGAAGATGACATAGGAGGATGACATATGCATGACCAAAAGGGAAAGAAGTGTTGGTTGATTATAAACCACATAAATTTTACCATGGTTAAAAGGTAATTAAGCAAAACAAAGGCAAAACAACCAAGCAAAACAATTGATAACACAAAACACAAAATTGACTTTCATTATTCAAGAAGAAGCTCTCGGCTTCATCTCTTTTTCAAAGAAAGAAAAACTCAAATTCAAGTTCCAAGCCTTGTTATTTAGTGAGGTAATTATCTAAGGTTCCTTGTACATAGATATAGATATCCTATAAGTCTAAGCTTCAAATTCCATCACAATATCTTCCTATAATTCATGGTAGAAGAGAGTGAATAGTGTTTTTCAAGAACTTGAAATTTTGATCTTGTGTTTTTGTTTAGATAAAGCTTTAGTAAGGATTTTCCAAGGTTGTTTCAAGCTCATTAGTTACTCCTACTCACAAGAAAGGTATAATCTCTTAACCTAGCATTATTATTGAATGTTAAGAGCTTATTATGAGTAGTATAGTAATGAGAGGCATGATTATTGAATATTTAGAGATTGGTTGGTTTTGTAATGTTTTTGGAGTTGTAAATCTTGATGATTAGTTAATGAACTTAAGTAAGCTCTTAGTTCATGATTGAGAAGTAGTATAAATTGGAAATATTGAGTTGTTGGGGCTGTTGTAGTAAATAATGGATGAATTTTGGTTGTAGTGGTGATTGTGGGTTGAATTGTGAATTGATTGGAATGGTTTAAATTTGGTAATCGCATAAACATATCCGTCGTAATGCCCGATTTACTTTAGACTGTTTTTGTTCTTAACATCAGGACACGGAACTCACTGTTAGGTTTTGACCATTGCCATGATTAGATAGTTCATGTTACGAGCTTCATTTTGATATGTTGTTCGCTTGAATCCGATGTACGGTTTAGGAGAAACGACTGTTTTAAGTAACAGCATTTCGCGACCGAACCATTACCCCTCTCCTTACTTTGAAACCTTGGTTAAGGCCCTTAAATGACTAATTGGAATATGAAACAATTATTTAAAGTGGATTAGGCAGTTGGTAGGGTACTCGCGAAAGAATTGCCTTAAAACTCTTAATGGTTAATTTATTAAAAATGGTGGAGCTGAAGGTACTCGAGCGACTTAAGTGAATCGTTAAGCGCAAAAGCGAACGTTAGGGTCTAACTGGTTAAAGTATAGATTCTTAAGCGACTTTGGTTTAGTTCCAACTTATATGTTGTTTATAGGTTACAAGACTCGTCCCAAGCCTTTTATCACCCCCAGTCACTCAGGCAAGTTTTCTACCCGTTATACTGTTGTTGTGATGTATATATGTATATACATTATCTTGTGATAGAGGCATGATGGTTAATTAGCAAATCTTGCGATATATTGGAGCATGCTGATATGGTTTATGTGCATGTCTATTTCATAATCTTGATATCTATATGTTGATTCCAATGCTTATAATTGCATAATATATATGCTAGAGATAAGCAGTAGTTGCTATACCCTTAGTATAGGGGACCAAAAGGCGAACATTTTCTAAAACCGGGAGTCGATGTTCCAGAGTATATTATTTAAGATCTTCCTTTCGAAGGGGATTTAAATACTCGCTCAAAACCTGAGGGATCCGGCTCAGTGGTGTATTTTACATTCGCAACGAAGGTGCTATTTTGAGAAAACATCTTGATTACTTGCCCATCGTTCGGGAAGTAAGTTCATCTATTTGAGTCAGCATAAGCAACATGGGCTCAGCGGGCGTCCATGAAAGTGTAAGTGGCTCAGTGGGAGTCCATCAAATGCGTAAGTGGCTGAGTGGCAGTCCAGTATAAGGTCCTATTGCGGCCAGGGTGATGACCAGTGGGGAATTTGTCCATCTACTAGTAGAAAAGGTTACTTATTGGTATCTTTTCCTGATGAACAAGATATCAGATTTATGCCAAGGTTTTCTCCTTTCCAAATTCATTGAATATTACAACTCTGTTTATAATTTTCATAACAGAGGTTTTCTAGGAGTGTATGAAATGTATATATATATATATTGGTGTATATATATATCGGGACTTAATGAAGTATCTCGTAACTTCATTATTTATAATATATTTCAAAGATTGAATCTATTCAAATCTTATCTTGTAGTCTCATCTATGTGCTGAACTTTTGAAACGGATTATACCTTGAACGGTAGTAGTTCAAGTAGTATTCGAAAAAGATATAAGTATATTAGAGTATCTCGTAACTTCACCTTTTCAACTTATATCTGGTTAATGATTATCTTATACATGACATAGATTTTGAGAAAAACGTTGAGACAAGGTTAGATATATGAGATCACCTTGCAACGATATTTTTATACAGTTATAACTGGAACTCTGCGTATATTATGCATGGGAGAGGATTTCAAAGATTTTGAAAAGTATATATACATATATACTAAATATTTTGCAACTTAGTCGCATTAAGAGGTCAAACTTGGTTCAATTCTTCTTGACCAAGACTTTCATGAGTACTATGAGGATGCTCACATATTGTTAATCATTATATATATTATTTTGGTGGGCTTGTTGCTCACCCTTGCTTTTTTCTTTCATCACACAACAACAGATAGAAAAGATGAACAGGACCAAGCTCCCAATTCGTGAGAGGATAGGAAATGTTCCGCAGTTTCCTGTAGGCGTTGATGCCATTGTAGCTGAGGTAGGAACTACCAATAGGCTAGGCTTTCAACTTTTGTTGTACCAGACTTATGCATACTTATGAATTGTAATAATGGCAAAGAATATGTAAATTTATTCAGAAACCCTTTTAAGGTGTAATGGTTTATAATTGTGGAATAAAATGACTTGTGTTATTTTTGGTATTCATCTCTGAGACTATAACTTGTGGTGTGTGTGTATTGTGGGGTCACAGTACGCAGTAGTTGGTTGTTTATAAAGATTGAGTGTTACTAAGGGAAATGGAACTCGTGACAACCCGGATCCCCGACCCCGGATTTGGGGGTGTTACAGAAACAGCCTGGCTTTGGCATATAAGTGCCTGATTTTTGCTCATAAGCCGCAACTCCTCTGATTCATATTTTTCAGTCGAAGATAGACCTACACCTCCATGAGTTTATTGTTGAAGTTGGAGTTGTTGTCTTCGTGTGAATTATTGCTAAAAACCAGGAAGATTGAATTGCTCGTTTCCAAACTATTGGAACGGTTGTTGCATCGCATTTTGATTGTTACTCCATCTGCAGTTACGACGATTCCTGTAATAACCCCAATTTTTTGGAAATTTTTGAAACCCGGATGAATAGTAACTTTTGCTGACAATGCTGATTAATAAAAATTATCAGACCACGATATATAGGAGTACTGTTATGGAAATTCTAAGATCATATTAGTATTCCATAAAGAAAATTAGTGTATGTAAAAGCCGTCGGATTTCGAAAACGAGCACTTTTTTTTTCCCCGAGATTTCCACCAGACATTAAGGGATTTAAGGAATTAATATTAAGATGAAGGATTTTAAATTCAAGGATTATAAAGGAGAATTAACTTAGGTATTAAAAATACCAAGAAGATTTTATCAATAAAACCATTAAGGTATTTAACCAAACGATCAACGAGATTGAGTGATAATCGGACAAAGAAATGAATAACGACTCTTGTAAATACCTTTTCAAGTGGCAAGGCAAGTGGATGGTTGATCAAACAAGAAACCAAGTGATAGTTAGGAAGGAATGGCTAGTTACTTGTCTAGTTAACTAGGGATGATCTCATCTCACCACAAATCACCAACACATGGCAAATGATGAGATCATCTTCCACTAACTCCTTTGTTTATTATTAACCTAGCAAAATATCAAGACAACCCATCATTATCCACCACATTATTCCACCAA
Organism: Apium graveolens; assembly: GCF_009905375.1. Taxonomy (NCBI): domain Eukaryota; kingdom Viridiplantae; phylum Streptophyta; class Magnoliopsida; order Apiales; family Apiaceae; genus Apium; species Apium graveolens. The sequence goes on along the minus strand of NC_133657.1, from coordinate 148,905,178 downwards.
CACAAGAAAGCAAAAGCATTTCCTCCCCCATTTCCATTGCTCTCGGCCAAAACAGAACCGGCACATTAAAACTGATGTATCTCCTTCATTTCTCACTCAAATGTTGTGTTCTATAGATCGTTGGAAAGGTATTGAGATGGCCTACAACTCTTGTTCACAAGTCTCGTCCAAATAAGCATGGTAAGACCCTCATTTTTACAGTTTTTTCAATTGGACTTTTAGAAACTTCAAAGCCTAACTTTGTGTTCTTGATTTCGTTGGAAAGATCAAGCTTGTAGGAGGCTCCCTAAAGCTTCCTAGCAACTTAACACCTCCCAAGGAAGGTATAAACTTCAAACCCTAGCCTTTAATTTATTTTTTAGTAAGTTTAATGGTTGGTTTTGTGAAATGAGAAGCATAGATTGTGATTATTAGTAGTTTGGTTTGATTTGGAAGTGTTTTGGTAATTGAAGCTTGATTATAGTTCATAGGTCTTGATTGTGGTTATTTTAGTTGAAAAACTTGGAGTTTATGGACTGATGTGGTATGGTTTAGGTGAAGTTTTGTTGTATTGATGGTTATGAGTTGGTTGGTGATTGATTTGTAGTTGTTCAAATTTGGTAATCACGTAAACATAGCCGTCGTAATGCCCGATTTACCTTAGACTGCTTTTGTTCTTAACATCAGGACCCCTGAATTCACTGTTAGGTTTTGACCATTGTCATGATTAGATAGTTCATGTTACGAGCTTCGTTTTGATATGTGGTTCGCTTGAATCCGATGTACGGTTTAGGAGAAACGACCGTTTTAAGTAACGGCGTTTCGCGAACGGACCATTACCCCTCGCCTTACTTTGAAACCTTGGTTAAGGCCCCAAAGACTAATTTGTAACACCCCCAGATCCGGGGTCGGGGATCCGGGTCGTCACGGTCTTTCTTTCCACAATATCACTTCACTTAATTAATAATAAATAACCTTATGCTGTGACCCCACACTAACACACACCACAACCCGTTATAGTCTCAGAGATGAAATTGAAATAAGTACAAGTCTTTGAATCCACAATTTAAAAGTTATTACAACCCAAAATGATTACTTACTAATTTACAGTGAATTGCCATTATCTACCACAAGTTATAATTATACATAATTGATTCTCAAAAGTAGATGGTCTGATCTACAATAGATCTACCTCTGCAGCTATAGCATCTACAACATCATCGGGAAGACGCGGGACGCTTCCCACGCGCTTGCGCTGGGTCTGCTGGAGTCTGGCCATCTTTTCTAACTGTTGTTGTGTGATGAAGAAATAAAGCAAGAGTGAGCCTTACAGCTCGCAAGATAATATATAGTGATAACAATAATATAAGTATCTAAATGGATACTTACTAGAATCTTTTATCACGTGTAAGATAATTACTTACTAGATATAAGTAAAAACAAGGGATGAAGTTACCAAATACTTCACTACACTTATATCATTTATAAAGCTACTTGAACTACCACTTGTTCAAAGTATAATGAGCTTTCAACAGTTCATCACATAGATGAGACTACAAGACAAGATTCGAATAGATTAAATCTTTGAAATATTATTAAAGGAAATGAAGTTATAATATACTTCATTAAGTTCTGATATATGTATATATATCCACATATACATCTTCTTTATACATTTCCTGAAAATCTCTGTCATGTAAAGTATGAACAGAGTTTGAAACATCCAATGAATTTTGGAAAGGAAAAGAATTTTGGCATAAACCTGATATCTTGCTGATCAGGCAAAGATACCAATAAGTAACCTTTTCTACTAGTAGATGGACGAATTCCCCACTGGTCATCACCCTGGTCGCAATAGGACCTTATGCTGGACTGCCACTCAGCCACTTATGCATTTGATGGACTCCCACTGAGCCACTTACACTATCATGGACGCCCACTGAGCCCATGTTGCTTATGCCGACTCAATAGATGGACTTACTTCCCGAATGTTGGGTAAGTAATCAATTCATTTACCAAAACTGCAACCTTGTTGCGAATATAAAATACACCACAGAGCCGGATCCCTCAGGTTTTGAGCGAGTATTTAAATCCCCTTAAAAATGAAGATCTTAAATATAAAAATGAGTTTTGGGATCCGCTCTAACTTTTTTAAAAATCATTTTGAAGACTCGAAAACACTTTAAAGAGTGTTTGGAGTAAAGCTGATATAATGAAGTAAATCAGTCCCCATATATTTAGAAAATGTCTGAATATTATTATTTAAATAATATTCCCATAAAGAATAATCTTTATACAAATAATTGAAGTAGAAGTTGTAAGACTTATACTTGATATGAGTATTAAATAACCAAAGATATACTTATACGAAAGTACTATCTTTATTTGAATAATCGAAAATAAGTTTGATTATCGAAACATTATTCTTTAATAAAATAAATAATGTTATTAAATAATAAGCGGAGTCATAACACCTCGAATGAATATTATACATAATATTCATTAAATACAATAAAGGAGTCAATACATCCTCAAATGACTATCCAATTAATAATCATTAAATAATATAAACTGAGTCATAAGCCCTCGAATGAATATTCGAAATAATATTCAATAATAAAATAAAGGAGTCATAATACCTCGAATGAATACTATAAATAATATTCATAAAATAGAGGAGTCATACATCCTCGAATGAATATCCAAGTAATATTCAATAATACTATAAAGGAGTCATAATACCTCGAATGAATACTATAAATAATATTCATAAAATAGAGGAGTCATACATCCTCGAATGAATATCCAAGTAATATTCAATAATACTATAAAGGGGTCATAAGCCTTCGAATAATATTCGAAATAATATTCAATAAATAATATAAAGTTATCGAATAACCCTTATTCGATTAATAGTTTTGAAAACTATAACCACATATATATATATAATTATAAATATATATACATATATACAAAATCTACTCGGGATCCTCGACTCCCGGTTTTAGAAAATATTTTCACCTTTTGGGTCCCTATAATAAGGGTATATGCAAATTACCGCTATCCTCTAGCATAGGTATTATCAACTGAACCAACAGATATATATATGGCAAGAATACGAAACAGGCATGCATATGTACCATATAACATGCTACAATATATCGCAACATTTGCTAATTAACCAACATGCATCTACTGCAAGATAATGCATATACATATATACATCACGACAACAGTATAACGGGTAGAAAACTTGTCTGAGCGAATTGGGGTGATAAAAGGCTCGGGACAAGTCTGGTAACCTATAAACAACAAGTAAGTTGGAATTAAACCAAAGTCACTTGTAAATCTATACTTTAACTAACTTGGACTCTAACGCTTATTTTGCGCTTATTGATTCTCTTAAGTCACTCGGGTACCCTCGGCTCCACCATTTTTAATAATTTAACCTTTACGAGTTTTAAGGCGATTGCTTTGCGAGTGTCTTACCAACTGCCTAACACACTTACCATAAATGTTTCTTACCCCAATTAGTCATTTAAGGTCCTTAACCAAGGTTTCAAAGTAAGGCGAGGGGAAATGTTTCGTTCGTGAAACGCCGTTACTTGAAACGGTCGTTTCTCCTAAACCGTGCATCGGAATCGAACGAACTACATATCAAAACGAAGCTCGTAACACGAGCTATTTAGACATGGCAATGGTAATAATCTAGGAGGAGGTTCTCGGGTCCTAATGGTATGCACAAAAACAGTCTAAAGAAAATTGGACGTTACGACGGCTATGTTTACGCGATTTCCCAATTTTAAACCATTCAAAAACCATCCCAATTCATCCTCAAATCAATCATACAACCAACATCCATCCTTATCACATCATAACAGCCCCAATCAATTCAATTTTTAACATTCATACTTATGCCTAAGCTTGAATTTAACTATACTACATTCTTTTAACCAAAACAACAAGATTTACCATTCCATTTCAATACCACTTCAACCCAAACTCTAAACCACAAACATTAAGCTACAATATCACCATAATAATCAAAATCATCTTATTATACATAGGAATCTAGGGTTTGGAGATGATATACCTTCCTTGAAGTGGTGGGAGTAGCTAGAAAGCCTTAAGAAGCTTTGAGAAGTCTTAGGGATGCTTGGATCTTAAAGGAAAACAAGAAAAATTTCAAGTTAAAAACTTGAAAACACTATTCATTGTCTTCTTCATTGATTTAATGAAGAAGATTGAGAAAGAATTGATGGCTTAAACTCATGATATAGCCCTAACTATGCATAAGGATGATTAGGGAATTAACTCACCAATTTAGGAAGCTTGGATCTTGAATTTTTAAAATTTCTTGCCTTTGGAATAGTAAAAAGCCGAGAGCAATTGAAGAATAATGCCTTGGTTTCTTTTTTTTTGTTTTGATGAAGAATGAATTATTTGGCTTGGTTGATTTTGTTTTGTTTTGTTTTTGGTTAATTACCAATTTAACCTTGATTTTGTGTGGTTAAAAATCCACCACATCTCCTTCCTTCCCATGTCATGCCTATGTCATGTTGTGATGTCATCTTTCCCTCCTTGTCCTCTTCTCATTGGTTGGGTGACATCACTCTCTCTAATCCCTTTGATTAACTTCCTAATTGTTTGCCTAATGATCGCTGATCTGTTATACGGTTCGCTTAACTTTCATTTTCGTTTATCGTTTGAAGGATCATACCCGGGATCTTATTACTTAGGTTCCCTTAACCTTTCTCAATACATTACATTCCTTTTTATGATCCTCTATTATAATCCTTTAATTTAAATCCTTTTTATCCTGTTACCTTATACTCAATTCTCTCCGTATCTAGTGTATTTCCGGGAAAAATCAAAGTGTTCGGAATTGGATTCTGACGATCTTTACATACACTCATATACCATATAGAGTACTAATAAAATCTCAGAATATCCATAACAGAACCCCTACATAGTGTGGCACGAAAAGTTTTCTCATTCAGCTAAAACACTATTCACAAGGGTTACAAAAAGTTCAAAATTTTGGGGGTTATTACAGTCTCCCCTCCTTAAAAGGATTCCGTCCCGGAATCCAATAGAAAATAAATGGGGGTACTTTTCTAGCATTGCGCTCTCTAGTTCCCAAGTTGATTCTTCCACATTATGATTCTGCCATAGCACTCTGACTAGCTTGATCACTTTGTTCCGAAGCACCTGCTCCTTCTTATCTATAATCCTTACTGGCTTCTCCACGTAAGTTAGATCTGGCTTCATATCCACCTGCTCGTACTCCACTATGTGTCTGGCATCCCGATGATACTTCCTTAGCATTGACACATGGAACACATTATGAACTTGTTGCAAGTTAGGGGGTAAGGCTAGCTCGTAAGCTAACTTTCCAATCCGTCTTAATATCTCAAAAGGTCCAATGTATCTTGGGCTTAGTTTTCCTTTCCTTCCGAACCTCATTAATCCCTTCCAAGGGGATACCTTTAGCAGTACTAAGTCCCCTACTTCATATTCCTTGTCCTTTCGGGCTAGGTCTGCATATTTCTTCTGTCTGTCTTGGGCTGCTACAAGTCACCCTCTGATAAGATCCACTATATCTTTGGTCCTTTGGACCACTTCGGGTCCGAGCATCTTCCTCTCCCCCACTTCAACCCAGTATAAGGGAGATCGACACCTTCTTCCGTACAGGGCCTCATAAGGCGGCATTCCGATGCTAGCATGAAAGTTATTGTTATAAGAAAACTCGATCAACGGCAAGTGATCATCCCAACTCCCTTTAAAGTCTATTGCACAGACTCTCAACATATTCTCTAGTGTCTGGATGGTCCTTTCACTCTGCCCATCCGTCTGGGGATGGTACGCGGTACTCATATTTAACTTGGTCCCCGCACATTCCTGAAAGCTCCTCCAAAATCTGGAGTTGAACCTAGGGTCTCGGTCTGAGACAATGGATGCTGGAACTCCATGTCGTGTCACTATTTCCTTAAGGTAAATGTCCACCAATCTATCGACTGTGTATCTCTCATTGATAGGAATGAAATGAGCTGACTTTGTCAGTCGGTCTATAATTACCCAAATGGCGTCGTGATTGGCTTTCGTCCTTGGCAAGCCTACAACAAAATCCATCGCTATATGTTCCCATTTCTATTCGGGAATCTCCAGGGGTCGTAAGAGTCCACTGGGTCTCTGGTGCTCTGCTTTTACCCTTTGGCAAGTCAAACATTTGTTTACCCATTCTGCTACGTCCCTCTTCATGTTGGGCCACCAGTAATATTCCTTCAAATCCCTATACATCTTGGTACTTCCCGGGTGAATGGAATACCTTGAACTATGGCTTTCATCCAATATCTCATCTTTAAGCTCTTGAACATTCGGAACCCAAATCCGGTAGGAGTACCTCATTATCCCTTTATCATTTTTCTCAGTATGGATCTCCTCTCTAGTCATTGACTCTCTGCCTTCATTCATTATTTTTTCCTGGCACAATCTGATCTTTTCCAATAACTCTGGCTGCATTGAGATTTCAAAAAGCTTTTCAGTTCCGGTTACCTTTACTTCTATTTCCATTCTCTCAAAATCCCTTATCAATTCTTCCGAAGTCGTTATCATTCTGAGTCTTTCCTTTCTACTAAGGGCATCAGCCACCATATTGGCTTTCCCTGGATGATAGAGAATCTCACAATCATAGTCCTTGATTAGTTCTAACCATCTCCTCTGGCGCATGTTGAGCTCTTTCTGCGTAAATATGTACTTGAGGCTCTTATGGTCTGTGAAAATCTCGCACTTCTCTCCATACAAGTAGTGCCTCCAAATTTTTAAGGCAAATACTATTGCCGCGAGCTCAAGGTCATGAGTAGGATATCTAACCTCGTATTCCTTCAATTGTCTCGAGGCATACGCAATCACTTTACCGTGCTGCATAAGCACGCATCCTAATCCTTTGTGCGACGCGTCACTATATAACACAAAATCTCCTTTTCCGTCCGGCAATGCCAACACCGGAGCCGTTATCAACCTTTTCTTTAATTCCTGAAAACTGTTCTCGCATTTCTCCGTCCATTCAAACTTCTCTGTCTTACGAGTAAGTCGGGTCAAAGGGGCTGCGATCTTCGCAAAGTCCTGTACAAATCTACGATAGTAGCCGGCCAATCCTATGAAACTCCTTACCTCTGTGGGTGTTTTTGGCCTTTCCCAATTTGAGACCGCCTCTATCTTGGAGGGGTCGACCAATAGTCCTTCTTTATTGATCACATGTCCTAAAAACTGTACTTCATTCCACCAGAACTCACACTTCGAGAATTTGGCATACAACTGCTCCTCTCTGAGTATTCCTAGAGCTATCCTCAAATGCTCTGCATGTTCTGTCTCAGTCCTTGAGTAGATCAAAATATCATCGATAAAAACTATCACACATTTGTCCAAGTACTTCTTTAATACTCTATTCATTAAATCAATGAAAGCCGCTGGGGCGTTGGTTAATCCAAAAGACATTACCAAGAACTCATAATGCCCATACCTGGTACGGAACGCTGTCTTGGGAATATCTTCGGGTTTAATCTTCAGTTGTGATATCCAGTTCTCAGGTCGATCTTGGAAAAATAAACGGCATCCTTTAGCTGGTCGAACAGATCGTCTATTCTAGGTAATGGGTACCTGTTCTTTATGGTTAGCTTGTTCAACTCTCGATAGTCGCTGCACAGCCTCATGCTCCCATCTTTCTTCTTAACAAATAAAACTGGTGCTCCCCATGGAGACACACTGGGTCTTATCATACCCTTATCCAAGAGTTCCTGCAATTGGATAGCTAATTCCTTCATTTCTAACGGGGCTAACCGGTAAGGTGCTTTTGAAACTGGCACCGTCCCTGGGGCCAACTCAATAGCAAATTCAATCACTCTATCAGGTGGTAATCCCGGAAGGTCTTGTGGGAATACATCTTCAAATTCGTTGACTACTGGAATATCTTGTAAGTTGGGCACCTCCTTCTGCGTGTCCACCATATAGGCTAGGTAGGCCTCATTTCCTTTTCGTAGCATCCTTTTGGCCTGGGCCATGGTCAAAAATCTCTGCGTCTGCCTCTTTCCTCTAAATATAACTTCTTTCTTCCCTGGGATATTTAGCTTAACTTTCTTCCCTTTACAGTCTATCTGAGCATCATTGCTAGATAGCCAGTCCATTCCCAAAATTACATCAAACTCCCCTAATTTAAAAGGAATCAGATCAACACTAAAGGATTGCTCCCCTATGCCTATCTCACAGGCGGGGTGAATCTGGTTAACAGGAATAATTTCATGATTGGCTATTTCTACTTGCAAGGGTTCTATCAAGGGTTCCGCCTTAAGTCTTAACTTATGTGCAAAGTCCTTTGATATAAAAGATTTAGTTGCTCCCGAATCAAATAAAACATTTGCACTGACTGAATTTAGAGAAAGGGTACCTGCTATCACATCTGAATCTTTCATAGCATCCTGGACTATCATGTTGAAAGTCCTCGCAGTAGGTGGCTTATTAGAAGCAGCCCTGCTTGCTCCCGAAGCTGCTGGTTTGTTCATTGGGCATTCCCTCTTCCAATGACCCGGGCGTCCACACTGATGACAAGTGGTGGTTGGAATGACGGAAGGGGTTGATGATGGGCACTTAGTTGAATAGTGACCTTCCCGACCGCACTTAAAGCAGGTTACTGGCTTTCCTTTACACTCCCCAGTGTGATTCCTTCCACATATGTTACAGGCTGGCAATGGGGGTCGAGACTGGTTGGAATAGGACATTCTTGACTTCTGGCCGCTCTGGCTCACACTCACGCTCATTGGCCGCTTAAACCCAGTGTTCCTTCCTGGTAGGGACACTGCTCCTCGATTAAATCTAGTTGGGAAGCTCCTTCCTGCGGAACCTCCACCCATGCTCATACTTTTCCTCTTTATTCCTTTCTTCTCTCTTTCCTTCTGCATCTGTTCACTTCCGACTTCTACAATCGTTGCCTTTTGCACCAGAGTGGTATAGTCCGTAAGCTCAAGGATTGCCACCCTATTCTGAATCCACGGTTTCAGTCCCTGCTGAAACCTCCTAGCTTTCTTTTCCTCGGTGCTCACAAATTCCGGCACAAACCTTGATAACTCAGTAAATTTCGCTTCGTACTCTGCTACCAATAAATTATTCTGCTTTAGCTCCAAGAACTTGAGCTCCATCTGGTTTTCCATAAACCTCGGGAAATACTTTCCCAGAAACAACTGATTAAATCTCTCCCAGGTTATAATAGCATATGTCTCCATGTTTTTCTTGGCCTCCCACCAGTAGTTAGCTTCTCCTTTCAGAAGGTAGGTAGCAAATACAGTCTTCTGTGCCTCATCGGTACTCAAAATCTCAAAGGATTTCTCCATTTCCTTTAACCATGCCCTTGCCTCAACTGGGTCGGCTGATCCGTGGAACTCAGGGGGCTTAAGGGACTTAAAAGCCCTGAAAGAGTTTGCCACAGTATTGTTATTTCCTTGAGGGGGTGGGTTGGGTTGACGTTCCAAATTCTGCCTTAGGAGTTGCATGAACTGGCCCATGGGATCCATGCCTGGGTTTGGTACTGGTTACTCAACCTCAGTTTCTCCTTCTTCAGCCTCTATCTCAAATCCCTCAACATCATATGTTTCCTCTTCCTCTTCATACAGGGAGTCATCCTGTTCCACATAATCCTCATCTTCCTCTTCACTGTGTTTCTGGTTCCTATCATCCTGGTTATGGCTTCCCTGGTCCTCAGATCCAGGGTTCGCCCTAGTTCCAATCTTTCTTGGCGGCATGATTCTGATAATAAAAAAAATTATTGGGAAATTCAACGTTAGGTCACAATCATATACAACATTGTGCCTTACACAGCTTCATAATGGGGAGAACGTATATCGCAATTCTATTATTTTATGAAAGTTCTAATACGAAGTGCAGTAATAATAATGATAAAAACAGTGATTCCGTCACTATGGAACTGAACCGAAAGGAAACAAATATATACATAATACGAGAAATACATAGTTTGATCTGGTCAAAAGTACAACAGTGCCACAGTCATCTGTCCCAAAAGTGATACACAAGAGTCTATCTATCTAGTCAGAAATAGGGATGCTATATACAAGTCAACTATCCTGGAAAATTGGCTCTTACTAAGGCCTCGGCTAACTAGACAACTAGACTATTCCATCGTCAATCCTGAATCACACACCGGAGCGGGTCAGCTCCCATACCCTTTCCATCGCACGACGGAAAATATAGTCGGCCTGCCGCCTGGAGATCCTACCATGCCTGTCCCCCTGGAGAGATCTGAGTCTCGCTCGGGACGTGAGCTCTATCCCCGTAAGCTCCCTCCTCAAGGATCGGGGTATAGAAGCCCTAGTCTCATAAGCTCGGGTACGCCTACCCGCCCTCTCCGCATCCAACTCCCTCCTGGCCTCATCCAGTCGGCCCTCGGCAACAGCCACTCGGGTCCTCAGAACATCCTGAACATATCCATGAGCTAACGAAGACTGCCTGTGGGCAGGGTCAAGAGGTGGTGAATCCGGAGCCGCTGAGGGTGCCTCATCGGTCTGCCTAGGCTCGGAAGTATGGGTCTCTGAGCTGTCATCATCGGGAATCCAAGATAGTGGTGGAGGGGTAGGAGCTCTGACCACCGGAAGTGTGGGTAAAGGGGTACCAGCATACACTACCATAGGTCCAACACGCTCCTCAGCTACTGGGGCCTCATCCGGGTCCTCCTCATCTGGAATAGCAATAACCTCTGTCTCTGACTCCTCTGAGGGGTCCTTCTCATCTGAAATAGCAATGACCTCCGTCTCTGACTCCTCTGAGGGGTCCTCCTCATCCTCCTCCATCTCAGGCTCCTCCTGATCCTCAACATCTAGCAATGCCTCATCATGCTCACGCTCGAACATCTCAGGGTCCTCTATCTCAGGCGCCTACACATTAAACGAGCTAAGTTACTATCATGATACTTATAAGGGTTCCCGTAAGGGTTTTAAATGTCAGTGCTACTTTAAGTAGTCCGACCATGAACTTGGCAAGAGTTCTTATTATCTTTGTGAGTTTATTATTATATCGTTGCATCATCTCTGAGGTTTATAACGCTTAGCTCTGATACCATTTCTGTAACACCCCCAGATCTGGGGTCGGGGATCCGGGTCATCACGGTCTTTCTTTCCACAATATCACTTCACTTAATTAATAATAAATAACCTTATGTTGTGACCCCACACTAACACACACCACAACCCGTTATAGTCTCAGAGATGAAATTGAAATAAGTACAAGTCTTTGAATCCACAATTTAAAAGTTATTACAACCCAAAATGATTACTTGCTAATTTACAGTTAATTGCCATTATCTGCCACAAGTTATAAATATACATAATTGATTCTTAAAAGTAGATGGTCTGATCTACAATAGATCTACCTCTGCAGCTATAGTAGCTACAACATCATCGGGAAGACGCGGGACGCTTCCCACGCGCTTGCGCTGGGTCTGCTGGAGTCTGGCCATCTTTCCTAACTGTTGTTGTGTGATGAAGAAATAAAGCAAGAGTGAGCCTTACAGCTCGCAAGATAATATATAGTGATAACAATAATATAAGTATCTAAATGGATACTTACTAGAATCTTTTATCATGTGTAAGATAATTACTTACTAGATATAAGTAAAAACAAGGGATGAAGTTACCAAATACTTCACTACACTTATATCATTTATAAAGCTACTTGAACTACCACTTGTTCAAAGTATAATGAGCTTTCAACAGTTCATCACATAGATGAGACTACAAGACAAGATTCGAATAGATTAAATCTTTGAAATATTATTAAAGGAAATGAAGTTATGATATACTTCATTAAGTTCTGATATATGTATATATATCCACATATACATCTTCTTTATACATTTCCTGAAAACCTCTGTCATGTAAAGTATGAACAGAGTTTGAAACATCCAATGAATTTTGGAAAGGAAAAGATTTTTGGCATAAATCTGATATCTTGCTGATCAGGCAAAGATACCAATAAGTAACCTTTTCTACTAGTAGATGGACGAATTCCCCACTGGTCATCACCCTGGTCGCAATAGGACCTTATGCTGGACTGCCACTCAGCCACTTATGCATTTGATGGACTCCCACTGAGCCACTTACACTATCATGGACGCCCACTGAGCCCATGTTGCTTATGCCGACTCAATAGATGGACTTACTTCCCGAACGTTGGGTAAGTAATCAATTCGTTTACCAAAACTGCAACCTTGTTGCGAATATAAAATACACCACAGAGCCGGATCCCTCAGGTTTTGAGCGAGTATTTAAATCCCCTTAAAAAGGAAGATCTTAAATATAAAAATGAGTTTTGGGATCCGCTCTAACTTTTTTAAAAATCATTTTGAAGACTCGAAAACACTTTAAAGAGTGTTTGGAGTAAAGCTGATTTAATGAAGTAAATCAGTCCCCATATATTTAGAAAATGTCTGAATATTATTATTTAAATAATATTCCCATAAAGAATAATCTTTATACAAATAATTGAAGTAGAAGTTGTAAGACTTATACTTGATATGAGTATTAAATAACCAAAGATATACTTATACGAAAGTACTATCTTTATTTGAATAATCGAAAATAAGTTTGATTATCGAAACATTATTCTTTAATAAAATAAAGAATATTATTAAATAATAAGCGGAGTCATAACACCTCGAATGAATATTATACATAATATTCATTAAATACAATAAAGGAGTCAATACATCCTCAAATGACTATCCAATTAATAATCATTAAATAATATAAATTGAGTCATAAGCCCTCGAATGAATATTCGAAATAATATTCAATAATAAAATAAAGGAGTCATAATACCTCGAATGAATACTATAAATAATATTCATAAAATAGAGGAGTCATACATCCTCGAATGAATATCCAAGTAATATTCAATAATACTATAAAGGAGTCATAATACCTCGAATGAATACTATAAATAATATTCATAAAATAGAGGAGTCATACATCCTCGAATGAATATCCAAGTAATATTCAATAATACTATAAAGGAGTCATAAGCCTTCGAATAATATTCGAAATAATATTCAATAAATAATATAAAGTTATCGAATAACCCTTATTCGATTAATAGTTTTGAAAACTATAACCATATATATATAATTATAAATATATATACATATATACAAAATCTACTCGGGATCCTCGACTCCCGGTTTTAGAAAATGTTTTCACCTTTTGGGTCCCTATAATAAGGGTATATGCAAATTACCGCTATCCTCTAGCATAGGTATTATCAACTGAACCAACAGATATATATATGGCAAGAATACGAAACAGGCATGCATATGTACCATATAACATGCTACAATATATCGCAACATTTGCTAATTAACCAACATGCATCTACTGCAAGATAATGCATATACATATATACATCACGACAACAGTATAACGGGTAGAAAACTTGCCTGAGCGACTTGGGGTGATAAAAGGCTCGGGACGAGTCTGGTAACCTATAAACAACAAGTAAGTTGGAATTAAACCAAAGTCACTTGTAAATCTATACTTTAACTAACTTAGACTCTAACGCTTGTTTTGCGCTTATTGATTCTCTTAAGGCACTCGGGTACCCTCGGCTCCACCATTTTTAATAATTTAACCTTTACGAGTTTTAAGGCGATTCCTTCGCGAGTGTCTTACCAACTGCCTAACACACTTACCATAAATGTTTCTTACCCCAATTAGTCATTTAAGGTCCTTAACCAAGGTTTCAAAGTAAGGCGAGGGGAAATGTTTCGTTCGCGAAACGCCGTTACTTGAAACGGTCGTTTCTCCTAAACCGTGCATCGGAATCGAACGAACTACATATCAAAACGAAGCTCGTAACACGAGCTATTTAGACATGGCAATGGTCATAATCTAGCAGGGGGTTCTCGGGTCCTAATGTTATGCACAAAAAAGTCTAAAGAAAATTGGACGTTACGACGGCTATGTTTACGCGATTTCCCAATTTTAAACCATTCAAAAACCATCCCAATTCATCCTCAAATCAATCATACAACCAACATCCATCCTTATCACATCATAACAGCCCCAATCAATTCAATTTTTAACATTCATACTTATGCCTAAGCTTGAATTTAACTATACTACATTCTTTTAACCAAAACAACAAGATTTACCATTCCATTTCAATACCACTTCAACCCAAACTCTAAACCACAAACATTAAGCTACAATATCACCATAATAATCAAAATCATCTTATTAAACATAGGAATCTAGGGTTTGGAGATGATATACCTTCCTTGAAGTGGTGGGAGTAGCTAGGAAGCCTTAAGAAGCTTTGAGAAGTCTTAGGGATGCTTGGATCTTAAAGGAAAAAAAGAAAAATTTCAAGTTAAAAACTTGAAAACACTATTCATTGTCTTCTTCATTGATTTAATGAAGAAGATTGAGAAAGAATTGATGGCTTAAACTCATGATATAGCCCTAACTATGCATAAGGATGATTAGGGAATTAACTCACCAATTTAGGAAGCTTGGATCTTGAATTTTTGAAATTTCTTGCCTTTGGAATAGTAAAAAGCCGAGAGCAATTGAAGAATAATGCCTTGGTTTCTTTTTTTTGTTTTGATGAAGAATGAATTATTTGGCTTGGTTAATTTGGTTTTGTTTTGTTTTTGGTTAATTACCAATTTAACCTTGATTTTGTGTGGTTAAAAATCCACCACATCTCCTTCCTTCCCATGTCATGCCTCTGTCATGTTGTGATGTCATCTTTCCCTCCTTGTCCTCTTCTCATTGGTTGGGTGACATCACTCTCTCTAATCCCTTTGATTAACTTCCTAATTGTTTGCCTAACCGCTGATCTGTTATACGGTTCGCTTAACTTTCGTTTTCGTTTATCGTTTGAAGGATCATACCCGGGATCTTATTACATAGGTTCCCTTAACCTTTCTCAATACATTACATTCCTTTTTATGATCCTCTATTATAATCCTTTAATTTAAATCCTTTTTATCCTGTTACCTTATACTCAATTCTCTCCGTATCTAGTGTATTTCCGGGAAAAATCAAAGTGTTCGGAATTGGATTCTGACGATCTTTACATACACTCATATACCATATAGAGTACTAATAAAATCTCAAAATATCCATAACAGAACCCCTACATAGTGTGGCATGAAAAGTTTTCTCATTCAGCTAAAACACTATTCACAAGGGTTACAAAAAGTTCAAAATTTTGGGGGTTATTATATATTTGGATTATGAAACAATTATGTAATGTGGATTAGGAAGTTGGTAAAGTACTCGCGAAAGAATCGCCTTAAAATTCGTAATGGTTAATTTATTAAAAATGGTGGAGCCTAGGGTACTCGAGCGACTTAAGTGAATCGTTAAGCGCAGAAGCGAGCGTTAGAGTCTAGTTGGTTAAAGTATAGATTCTTAAGCGACTTTGGTTTAATTCCAACTTATATGTTGTTTATAGGTTACCAGGCTCGTCCCAGGCCTTTTACCACCCCCAGTCGCTCAGGCAAGTTTTTTACCCGTTATACTGTTGTTGTGATGTATATATATATATGCATTATCTTGTGATAAGTGCATGATTGTTATTAGCAAATCTTGCGATATATTGGAGCATGTTGATATGGTATATATGCATGCTTGTTTCGTAATCTTGATATCTAATTGTTGATTCAAATGCTTATAGTTGCATAATACCTATGCTAGAGATAAGCAGTAGTTGCGTATACCCTTAGTATAGGGGACCCAAATGTGAACATTTTCTAAAACCGGGAGTCGATGTTCCCGAGTATATATATATATATATATATATATATATATATATATATATTTATATATATATATTGATATAGTTTTCAAAACTATTAATCAAATAAGTTTTATTCGATAACTTTATTTTAAATAATGAATATTCAATAATGAATATTAGTTGAATATTCATCGAGGACTTATGACTCTGTTTATTTTAATTAATGAATATTATTAGTTGAATATTCATTTGAGGACTTATGACTCCGTTTATTTTATGAATATTATTTTAAATATTCATTCGTGGACTTATGACTCCTCTTATTTATTAAATAATATTCTTTATTTTATTAAAGAATAATATTTCGATAATCAAACTTATTTTCGATTATTCAAATAAAGATCATACTTTCGTATAAGTATATCTTTGGTTATTAATATCCATTCCAAGTATGAGTTTTAAAACTTCTACTTCAATTATTTTTATAAAGATTATTCTTTATGGGAATATTATTTAAATAATAATATTCAGATATTTTCTAAATATATTGGGACTGATTTATTTTATTAAATCAGAATTACTCCAAACATTCTTAAAAATGTTTTCGAGTCTTCAAAATGATTTTCTAAAAGTTAGAGCGGATCCCAAAACTCATTTTTGTATATAAGATCTTCCTTTCGAAGGGGATTTAAATATTCGCTCAAAACCTGAGGGATCCGACTCTGTGGTGTATTTTATATTCGCAACGAGGTTGCAGTTTTGATAAATGAATTGATTACTTACCCAAAATTTGGGAAGTAAGTCCATCTATTGAGTCGGCATAAGCAACATGGGCTCAGTGGGCGTCCATGAAAGTGTAAGTGGCTCAGTGGGAGTCCATTAAATGCGTAAGTGGCTGAGTGGCAGTCCAGCATAAGGTCCTATTGCGGCCAGGGTGATGACCAGTGGGGAATTCGTCCATCTACTAGTAGAAAAGGTTACTTATTGGTATCTTTGCCTGATCAACAAGATATCAGGTTTATGCCAAAGTTTTCTCCTTTCAAAATTTATTGGATATTGCAACTCTGTTTATAATTTTCATAACAGAGGTTTTCAAGGAGTGTATGAAATATATATATATAGGTGTATATATATATATCGGGACTTAATGAAGTATCTCGTAACTTCATTTCTTTCAAATGATATTTCAAAGATTGAATCTATTCAAGTCTTATCTTGTAGTCTCATCAGTGTGATGAACTTTTGAAACTGATTATAACTTGAACGGTGGTAGTTCAAGTAGTATTTGGAAAAGATATAAGTATATTGGAGTATCTTGTAACTTCATCTTTTAAACTTATATCTAGTAAATGATTATCTTATGCATGTCAAAGATTTTCAGAAAAACATTGAGACAAGGTTAGATATATGAGATCACCTTACAACGATATTTTTATACAGTTATAAACTGGAACTCTGTGTATATTATACATGTCAGAGGATTTCAAAGATTGTGAAAAGTATATATGTATATATATACTGAATATTTTGTGACTTGGTCGCGTTAAGGTAACAAACTTGGTTCATTTCTTCTTGACCAAGACTTTCATGAGTACTATGAGAATGCTCATATATTGTTAATTATTATACATATTATTTCGGTGGGCTTGTTGCTCACCCTTGCTTTCTTCTTTCATCACACAACAACAGACAGACAAGATGAACAGGACCAAGCTCCCAATTTGCGAGCGGATAGGAAACGTTCTGCAGTTTCCTATAGGCGTTGATGTCGCTGTAGCTAAGGTAGGAACTACCAATAGGCTAGGCTTTCAACTTTTGATGTATCAGACTTATATATCTTTATGAATTGTAATAATGGCAAAGAAATGTAAATTTATTCAGAAACCCTTTTAAGGTGTAACGGTTTATAATTGTGGAATAAAATGACTTGTGGTATTTTT